>NW_015650001.1:3164139-3200783 GCF_001515625.1 Sinocyclocheilus rhinocerous
TTAAAATAGTCCATGTGACATCAGTGGTTCAACCTTAATTTTATGAAGATACGAGAATACTTTTTGTGTGCAGAGAAAACAAAAATAATGACTCTATTCAACAATTTCTTCTCTTCCGTGTCGGTCTTCAACACGCATTCACGAGAGTAACACGACGCATGTATGTGATAGTACTGTCATGAACACACGTCGTGGACTGACACGGAAGAAAAGAAGAAGTTGTTGAATAGAGTTATTTTTGTTTCCTTTGTGCTGTATTCTCATAGCTTCATAACATTACGGTTGAGCCACTGATGTCACATGGACTATTTTAATGATGTCCTTACTACCTTTCTGGGCCTTGAATGTTTCAGTTGTGTTGCTGTCTATGCAGGGTCAGGAAGCTCTCGTATTTCATCAGAAATATCTTAATTTGTGTTCAGAATATGAACAAAGGTCTTGCGGGTTTGGAACGACATGAGAGTGAGTAAATAATGACAGAATTTTCATTTTTGGGTGAATTATCCCTTTTAAGTATTACTGGCTGGATTCTCAATGCATTCCGATGGAGTTCAACATTAGTATGTTGCTATGCTAACAGCACATGCTTAAGTACGAAAAGCACATTAGATGCTTAACAGTTCGTGTCTACTGAAAAATGATGGGTGTCTGTTCTGCTGCAGATTGGCCCCAGAATGACTCTGCAGCTGGTGAAGATATCAGAAGGCATGGGGGAAGGAAAAGTGCTTTATCATTCTTTCAGTAAGTGTAGTTTTGTGTAAGAGACCATTTAGACGCCCAACCTAGTTGTTATTGAGCGTATCACTAAGCTAGTCCAAAATGTGCTCCGTCTGCAGTCTCGAAAACAGAGGAAGAGCTTCAGGAGATGCTGAAAAGGAAGGAGGCCCGTCTGAAAGAGAAAGAAGAACGGAAGCGAAAACAAGAACAGAACATTGCCCTAAAAAAAGACAAACGAGATCAGAACAAGTGAGTAGATCTGCTGCTCTGGTGGTGATGATGAGCTAGATGTTAACAGTGGAGATTCTTTGTTTTTGCAGAAGTAAATATTACAGCATTTGGTTACGGTGTTTTGAAATGGGTATTCTGTTTTTCTGCTAAATGGTTGCTGCACATTACTTCAAAAACATCTTCTCCCATAAAAAGCTTTAAAACATCACATGCTAAATTAAAAATAAATCCAAACACCATAGCAATGCACTTGAAGCATCTTTTCAAATGTAAGTTCTTTTGTTCCAAAAATTTTTTAATTTCTTAAAGGCAAAAGAGCTTGGAGGGCATCAAGAGAAAGCGTCAGCAGGAAGGGCAGGTATCAGATGATGAAGTGGAGGATCCTGGGAAACCGGAGGGCCAGGCTCCAGCCGAGGAGTCTGAGGACGAAGCAGAGTATTACAGACAGGCTGTGGGGGAGGAACCAGATGAAGGTATCGTGTCATACCAAAATTACTTGTGAAATTTTACCGTTGCAGTTTGCACTGGTTCTAATTTCTTCTTGAACCCCACAGACATGTTTCCTGGTACAAAACGGAAGCGTGGTCCTGGAAAGTCTACAAATCCCTTTAAAAAGAGGAAGCTGTCACCGGGGAAGGGCCCTCCTCGTGACAAAAAGAGTTTTAAGTCGTCTGACAGGGGAAATAAAGATGGTAGGAAGCGGTTTGGGGATAGAAAACCACTAGAGGGGAGAAACAGGTTTAGGAAGAGTGAAGGAGGCAAAAAGTTTGGCCAAAAAGGGGGAAAAGGCAATAGATTTGCAGGGCAAAAGAAAGGAGATACCGGTAAGAAGTTTGGCGGACAGAAAACGTTTAAAGGACGTGCTGTTATGAAACGACAGAAAGGTGCCGGAGGAAAAAAGGACTTTAAACACAAGAAAGGGAAAAGCTGAAGGAACTGAAAGCGAGGTTGGACGCATCTAAACTGCTTAACCACAAGATGGGACTGTTGCTTCACTGATGCGTCATGTATTAAATGACTGATGTATCATCATGTATCAATGCAAAAACATCAGCAGATCAATGCTGCTTTATGTCAGACTTGTGCCTTGTATAAATATTCATAGATTTGGATACATTTTACCAATAAATTCTTTCAAACCATCAAGCGGCTTGTGTTGCAATCATCTAGAGGCTTTAAATGTCACGTGTGCTTGCCTGTGTGATTTCACTCACTGGTCTGTTTTTTTTTAAAAGTGCATGAGACAGGAAGTTTGGTACTGTTTCACGGGCGACTGTCGGAGCATTTAGTCAAGCAGACTTGCTTGGTAAGTTTTATCGACTTGTTTGATTTTTGTTTGGCACTTTTTAAAAATGTACAAGAGTGAGAGTTTATAAACTATCCCATACAATTAAAAAAATAACGTTTTTGTTATGGTCCTCGTGTATAAAAAATGCTGGGAATAGGTATGTCAAGGTGAATTAACAGTATAAAACATCTTTTGAGTAAAATGTACTGTAATTGATGTTTAGCTGTACTTGATGTGGACTTCTTGGGTTTGAATAAATTAAGGAATTTGTGCTGGGATCTTATTTGGTAAAATATCAGTGTTTTGTTGTTTTTATAAAATTTGTGAGTGCTTAGCACTTAAGTTTCCAAACATGATGACAGATTGTTTTTAAAATTGCTGCAAATTCTGAAACCCATTAACTTGTATCTTAAAATAAACAACATTACCATTAGCAAAAAATGTAAATACATTCTTCACCACAATATCATGAACAGCCTTGGATGTAAAATTAAAAAAGTGCTGAAAAGATTATAAACCACTTATTTTACAGTGCACTGGTCTAGCTATACTTACTGTTTTTAGTCATAACACTCTTAAACAATGCAGGTGTGATTTCCTGCAGGCAGAACTGAAAGATGTCTGTGCTCTGTAAAACCCCTGAATTACGTGACATCTGAGCAGACGACAGTTAATTGTATCGATTGGTTATTTAGCTAGCTAATGTTTTTTAATGTTGTCAACAACTGCGTTTTTAGGATGCATGGTAAAAACAGGTAAAGAGCTGAATCACAAACGATGTCATTTATAAAAAAAAAGATAAAAATGTTTTCACATCATCTGCTTGGATTCACAAGGTTTTTCCAAAAATGTGATTTAAGATTGATGCTACCAACTCTTGTTTGTATATTTCAGGGGTCAGAGAACACCAGGGACAATGAACAACAATTTACTCTGCAATACTACATTTCAAATCGGACTCCTCCCCCCAATGTATGGCATTGAGATGTGCGTGGCTCTGGTAGGGAATATATTTGCCCTGTGGCTCCTGGTGACTAAAGAGAGGCAGAACTGGCACACCGGAGTAGTGTTCTCCTGTAATCTGGCTATCTGTGACATTCTTTATGTCCTGACCTTGCCTTTGCTCATCATTTACTATGCCAATGAGAAGCAGTGGAGCTTTGGAGATGCTGCATGCAAAATTGAACGCTTCCTCTTCAGCTGCAACCTCTATGGCAGCATTTTCTTCATCATGTGCATCAGTGTCAACAGATACCTTGCCATAGTTTTCCCCTTCTTCACCCGGAGCTACGTGCGCCCTAAACATGCAAAGATCGCAAGCGTGCTGACGTGGTCCATCGTGATCATCGCTTCATCGCCAGTCCTCAAATTTGCTGGGACCGAAGTTAAACAAACCCACACTCTTTGTGTCTCAAGTCATGATGAAACCCTGAGAAACCCCCATTTTAAGTACACTCTATTTCTTATGGTTGTAGGATGCATGATTCCTTTGTTAGTTACCTTTGCATCATATTTGGGTGTGATTTGGACTGTTCTGAAAAATAAAAACATAACCGCACTAGAGAAGAGGAAGGTGGCTCTGATGGTTGCTCTGGTCTGCATCCTTTACGCCACATCATTTGTGCCCTATCATGTTCTGCAGACGTATCATGTCTTTCTGAAGTCGATTAAGATGATGAAGTGTGATGTGTATAATTCATATCAAGTGTCAAAAGGCCTGGCCACCCTGAACATGTGCTTGCATCCGCTTCTATACATGGCTGTGTTTGACAGCATACGGACAGCTTGCTGTGGAAAGAGCTCAGATGACTAACCTTCATACACATAGTATCTTGGCCAAAATCTCACGCTGTGGCTCCCTGGATGTAAATTAAGTTAAATTTCTGTTGATGGCTGTACTCTTTTCTTGTACGTCTGCAAACCACAAACCAAATGAAAATTATTTTCTTTGTGTCATTTTTGTGCTCAAAAGCAAACAAGAACATATCTGACAGTAAAAATTGACCATTAAAATGCTTCTATTCTAGCTGCAAAGAATACCAATTAAAGATATTTAATTGAAGACTGGCTCAGTTTTTATTTATTTATTTATTTATTTAACAAAGTTCTTCTTTTTCAAAATGGTGGCTTTGGGGTATATCGATCTCCAATATTATTTTAGTCTTTTGTGATATAAAATATTACTTTCGTTGTACTTCACAACTGATGGCTATTTTTAAACATTGTCCAGAAGTACAAGAAACCATAAGAGAAATCTAGACAAATGATCCAGAGAACTGAGACCTAAACTTCCTAATTAAACAACATTAGTGCCATAAAGGTGTAATGCATTAACTCAAATTAAGCAAAGTTTGTTTGTAGCCTATAGACAATTTCACAACAGATGTGGTTAAAAGCAGCTTTAGTGAAAATCATCCCTTAAAATCTACTGTATGTACGGACAAGCTCCTGCTCAGCCAAGATATTATCTAGTTACTAGTGTAATACTAATGTCCACTGAATAAATTATTTACTAATTTAATGAAAGGCTCTTTTTAGTTGTATTTACTTAAAGACTACATAAACTAACTGAACTGAAAAGTTATGTTCAATACATAAGTACATTAAATAGCTCAGAAAATTAACCTTAGTTGTTATTACCAGTGTTGGGGGTAACGCATTACAAGTAACGCGAGTTACGTAATCAGATTACTTTTTTTCAAGTAACTAGTAAAGTAACGGAAGTGCAGAGGAGTTGTGTGCGCTGTGTGAACATGATGTTACTCTAGACTAAATGTGAATGTGCATTAATTAATCCCACTCACAAAAAACAGATTTAGTATTCATCAAAATGAATTAAAACAGTGAAATGCAAACTCAGAATATGACGCAAACCAATTAAATATGCTAAATAACACAAATGTATCTAATCCCATTCTATTAACCAATGTCAACACAAAAGTAATGTAAGGCATTACTTTCCATAAAAAGTAACTAAGTAACGTAATTCGTTACTTTTTTTTACGGAGTAACGCAATATTGTAATGCATTACTTTTAAAAGTAACTTTCCCCAATACTGGTTATTACTGCAACGAAAAAAAACATAATGTATCAATATAGATAGCCTCAAAATCGTGGTTTGCATGTCATGGAAGAAGCTGGTTACTTGACATTCTTGTGGGTACATATTTAAGAAGGCATTTTTATATGTTCCTACGTTGAGTTACGTAATCAGATTACTTTTTTTCAAGTAACTAGTAAAGTAACGGAAGTGCAGAGGAGTTGTGTGCGCTGTGTGAACATGATGTTACTCTAGACTAAATGTGAATGTGCATTAATTAATCCCACTCACAAAAAACAGATTTAGTATTCATCAAAATGAATTAAAACAGTGAAATGCAAACTCAGAATATGACGCAAACCAATTAAATATGCTAAATAACACAAATGTATCTAATCCCATTCTATTAACCAATGTCAACACAAAAGTAATGTAAGGCATTACTTTCCATAAAAAGTAACTAAGTAACGTAATTCGTTACTTTTTTTTACGGAGTAACGCAATATTGTAATGCATTACTTTTAAAAGTAACTTTCCCCAATACTGGTTATTACTGCAACGAAAAAAAACATAATGTATCAATATAGATAGCCTCAAAATCGTGGTTTGCATGTCATGGAAGAAGCTGGTTACTTGACATTCTTGTGGGTACATATTTAAGAAGGCATTTTTATATGTTCCTACGTTCTAGATGCTTTTTGAAGCCGTTCTGGAATGTACTCTGGCTTTTTAGTTTACTTCTATCGTGTCCCTTCCTTGTTGTGTAGAAGTCAGTACTAGCTCATTTCACCACATTTTCCCTCTCTTCATATCATTTTCCTCGCTGCAGTCCTCCGCTCGCACAGAGGCGCTGTAGCGGCGCGTCCTGTCACCAAAACCAGCCCCGGGAAACGCTTCCTCTCGAGCTTCAAGACAACCGTAAAGATGCCGTCGATCGAATTCGACGAGTAAGTTCTTCGTATGAATGAAACCATATAGTTTTATTTATGCTTATTCCGGTATAACAGGCATGTAATATCTTGTGTTTTCCACAGCTCAAAGCCTAGCTGGGCCGATCAGGTGGAGGAAGAGGGAGATGAAGGTAACTTACGAGGCCGCAGCGCAGCCTCGCGCACGTGTTTAAACACTCATTAATTAAACTACACTCATTACATTAGACTACTCTACCGATAGTGAAAGTTACAGTCAGTGAGCGGGATGTCAGCCTGACAGAAAAAGGCAGCTGGTGCTTTGTGCTGTGACGGTTCTATATTGTACTATGCTAATGCTATATATAAGTTACACATGCACTATGCTATACTAACGTTACTTGTTTTATGCTACACCCATCTGTAAAATATTACACATCGTGCTGTTATTCTTTGACATTACATCGTACCGTGTTGTGCAGTGTATATACTATCATGATGCTAAATTGTACCATACTGTATGTCAGTATAGTGACAACAATTAGACAAATGGAGGATTGTTTTTTGTTGAAAAAGAATTAGGGCTGAAAATAACCTGTGCAACGGGGTGCATATGTTTTTAACATCAAAGATTTTGTGTAAAATAAATTATACGAGTATACAAGGAAAAGTGTATATTTCAGGTGCTGTACTTGATTACAATTTCTACAGTTTTCCACCATTTAATTCGTCTTAAGTTTTTTTAACAATTTCAGTATGTGACAGTAAACATTAATATTTCATCAAGTCAGTTAATGTGAGGTCAGAAAAAAAACCTTGTAAAAAGGATTAAACAAAAACGACTAAATAAGTAAAAGTACATTAAATAAATAAAAGATAAATGCTTTTTAAAATAGTCTTAGTTTGTATACATGCATACTGTGACTGCATGACATGCCATATAAACTATAGTTATGCATTTATAACAGGTGTATTTACTTACTTCAACAGGTACACTCCCTTCACCAAAAGAGACAGTCAAAGGTAACATCAAGACTGTCACAGAATACAAGATTGATGAAGATGGCCAGAAGTGTAAGGTTAGCAGAGTTCTTCTTAATATTATATCGTACTTGTCAAAAGGTTTCAGAAGAATCCGGTTTCATATTTGTCCTTTGCTCCTCTATGGTCAGATTGTCAGGACGTTCAAAATTGAGACACGGAAGGCCTCCAAAGCAGTTGCCAGGAGGAAGGTATGTCTTAATTTTTCTTTAGTATTTTGACATCTAAATATATTGTTTTTGTTTGTTTTGGGGGGGGGATTGATTGTTGTTTCATCCAACAGAACTGGAAAAAATTTGGCAACTCTGAATTTGATGCACCAGGTCCCAATGTTGCCACCACCACAGTGAGTGATGACGTCTTCATGACCTTCATCTCCAGTAAAGAGGTATGATGATGAGAACCTGATGAAGTTTTTACACGGAGGCATTGCATATTAAAGAAATAGTTCACCCAGAAATGAAAATTAGCTTGAAAATGTACTCGCCCTCAGGCCATCAAAGATTGTAGATGAGTTTGTTTCTTCATGGGAACAGATATTTAGCATTACATCACATGCTCACCAATGAATCCTCTGCAGTCAATGGGTGCCGTCAGAATGAGAGTCCAAACAGCTGTCGTGTTTAAGCGAAAAGCTGCATGTTTGTAATAAATCTGTCGTTAAGATGTTTTGAAACTTCAAACGGTTGCTTCTGGCAAAACTACGAGTCATCTATCCATTATATTGCTTTATCCAGTGAAAAAGTAGTCCTGTCTGAATCAGGAGAGAAATATGCACAGATCAAGCATTGTTTACAATCCAAAACAGTCCTAAACATTTTTTGGTTGGTTTTAATGTGAGATGACCACCTGATGGACTTTCTTCACTAGAGGAAGTGTAATTATGGATTATAGACTTGTATTTTGGTCAGAAGCATTGATTTAAAGATGAAACGACTTGATGGATTTCCACTTTACGAAACGTTTATTGATGGACTGGAGTCATGTGAATTACTTGTGATATTTTTATCAACTGTTTGAACTCTCATTTTGACGGCACCCATTCACTAATAAGGGTTAATTGGTGAGCAAGTGATGTAATGCTACATTTCTCCAACTCAGTTCCAGTAAAGTTAGAGACTCGTCTACATTTTGGATGGCCTAAAGGTGAGTGCATAGTCATACATTTTTTTTTTTGCGAACTATTCTTGCTAAAACACTTTCACTTCTATGTTGTACCGATGCCAACTTGAAGTGATTCTCCTGCTTGTTTTAACAGGACTTGAATGCTCAAGACCAAGATGAAGATCCCATGAACAAGCTGAAAGGACAGAAGATCGTGTCCTGCCGTATCTGTAAAGGGGATCACTGGACCACTCGCTGTCCGTACAAGGACACACTTGGTCCTATGCAGAAGGAGCTGGCCGAGCAGCTGGGTCTCTCCACGGGAGAAAAAGAGAAGGCAGCAGGTACGAAACCTTCATGTTGTCCTGTTAAGCATATTCGTTGAGGCGATTAATGAAAATTATTTTACTTTGATATCTAGAGCCAGAGCCTGCCCAACCAGTCCAAAGCAAGACGGGGAAGTATGTTCCCCCCAGCCTGCGGGACGGTGGTACGCGCAGAGGAGAGTCCATGCAGCCTAACCGCAGAGGTACATGTTTGACATCCAGATCTTAAACTGATGTTCTCAATCAAGAGCCTAATGGTAATGTGGTGATATTTTCTCTGCAGCTGATGATAATGCAACAATCCGTGTGACCAACTTGTCCGAGGACACCAGGGAGACAGATCTGCAGGAGCTTTTCAGGCCTTTTGGCTCCATCTCTAGGATCTATCTGGCCAAGGACAAGAACACAGGCCAGTCTAAGGTGAGAGATGTGAAACACGGCCGTCGGATTCATGAGCAAATGACAAAAAAGGAAAGAGAAGTTAAAGATTCACGTTGACTCATCTACTCAGTTTAAGAACTAAACAGGAAAATGTGTGATTGTTAATCTAAAAATAAATCTGCTTACATTAGTTTTAATAATATGACCGCATGAACCATATGAGTAATGTTTTCAGAAAAATAGCACATATAACTTCTTTCCCCATTACTCTAGGGCTTTGCCTTCATCAGCTTCCACCGCCGTGAGGACGCTGCCAGAGCCATCGCTGGTGTGTCTGGCTTCGGTTACGATCATCTCATTCTCAACGTTGAATGGGCCAAGTGAGTGCTCCTGAAAGAGAAGTTAAAGATTCACGTTGACTCATCTACTCAGTTTAAGAATTAAACAGGAAAATGAGTGTGATTGTTAATCTAAAAACAAATCTGCTTACACTAGTTTTAATAATATGACCGCATGAACCATATGAGTAATGTTTTCAGAAAAATAGCACATATAACTTCTTTCCCCATTACTCTAGGGCTTTGCCTTCATCAGCTTCCACCGCCGTGAGGACGCTGCCAGAGCCATCGCTGGTGTGTCTGGCTTCGGTTACGATCATCTCATTCTCAACGTTGAATGGGCCAAGTGAGTGCTCCTGAAAGAGTCTAAAATGAGCAACAGCCATGCTTTCTCTGATCTAATCATGCTTTCCTTGTCTTTCCAGACCCTCCAACAACTGACAGAGCTCCATGAATATTCCAGGTCTAGATTTGTTCTGCCAATTGTATCAGGCAGTGTTCCAAATAAATGCAAATGATAAAAGCATCCAGTTGTCTGTGTTTCACTCTGTGGTTTTGTTCTGTAATCTGTCTTTAATTAGCTTGTTTTCGAAGTACTTGCATTTAAGTGTACTAGTAAAGCTGCAAGCAACTCTAAACCTTACCAGTGCTTTACATAGAAATAATGGAGAACTAATGAAGAAATCTTGAGGAAAATGCAAGTATTCCTTTGCTAAAGGTTAATGTTCTGGTCTGAGGTATCCTGTAAACCTTATTTTGCTATGTAGAAGTTATTTTCTGTCAATGTGTAAGGCTTCGGATTCATTTTTCGCTGTAAGTAAATAACTAGAGGAACAACATGCAAGAAATGGTAACAAACACCAGTCTAAAAAAACTGGTAAAAATAAGGTGGATAGAGGCAGTCTTAAGATAGACAAACATCACTAAAAAGACAAGCCCATAGACACGTCCCCTCAATATGGTCAAACTGTTCCCCTGGTATTTGATGTTATTGGTGCTGCTTTGCTGCAGGTCATTACACATCGCTCGGTTAGGATAAGAAGTTTCAAATGTTTTTAGGATGGTCTTCCTCAGCAGTATGATGGCGCTTGTCAATGGCCAATCAAATAAAAAGGCAAGCTTTCAGTTCACCGAACCAGAACGTTCCAACACAGTTGGTTTTAACAGTGAAGAGTGTAAGGCAATATATAAGTAGCTAAACGTATTATTTGACAAGTGTTTCATGATAGAATGTTAAATGACCAACAGTAATAGTCAATGTGGCTAACTATGACTATTTTTGACAGATTGTGCAGTTTTTAATTGAAAATACAGACTACCTTTTGATTCATGTAACTCATAATTAAATGACAAGACAAATTAACAGAACAGTTTAACGTATTAGACAAAAAAAAAAAAAAAAGGTTCCTACCACACACCCAAAAAGTTGACTAGTGCTTCAAGTAGGAAACAGAAGCTCAAACACAGTGCTTATGATTGGCATATTCATTATTTTGTTATTTTTATAAGCAGCCATTTAACAAGAATGTAATTTGAACATTGAAAATGTGCAATGCGTGTTATGCACGTGGCATAAAAAGTAAAGGCACTGCATGTTGCATGGAGTAAACTTTACATCTCAAAATATATATATTTTTTTACAGGTTTAAGATATTTAATTGAAGAATCCATGAGCTTCTAAAACAGTCACACATTCTCCTCTCACCCACTTGTCTTTTAGGGTGCTATTGCAAGTGTAACTTCCTTTTCATTACACAGCAAGGAGTGAGCTCACAATGCAGTAATTGAGAGCATGCCAATAAATTTAAGAATAATTTAAATGCATTTCCCTTGGGACCATTTACCAGATTTAAGACCTGGGGAAAAAATAAATAAAAACATGGACACCATTGAATAAGAGCTTTATTTGAAATATTACAACATATAAAAACTACATAGAATTTAATACCACTGTCTCAGAGTGGATAATTGCAAATACACGATTAAAATCACATTGAGAAATTGATAAAACATCACATAATGGCACTGCACAGACTGTCCATTGAAATGCCACTGAAGTGGTCAGCTCCGGACCAGCTTATGGATAAATGGAATGAGTTTAATGGGCTGATGCGTCAAGACGCTCCCAAACACAAATGTAAATGTGCGGCGGTTTTATGGAGATGGCTTTAGTTGCAAACCTCCATCTTCTCCTGCTTCACAGGCTCTGAGGAAGTTGAACAAGAGATTAAACTTCCTTCTACTAGTGAGATCAAAAAAGTACTTGATAAAAAAATAAAAAAAAGTCACCTGTAGCATTCTCAATCTTTCCTTGCACACACTTCTTGATTTCCAGGCCGATGGCTTTGGAGAGGGGTGGAGGCACAGCATTACCAACCTGAGAAACACAAGGTCATGGATTAGTGATAATTCCACCACCCCCCCCAAAAAAAATAAGACAACCCATTTTAGCACAGGCATCATACCTGTCGGTGTTTGTCCAAGACGTTACCAAAAAAGCGGTAGGTGTCTGGGAATCCCTGGGAGCGTGCACATTCCCTGACACTCACTACACGGTGCTGCTCAGGGTGGAGGACACGTCCCTGTAAACAGTTACCAGTGTAATCGCAACAGGATACAACTTTTTACCCATTATTGTTGTTACAATTCATATTGTGACTGGTTAGCATATGGCATATTGGCAATACCTGCTTGCCCATAGGCTCAGGATTGGTAACGGTGGTGCTGAAGAACCCATCCCATTCCAGACGGCCGTACAGACCAGCCCAGTGATTGTGGCGATTACCCGTGTGAGGCAGACACCAGGGAATCAGCGTGTTGAACTGCCTGTCTGCAGGGTCGCATGGTTTTCCTAGTGCAGTGAGAGACAACAACTGGTAAGTCAGGATTACGATTTAAAAATAAAAAAACAAAACTAAGCGGAAAAAAACCCCATCTTAGATTGAATTATTTGGGAAGGACCAACCCTCAGCACAGGAACACACTCCTTTCAGGGCACCGGTGCCACTGCGGCCATTCTTTTTGTCGGAGTGTGTGTAGCGAAGCTTTTTTGTGGTGGTGCCATCCCGCAACCGCACCTCAATATTGGGCAGATCCCTCCAGTCAGAGCCAGGAGCCAGAGGAATGTGGCGCATGCGGGCCGCCACCAGGGCGCTCATGTCCTACAACACAAAACCAACTATTTAAAACTGCTACACTTGTGGTTTAAAGTTTAAGTGCCTTTTCTCTTCACAAGACTTTTGACATTCAGAAGACAGAAACATGCTCTTCATCTAACCCTTTAAATGACACTAAGGGTTAGAGAAGAGTTTTAGCCTGCTGAATAACTTCCTGTAGGTCTCGCAGGAAATTTCTTACAGAAAAACAACTGTAGCTTTGATACAAGTACGCCCTGCAAGTTAAATGCAAAAAATAAAACCGGGTTTATTAAAGCCACTGATGAATCACGTAACTTTTCCAAATGTCAAAACACCTTCAAGGTGAAGGAACTGACCTTACAGATGTGGTCCCTGAGGATGGGCTGGTACTGAGAGCCACGAATGTGCCTCTGGAACCAGGACTGCGGCTCACCGTTATAGGAGATTTCCAGAGCTGCAGCTCCGTTACGGATCTCTGGGAGGTCAGACATTGTGTCCCGCACAGTGATGGTGCGATAAACACCTCCATTTCCACTGGACAAAAAAAAAAAAAAAAAAAAAAAAAGGTGTGAAAAAAACAAATCATTTGAATGAGCAGAGAAGAGTCCAAAAAGATTTGCAGGGTCCAAAAACATAAAATACGTTTAGTATTTTTATTTTATTTTGCTTTACATTATTTTATTTATTTATTTTACCCATTTTTATTATATAAAATAATTGAAAAAAATTGAAATTGTCCTGTCCTGTATAAACACATAACAAGAAAATGTAAAAACAAATAAAATGTAAATGTAAGAAAATGTAAATCCACATGTACATCCACATGATCTATTTAGGTGCTATTTTTAATAAATGATTCTGACATTATATTTATTGTGCTCGAAAAGCTTAACATTTGCAGCTTTTAAAAATGCACTTTGTGTTTCAAAATACAAGTGCATTCATTTTATTCTAAGAAAAAAAATATTAAACAATCTAAAAATTGTAATTTAAAATCTGAAAAAAAAAATCAGCTACACTTTATTGAGAAGTGTTTTTTTCAGAAGTGCTACTCTTAATAGATTTGAATGTTTGTAGGTCCTGCCATATTGTGCTGTTAGATGGTATAAACCCTTACCAGTCCAGCCCAAAGATGGAGAATTGATCTACACAGGCAACCTGGGAAAAGCTGTCCATCAGAGCAGAAACCAGAATATGTTAGTGACAACACAATCGGGGTAACACCAAATGCTTACCGAGTGACATTGCTGACATGTTTCTTCTCATCAACCACCACACTAAGAGAACAAGCACGTGGGGCGAACACATGCAGAGGTTCAGGAAAGCGGGGCAGCTTTTCACCAGGGGCTGCAGCCAGGACGATTGCCCTGCGTCTGGTCTGGGCCACCCCATACTGCCCTGCCTGCAAATAACAGACATTAAAACAGAGACAATTAAAAGTGATTAAAGTGGGGGGGGGGGAGATAGTGGACTCAGTCCTTTGCTTAGAGGGAAAGAAAAAAAAAAAAATCATTACTTAACCCTTTAGGCGCCAGGGGATTTTTGGGAAAAATGCTGGATTTTGACATCAAGATTTCAAAATCTTGTGGCTTGAAAGGGCTTAAAGATAGAGATCTACTGTAAATTAGAAAAATGTTGGGCATGACCGAAAGTTTATGTGAGGTGTAAATATACTCATCTAATTAGCATATTATGACATCAGAGGCGGCCATCTTGAATTTCATAATATTCAGGAAATAGTAGATATTGAATTGATGTTTGAACTAGGGCTGCAACAACTAATCGATAAAATCGATTATCATCAATTATGAAAATCATCGACAACGATTCTCATTATCGATTAATCGGGTCTGCCCGCAGTGCACGTCCAACGGAGTTTACATACTTGTCCAACTTCAGCCGGTCGCGTCAAATTAAAGCACTGAATTACTTATTTCTATGGACAAAATGCATCTAAAATAGTGGCGGAAACAGAATGAGATTCTGCAGGAGAGTTACGTGATCCAAGCTGCCCAAAACATGAGAATTCTTTATTTTAAGCTTTAAGCTAATGCATTAGCGTAATGGCTTGACCTGTCAGGCGCTTTAACAGATGCGTGTGCGTCTGTTCAGTTAACGGTCATATCCTCATGTATAAATGTCACAAATTCACTTTCCATTTTTGCATAAAGGTCCGTCCTGACAGTCGGTGTTAAATTTTAATCTTTACTGAATGAGCGCCAGCGTCAGACAGACGGAAAACAGAGACAATTAATAATCAGCTCAAAAAAATTTATTGTGCTGAAATATCTGTTGTTAAAAGTTAAATTAAGGTTTAAAGGTCAACATGCATTGCGCATATTTTATGAGAGTAGGAACTGTAAGGGGATAAAAGCGTGTAATTGTCTGAATATAAATATCAGACGCTTCAAAACCGCCTTTAACAGGATAAAGAAATGACACTAAGCCCTATTCGGAATCCATGAGTTTTATCACTGAGGTGATAAGTACATTTATTTTTACAGACGTCCATATGAGAAACAATTACCGTCCGAATCGGGTTAAGACGTGACTGTGGTCAAATGAACGCGTGTTCCTGCAGAACATTACTCTTACCTATTGGTTACCACGGAGTTGATCGTCATTTCCAAAAGGCAAATATTCCCCTTCAGAGTCGGAATCGGCGAATAACATTTGCAACATCCTCACGGTACAACTTTTTATTAGCCATTTGGCGATTTTCTCACAAATCTCACAATTTACTTAGACGCTCTGAACTGAACTGCTTCCGCATCAATGACAGATAGCTCACTTGCTCTGCTCTTTACTCAAACACTTTGAATAGGAACATGACGTCATTTTGGTCTAGAATCAAAGTACTACATGTCTGCCATCTAGTGGTACAGAATACAAATGAGATATTACACCATATTAGGAACTACAGCCTATTTTATAAAGTATGACGTCTTGTCACAATTTTGCGACTTTGGCGATTAGAGGGTTAAGTTTAACTTGCCTGTAGCACACCAAAGGTGCACTGGTAGCCCATGCGAACAAGACAGCGCAGTGTGAGCTTCAGGACCATGGAGCGCTTGAATGACACAAAGTTCCTCACGTTCTCCAGCAGGAAGAACTTGGGTCTGTAGTAGTCACAGTAGCTGAAAGGAAAAACCAATCACAATGGCAAATGCATCCAGCAGCATATTTCCAAATAGGCAGAACAACCTTATTTTCACAGCAAGACTCATTCTGCTCACCTCAGATACGAGACAACCAACGAGTTCTTGAACTTGGAGTATGTGCGCGAGTTAAAGCGGTTCATTCCACTGAAGCCTTGGCAGGGCGGCCCACCGCAGAGCATCTCCACATCCCCCTTCTGCGGCAGCTTCTGTCCAAGAGAGTTGCTCTTCTCTCCGGACATCACCAGCTTCAACAGAACGTTACAGTCCTCTGTGAAGACTGTGGTGCCTGGGTTGTTCAACCTGAATGCCTGAGCAGCAGGATCCCACATCTCTATGGCCCAATTTGTCTCCGAAATACCTGTTTGGGAAAAGAAATGTATAAAATACAACACAACAGGGGTGCTCAGAGTGGACTGCGGTCTGGTTCTGGACCCCAGCTTACAGTTTCTACATTCATTCAAGCCCTTTCCGCTCGGTGTGCGCTGCTTCTCTCAGCTGCTAAAGATGTAAAGCACTAAATTTGCAGATTGAAGCAGCTGTTTTTTCCTATCATATAGGACTCCAAACATTCAAATAAACCAGGTTTGTGACGAGACACCCCCCCTCCCCCTCTACATAAAGCACTATTAATCAGCATGTTAAGAGCACTTCAATAATGCTATAATACAGCATTATTAAAAAACATATATAAAAAACAGCTGCTTCAATCTGCAAATTTAGTGCTTTACATCTTTAGCAGCTGAGAGAAGCAGCGCACACCGAGCGGAAAGGGCTTGAATGAATGTAGAAACTGTAAGCTGGGGTCCAGAACCAGACCGCAGTCCACTCTGAGCACCCCTGTTGTGTTGTATTTTATACATTTCTTTTATACAATTTGTAGAGGGCAATGAAATGCAACCAAAACTTTGAAATTACTAAAATTCTCTATTCATGATCAGAGCATTTTAAAAACATTGGACCATTTTTGTATTTTGCTTAATACCTATTAAAAACAGACTTCAAGAGGAAAACCATGAACCACCACATTATTTTTCTCAGTCTTTTTAAATCACAGCTTAAGATTAAATAATTTTGTAAAGTTTATTTTTGATTACCATTTTGACAGTTAAGGATCTTTTTACAAAGTACATCACTGGGAAGAAAACTTTAACTGAAAACCCCTGCAACAATATATTTCCAGAAACCGGTTTGGATAGAAGCCCAACCTGCTTGATGGAAACCTTCAGACAGTCCACCACAGCCAGAGAACACATCCAGTGTGCGCAGTTTGGGGACTGTGGTCTCTTGCGGCTCCTGATCCTGCAATTCCTGCGAGGCTGCTTTACCCTTCCCTTTACCTGCAGAAAACCACAATATACAAATATTTTAGCGTTTTTGTCCCCCACAGGCAGTCATGATTTGTAAACAATATTGCATTAATGATGGGCAATTTCAAGCAAAAGAAACAGAACCGGGAACTACAAGAAAAAAAAAAAATAAAAAAAAATGATATATAAGTTTCCATGACTTGTCATCTCAAAGTTATAAATCAAATGGTTACCTTTCCCCTTTCCTTTCCCTTTGCCCTTATGCACTGCTGATCGGGCATGATTGGGAGGATCCTCAAAGCTCTTAGTCCTGGCATTGTATGCCTAAAGAAAACAAAAAAAAAAACTTGAAGACAAAAAAATTCTCTAATGCTTTATTGAAAGTCTTCCAGGTCAGCTGGGAAGAAAAATAGGTGCACCATAGCTCATTGGATCAATGCCACCATCTTTTTGCTCTTTAACACCCATCCCTCATACTCGCCTCTAGGAAATAAAAGCGATCAGGTCCTCTGCTCGAATAGTCCTGCACGCTTTCCACCAGGTCCTCTGCATACTCCACTTGACAGCGGCCCAGCACTTCTGCCATGTTTACGGTCACCTCTTCATCACTCCAGTAGAGCTGGTTTATGTCAGAATGGTAGGCACCCTTTGGTCCTTTATGAGTGTTTTCAGGCCTGAAAGCAATGGTCATCATGAAAAGAACTCTGGTAAGGTTTATATTCAGCCTTAGTGGAAACCTGAAGCTAAAGGTTATACTTCAGGAAACTGATGTAAGCCAAGTGATCTGCTTTAAGAGGAAGAACATGTGTCACCTGTAAAATTTATAGAGACGCAGTTTGATCTCCATTCTGTCTGGCTTTCCATCACAGCGTCTGTTGCAGAAGACTTCTTTGATGCGCCCAACACGGAAGGGCTCTGGTGCATCTAGGTTTGAGCCCTTGATGTAATCTGAGGACTTCCTATAGTATTCTGGGTACACATCTTCATCAGCATCATCCTTCCTGTGAGAACGCTTCACTGTGCTTGCAACCTTCAACCTAAAAGACAAAACGTACCTTTAATAAAACAGCTCTCAACCTCAGAATATGGTTGTGGCTAGAAGGGATACAGCTCCGACCAGACACTAAATGAAATTTAATTTTCTACCTATTAGATTGTGCTTTATTCACAATATAATTGTTGTACAGTGTGACAAATTATGCTATATTGATGTGCGCATGCCCAGTAGCTGCAGCGGTCTCCCTTCTAGCCTTAACCTCAGAATATTTTAAAGGCAGGGGAAAATAAAAGCTTACGCAAAATTAAAGGCCTCTGGGGGGAGATAGACACTGTCCCCTACTCTGTACTGCTCGCCCTTCAGGGTTGCCAAACCATAGAAGACTTTAGAGTCGCTCTCCTCATCCTCCAGGGGTTCATAGACACTAGGCACTTCCTGAACGTCTCGTTCCTTATTCCTTACGCAGCTGGCGCAGAACCTGCCATAAAACGTGTTAAAATGCATGCACAGAAAAACAGATCAGTAATGACGAGGTCTAAAAGGGGCGCTCACTTATACTTGCGGTCCTCTGACGGTGTGACCTTAGGAGGAGACTCAAAGCGAGCACAATCACCATCATACAAGAGCTGATAAAAGAAGCTTTCGCCATCATCTTCGATCACTTTAATGTCATCATCCATTCCACCCTGAAAGCAAACAAATATTAATACCTCCTGCCCAGTTTGTTATAGACAAATGTAGAGCAGATTCAGCGTCTGTACCTCCATGAACCAGTTTTCAGATGGAGCCCTATAGAGGACGTTGACCTTGCCTTGGACGAAACTCAGCTGCATATCTTCACACTCATCCACAAGGAAGAGCTCAAGAGGGTCCGATGACTCTCCAAGAACTGTATCAGTACCACGGCAAAACCAGTGCGCATGAAACATCTTCTCACCATCCTCCCACAACGCCGTGATCCTATAGTCACAGGGAAAACGTTGGCTTACCAATTTAAGGCAATATGGTGCCAATTAAGGTGCCAAGAACCCAGATTTGCTTCAATAAAGGTTACCTGGCCAAGTAGAGGGGATGTGATGGGTCAGCAGGGCTGACAGACACACAGTCTCCCACCTCCACTACCTCATTCTCCACACGCACTTTCATGTAGTACTCCTTCCTTCCATCAGTCTGAAAGGACAACATCAATACTTCAAGTCCAGGAAATGGACATCCAGGTTCTTATTGCATGACAGATCACATACCTTGACGGGCTCGCCCACCCAGCTGATCTTATTCTTGGTTTGTTTTTTCTTTTTTGCCTGAGACATTTTCTTTGTCTCCTTAAGAACCGGCAACACTTCCTCCTCATCCATATTCTCATCGTCCTCAGCTTCTTTCACTGCCAGGTTGGGACATCTGGACAGGGGACAATACACCCATTTAGCTTTATTCCGGCAAACAAATCCAAGGCCATTGAGCTGGATAACACAAACTGGCAGGAAATAAAGTGCTTCTCAAAAGGGTTTTCCTATTCTCACTCTGTACGACAGGGGGCAGCACAATGACTAAAGAGGATTCTGCGCTTTATTAGCATTAGTCACAGCACTGAGCACAGATATGAAACAAAACCGACACAATGAGGCACTACAAAAGCAACAGTAAGGGCAGATTGAAACGACTGATTTAAAAGCACAAAGACTGTTTCAGACACCAAAAAAAGCTCAAAACACAGAAATTAAAATATGGTTGAGACTTTAGATGTTTCACTCCTTCCTGAGCAGATGTGTTGCTAACTAAAGGCAAAATTAATGTATAAATTCTTGCAGTATCTAGGGATGCACCGATCCACCTTTTTCGTCTCCGATACCTTGGGTTCGATATTGGCCGATACCAATCCGATACCAGTGAAGCATTGATCATTGAATCGGATTAGACAGTCGTGTTAGTCTCACAATTCAGAAACCAGCTCTGACCAGTGACATTTAGACTCATTTCACAACACATGGAAACAATACTACATTTTCACCAAGCAGAATGATTAGTATGAAGACTGCCCAGAGTTAGCATACCTCCTCTTCTGACAGGCCTGTTTACTTCTGCCACTGCCTCCAAACTTGATCATATCCTTACAGGCTGAACACTTGCCACAATCTGGTGCTTGACACACCTGAAAAATAAAGATATGATGCCCATCTGGGTCACATGGACATTGCAGGCATGGTTTGGTTGCAATAAAAGGCCATTTTTGGACAACCTACCTCACAGACACCACAACGGTGTCTCTTCACACCACCTCCATCCTTATTGTTCTGGTCAATCTGATCAGAGAAAAATGTGTCAAAGATTTGATAGACCAGTTTAGTGGTGGTGGCTTTAGTTGGGCCCTTGCTGTCCTTTTCAATCTTGGTGGGATGACGGATGGCTTGTCTTCTGGCTGCTCTCCTGAAGAACAAAATGAATGTAATGAGCTACAAATACACCAATTTAGATACACCTAGACCACAAACAGCCAAGGAAAAAAATGAAGCCATGCATGAAATATGTATGGCTGTCACAGGACACTGAATAGATTGACAGTCTGTCAAGACTGGGTGATTTAAATCTCACTTCAAAATCAGTTTTAAAGATCATCCGAGCAGCTCGGCTCTGTGCTTTACAGAACAAGGACATTCAGTTCTTTCAGAGGCTTAGTTTTTCCTAAATGGGCAACTTGTAAATTCAAACAATGGGAGCCCAAATTAACATCTGTTATGCAGAACCATGCAAGTCAGGGAGGAAGAGCTATGGAAAAAAAGTTATTGTCCTCATTACCCACCCCTTTCAGCTAGTGAAGTAGTTTACCAACAACACAGGCTACTGCAGTTGAGCGTATGGGAAAATAAATAAACCAAGCCACACACACACTCTGCAGAAACATCAGGCTTTACATACCAGTACAGCTGCCTGCTGCGTTTGGAAAGGTTAGAGGATCATTAGAAACATGAGGAGAGCATGCAACAAGCACGAGTGAACCTTAACATCCCAACAAACCAATGAACGATTCTACCATAGCTTCAAGAAATGGTTTGCATATCAAAAGAAAATGAAGTTAAACTGTATTCAAACGCATTTATCCACTTTACTAAAAGGTAAACGGTCAAATTTAATAAGCTTTGTGCTATTACAATGTCGCAGTATGTAAACGAACAAACAACTGTTACCTGAACCAAAATTTGACTGGTTTTAGCAAAAGTAGTCTCATCTGGCAGACTTGTGAAAACTACAGATTGTACTTCTGCATTTTTGTATCCCAGCTCAGACAGTCAGATTGAACCAAGTGCATTATTGAGGTTGAAGTTTCCCTATCTTTTTCACCACAGCCCTTTTTGTTATGTAGCGCTGATGTTTACTGCACAGACAGCCAACTTCTCGGGGTATCTGCAGGATTTTTTTTAAAGCCCAAATTTAAGACCTTACTACCTTTAAAGGTCCCATATTGTACACCTTTCTGGAGTTTTATTTGAGGTTTTGATGTCCTTAAGAATATATATTTGCGGTATAAGTACCAAAAACCATCTCAATATATTTTTACAGCTCTTTTCTCAGGAGCTCTGCTGAGAACAGGTCGATTTTGGTCTATGGTAGTTAAATAGCCCCTAGAACTCAGTAATCATGAAAAAAGCCAGGAAATTTCAGTTTTGACAATATGGGACCTTTAAGACCTGCACAAATAAAATTAATACCATATGAGCAGGGTAGGGCAATGTCTACGATAACATAACTATTAACATTTAATAAATGTAAAAAAACATGACTTACAGTTCAGATACAGGTGAGAAAATGATAAATTTTACATTCAGACTTTAAATTTGTTTTAAATGGATGAGTAAAAAGTATTTAAACAATTGTCAATCAATTAATTAAATAACATTTACGGTCTTAATAGATTCAATTTTTATAATGCATTATCTTGTCAATCCACCAGTTCACATTCACAGCTCTGCATGTTTGCCACGTAAAAACAGGTTGATTTTCACACTGGTCTAAAACAGCAGACGTCTCATTGAAAATGCAAATTCATTCTCTGCCAGCATGTGGAGCTTTTGGAACGGCAGAAATATAGCCGTTAACATGCCAATAATCATCTCTGCTTGCCAATTTGTCAGTTTCATTAGCATTGGATGTCCAAGTACATAAAGAACATTAAAAACCATTATCAGGCCCTTTGCACATCAAGGACAGAAACACCCATCATTAAAGCTGCACACAACGTTCCAGGCAATTACTTAGAAATTGATTTTTCATAGGCTTTCAGGTTAGTTTAACAGGTATAAAATAGTCTAAAAACCTGGGCACACTGTTCTTTTAATTATAAGCAGTCCCCATTATATCGGTCATTCATTACTCAGTGTTCATAATAACATCATCCAGAAGTTTCTCTATGAAACTTACCTCTTGCCCAAGGTAACACCAGCCAGCTTGATCAAGTCTCTCATACAGGGAGTGATGAAAGTCTACTGTGTTTCAGTCAACATAGGCTATGGCTTTTTGGCTAGGTTTAAAGGAAAAGAGCACTTTTAGATAAACAAGGCAATAATAGATGGCACTCGTGGAAGTAGGAAAAAAGTTCTTTATGAACCGCAGGATTGCTTGTAATAAAAAATTTAATGCAAAAGAAAAAGGCAGTAGAGCTGACTATTTCTGTCAGTGGCAAGTTTTAATTTAGAATGTTTGTGATAACAAGAAAAGTAGCTTAAATGTTTTGCCACTTGCTTGAGCAACTTAATCTAGAAGTAAATGCAAAAGTAAAAAGCATTGAATAGTGTTTCTTATATTTATTGCATTTAAACAAGTCTATGAAAGATTGTATTATCTACTGCACTGTGTAAAAAAAGAATCACAATGCTGAAAAAGCATTTTCAGTAACAATGTTTGGATTTGAAATTAAAATGACAGATAAATGTGTTTGTAGTAAACAGCCACGGACAGGGTTTCTGCAGACATGAACAAGTTAAATTTAAGACCTTTTTAATACCACCTTATATGAAATGTAAGACCTAAACATTTAACACTGATATTTGAAAAAAAAAAAGAAAAAAAAAAGAAAAGATACTTTAAATGTGAAATTAAAACCGCCAGCACTACATGTCAAATTATTATAATTTATCAATAAATTCAACATACATTATAGGGCTGCTACCAGTCAGATTAAATAATTTACACTGCAAATAACAATAATTACAATTGCAATAATGTTATGAGAAATGCTCTAAATGCATTTATGAATATACAAAGAAATGTTGAGCAGAAAAATGCATACTTTTCAACATACTTCTCAACTAAACTACCAGTAAGTGACGGTAAGTAAATGATGTCATGTTGCTCAAAGACGCAAAACAGCGCTGTGGCTTTGTTTGGAATTATTTTTGTTGGCGAAATAGTGCAAAAACAGGCAATATGGTGTCTAAAACGTAAGTCTCTTAATAAAACTTCTAGTTTATTGAACTGTTGTAAAATAAAAAAAATCAGTATCACATTTGTATATGGTAATTTTGAGAAAAAAAAGGCACTCTTCCGTGTGAAATTGATTAACTATATGAAGTGGTATAAATATACACATTTTCTGCCCCCATGTCTTGAATTTGCGATCATTCTGAATGCATTTTAATAGACTGAATCATGCAGTGAAAGAGCGCACTGTAAATGCGCACGCGCACTAGACTTCACGTAATGCATGCACTCTGTAGGTGTTTTAAATTTTTTTGTGTCGTGAGAATATTGAGCAAAATAGCTCACTTGTCATGGTGTTACTTAACTATATCATGTTATGAATAAACTAAACATTTTGAATTTTTACCTCAGTGTGTTACTTCGGAGTTTGTGTGCCGTCACGCTCATTTGTTCTGAAGTCTCGAGACAAACAGAGTGAGCCTCAGCGCGAGCTTGTATTCTGTATTCTGCTAACTTACTGCAATAGGTTGTTTGCAATCACGTGATTCTGATGACGCGCGAAATGCAGCTGGAGGGCAGGAAGTGATTTTTCTCCATAGAAATCACTAGCAACTTACCGCAATTCTCTGATGACGCAGTAACTTACTGCAGGGAAGAAAAAAATCTTCGGTCTATCCAATGATTGTAAACAGTCATTAGGTCCGTCAGACTGAAGATATTTTAGCGGTAATGTGACCAAAAATATTTTAGACCCATCGAATCCGAATTTAAGACATTTAAGACTTTAAGGCCTTATATTAGGAAAACGTTATTTAAGACGTTTTAAGACTTTAAGGACCCACGGACACCCTGCACGGATCATTTGCAGACCTGCTGCTTCTGCACAGCTTACGTACCACACATGGACTCAACCCTCTATGGACACCTTGGCAATCGAATCGCCATTGGCTAGTAAATTTTTGTTTACTTGCCAGACTGAAATACTATACTACCTATATCTATGTATCTAAAGTTATGCCATTTTCCAAACATAATGTTCGTAAAATGGTACAGCTTTTTAAATATCTGAAAGTACACTCTTAATATCAGTCAGTCAAGCATTATAATATGATAAGTATTATTTAATAATAGAAGTTTAGTCATTAGAATTAAAACTTGGTAACCATGAACTTAGGACTGGTGCTGGTGCTTTTTTTTGGGTCATTCAGTGTTCCTATAAAAAAAACAAGAAATAAAAAAAAACAATAATACTGATAAGATATTATTATTATTATTATTATGACTATTATTATATGAATTCTACTAATAAGAACAATATATAAAAATCCTAAATAAGGATTAATGAGCTACTGGATTCATGAATATTAATCAGGTTGTGTGCGTTTGCTCGAACTGATTCGCTGAAATAAAAACAGGGACGATAATAGGTGAGCGCCAGCCAATGAGTTTGCGCATTAGTTCCGCCTACTACAGGAAAACCTGGCAGTTTCTTAAAGCTGAAGAATTCCAAAAGGAACTCCATTATTTTTACAGGAAAATACAACCAAGTATATAGTTTACATGTAGCGCATCAATTCTGCATGTTATGCAAGACTCTCGCTCGCTCTCGCTCTTTGCGCGTGTGAGAGAAAGCGACGGCGAGTCGTGCGCCTTCACACTAGATTTTACGTTACGCCAAATACACAAACACAGGTGCGCTGCGCATCCATTGAGATGAAATGTATATAGTTTACATGTAGCGCATCAATTCTGCATGTTATGCAAGACTCTCGCTCTTTGCGCGTGTGAGAGAAAGCGACGGCGAGTCGTGCGCCTTCACACTAGATTTTACGTTATGCCAAATACACAAACACAGGTGCGCTGCGCATCCTTTCAAATGAACTGAAAAATATCAGATCGCTTGACGGAGAGTGAAACTGAAGCGCTCAGTCAGAGTGTTCTGCGAGTGAAAATATATCTGTGCTAATCATATACTCAGCCTCCAACTCACACACTGGCGAGTAAAATCTGAGAATTTATTAGCCATTGGCTAATATTAGACATCATTTAGTCGCCCAGAGAAACTACATTTCAATATCGTGATAATACCGCATACCGTGATAAAAGCATTAGCAATTAATAGCAACATGAAAATTTGATACCGGCATATCCCTACTGCCGAGTAAAATCTGAGAATTTATTAGCCATTGGCTAATATGAGACATTTAGTCGCCCAGAGTGAAGATTGAGTCGCATATGCGAGTGATTTACTCGCAATGTAGAGGGTTGGGACTGCATGCGCAATGCAAACGGAGTATGTGTGAACCTGGTGTAAAAGGCTGCCTCGCATACAGCTCACGAAATCAGGCTTGTGCTGTGTAAGCTATTGTGCAACAATTTGCACGATTGTAAAAACAAAAATGCAGTGCATGATCAAACATTTAGGTGAGAAATGTATTTTTGATATTTTTGGTGATGGAATCGGCAGATACTGCTTTCTGTGATCGGCCTCAAAAATCCTGATCGGAGCACCCCTATCTAAAATAGCAAAAATTGTCAGTGTTCATTGTAAAGAAACTTGGGACATACCATCCATGCATGGGTTGTCATCGTAGATGGGTTTAACAGCACAACTAAAGTACAACTCCACATTTTTCTCAATAAGGCCAGAGTCAAATGGACACAGGTGTCCACGCTTGTCATACACACTGTGAATGAGAATTGTAATGTCAGTCAAATAATTGGAGAAAAACAAAACCACGAATACCATTCAGAACGATGCATTTCTCCTTATTACCTGAAGTTAGTAATCTTGTGCTGGGGCAGATCTTCATAGCTTTCAAAACCATCTTCATTTGCATCAAAGAGGGATAGACGGTCATCAGTCAACATCTCTGGTTCATCCAACTACCAGAGACAAATCATATTCAATATTAGTGTTGCAAAGGCATTAGTCAACTTTAAATTACAAATGTGGATCAGTTAAGAGTCCTCCAAAATGAAAATTGCCGTAATTTACTCACCCTCATGTTGTTCCAAACCTGCACAAGTTTTTCTTCTGTTGAACAGACATTTTGAAGAATGCTGGTAATAAAACAGTTGGTCCCCATTGACTTCCATAGTATTTCTTCAAAATGTTCTTTTTTAGACTTGTGCCGGTATTCGGTAATGCGATATATCACGGTAATGAATATGCACGATATTGTTATCGTGGGCACTTCTAAATAGCGTGAATTATATATAACAAATTATTCAGAATTTAGAATGCATCTTAAGAATACTTTTCCCATAAACTGGTCAAAATGCACAACAGCGCTGTATGCTGGATGAAAGACCCGTGAGCACTTCAACAAAGAAACTTACACAGATTTGGAACGACACGAGTGAGTAAATGACAATTTTTATTTTGGGGTGAACTATTCCTTTATATACCCAATTAAAGAGACATTGATTGGCAGCAGCCAAACAAACACTACATAACAGCTCAAGGCATAACAAAACTCACAGCATCATCAGGATCTCCCTGGAAGAACTTGAGGTCTGAATCATCCAGATACTGCCTGCAGTCAGGACATTTTGGTGGAGGGGTCTAAAATGCAGATTAATGAGATTCATTTGGTGCATTAAAATTCAAGCAGCAGCATAAATGGGGAATGAAATGAGCGTCACCTTGGCTGCGGACACAGGCTTGATTTTGCCATTAGTAGTGTTCTCAGTATCAGGCCTGAAAGCGGTAGGGGATAGGATTTATTAACCTCACAGATTCCTTACATGGGGAGAAAACCTGGTTTAAATTTGACTAACGTGGAACTCACTTTTCAGCTTCTGTTTTAAGGCGTTTCTCTTCACGGACCTTGACCAGGGGAAGAAAAAAAATTGTTCTTATTAAAATATTTCCATGGATATCTTAAAACCGCATTAACGGTCAAAACCTTACCTCCTCTGTAATATCTTCCTCTGTAATATCTTCCTCAGGCTTCACTTCTGCCTCACCATTTGTGGCTTCTCCATTCAACTCATCAGACTTGCGTTTTGGGCTATTGGAAGGTACAACACCCATTTATAAACTGACCAAAGACTAATACAAACTCAATCGGATTTCAACTGCCCAAGCACAAAACTGCCATTTCACATCAGATTTGCACAAGAGCACAACACTTAAAATGTTGACTTACACTCTAGAGAACATGGAAAGGATAGTTGGCTGTTTTCCAGAGTTGCGCGTGACCCTGGTACTGGCTGGAGATTCTGTGGGGGAATAAAACGCACCATTTATAAAGTCTAAATATTCTACATCCAGCACACAATGTAGAGATGCAGCTGTTGAAACATATGGAGGGTAATTAAAAGCTGTAAACCCCTGCAACTCACTCTTGGGCTCAGAGTCCGCTTTACTGCGACGGCCACCCCTTCCCTTTGGGGCACTGGGAGACTTTATAGCATCTCCTTCCTCCCGAGTATCCATGGCGCCCTCCTGCTCGCCCTTGTCTTTGGGAGACCCATTTTCAGAGAAGCCGTTTGAATGTCTGTTCTGCTCCACTCCTTCATCCTCCTTGACAACTCCCAGAGCTGTATTCAGCACGGCCTTCACCTCTGACATGTAAACCTCCTGAACAGAAAGACACTCAAGTTGAAGCACAAGTTCTCATCTGTTGTAGACGGGAGAACTGAAAGGGCAGCGTAACTCACAGTGGAAAGCTCGGAGCTCTTTAACTTGTCCTCAAGGATTTTGAGCTGGTCCTGAGTATCAGTGAGCAGGAACTCCTGCAGTAACCTGAGCTTTTCCTTTATACACTTCTACACAATGAAGAAAACTGTGCAGTCAAGCTACAAAAATGTTTTAGAAATTCACTCATGCATCTGGCAGATGCTTTAAATCAAGCATTCAAGGGACATGTTAACATTTTATCAGTTCTTGCTTTCCTTGGAAATCAAACTCATTAACTTAGCATTGCCATGTTCAACTGTTTGAGCTACAGGAAACAAAAAAAAAACAAAAAAACCCTTTACAATACTTCACACATAAATCTAAGGCATGTTTCTCATTATCTTTGGATATAAATGTTGAAATTAAATAAGACAAGAAAAATTGTGCCTTTAAGATTTGATCAACTAAATAAATAAGAGGATGTGTTGGACCAGATAGACAGTGGTGGCCAAAATTGTTAAAACACTTGGCATATTAAAGAGGTTTCAGTTGTTTTTGTTGAATTGGCCATTACAATCCCCATAAAACGAACTATTGCCGGAATTACCTGCGTTGGAAGGAATCTGCTGTAACATTGAAAATTACGGACTGGCCCCTCAAAGTCCAGACCTCAACCCCATCGAGAAAATTTGGGGCGAGTTGGAAAATAAACTGGACAGATCTATTGTGCATTCAAAGGAAAGCCTTTGGCTTGAGCTGCAGAAGGCATGGGATCACATTAGTGTTGAAGTTCTCAGGAAATATATCGACATGAATGCCAGAAAGATGTGCTGCTGTAATTGCTGCAAAAGGTGGACATACCAAATATTAAAGTCAAAAGTGGATAAAAACAGCACGACTCGCTTCATCTGATATTTGTTGTGCTCCGAGCAACCATCCGCATGTTTCACGAACATTATGAAATGAAATCATGTTTTGGAGGCAAAAAAAGGGTCAATATTTTCAGATCTGTCAGGTGTTCTAACAATTTTGGCCACCACTGTATGGCAACACTAAGACTGTTGTTAAATTACTAACGTACAATACATGAAGGGCATATTTTTGCCAGATTTCTGTGAGATGCCTACATGTACATAAAAAAAACAACAACCATCACCTCATCTGACAAACTGTCTCCACCTTCATCCAGCACCTGCAGCCTGGGAAAATGAAGGTAAACATCTCATTAACATTACGCAGCACCCAGCATCAAAATGACTCGACATGCAATAAACATTTTACAGTCTAACATTTAATTTTAATACAGTTAATACAATCTTCGTCTCAGAAGAGTGACGCTATCATGGGATTACTCAAGTAAACATGCACACACGCATGCAGACAAAGTCGGCGTTTATTTTGTTATTACCATCACTTTTGATTATCCTGTCGTAAATAAACTACACTAAACGCAGGAGGAATCAGTAACGTTAGTTATGAGTCTAATGAATTGTGCAGTGATTGAGTAGAGCGAGACAGGAGGCGAGCAGAGCTATACTCGGACACATGTGTATTTGGCGCCAAATGCAGTCAGACTGACACCTGCGAGTCCGTTCGTATCAAAACAACCAGCCGCCGCATGTTTTACCTCCACACGCGAGCTGATGGCGGGTAACCTTACAGCATTTGTAGCACGGCTAAATGCTAACTAGAGTAAAAATTTACCATGTTTTACATCTCCAAACAGCACATCAAACAGCGGCTGTTATGTGACGTGATCAACGTGTAACAAAGCCCGCGAATGTGCAAACTATGAAACGCAGTCTATCGTTGCATTAAGGCAAATACAGCACCGTACCGTTCCTTGACATCCTCTGGCAAAGACAATGAGGTCCTGGTAGGCATTTCAAGTTCGATCAAAGAAAACGACTATTTAAAAACACGATTTAAAACCACAACAGATAAAAGCGGCGATTAAGATCTGACAGTGCCAACAACAGCGCTCACTGGAGGGGCTTTATGAATTGTCGCTAGCAGCTGAGAAATACGCGCGGGGCCGCTTTTTCGCGCGGAAACACGGGCGAGTTGGACGCTACCACTAATTTAAAGTATGGGGGTCGAATGTGTCAAATGAGTTGTGCGTTTCTAGTTTGGTTTAAACTATTCAGATACATTATTTTGAGTATATGGAAAACATATTAGTGTTATGAAATATAAACTTTAAGAGTGAAAGAATACGAAATCTTAATTTGTTTTCAAGGATTATTTTCGTGTGCACCCCTACTACGGCTTCAGAGACTCAACCTATATGGGATGTACCACATTTTGCTTTGCCTCAGGGGTGCAAATTCACTCCTCATTGTCTTCAAAGAGTGTAAATATTTAACATTGCCGGTGACGGATAGAAATCTGTCACCGAGCCGACCAGTTCGACTGGGTTATTTATATCGAATATATTTGAATTACAGTGTTATATTACTTAAATAAATAATAAATAATTTAATCATTTAATAAAGTATACAAATGATCTTTAAACAAACAAATGCAGATGCAAATTCAAATGCAGCGCTTTGAAATAAAGGTACCTAAAAATCAATACATAATAAAATTAACACTAAATTAAAGAAATACAGTAACAGCAGCATTTCCAGCATGTCTATTCTGAAAGTGTTCAAATTTGTTCAAATGTGTTGTGATTTTAATTTTTATACTGAACTATTCAAAAGAAAAGATGTTATACTAATAACTAATTTTATCACAACCCAAAATCATAACATCTACATATGTATACAAATATAGCATAACTTAATAATAAAGAAATAACAGTTAACAAGCATGTTAGTTTAGATTTTATTTTAGAATACTCTATTTTTTATTTTGTGACCAAAAGCAAATGTTGTATTATATCCAACTGTATTATATTCAAATGTATTAAATTATTAACATTTTGAAATAATTAAACTAAAATGTAAATAACAATTGATACATTTTTAAAAATCAAATTCACTTTATATTGTTTTTTTTTTGTTGTAATAAAACAAAAAAATGTTACAACAAAAATATAATTAAGAAATGAAGATATGCTTCAATGGCATATTTTTCTTTGTCTTTCTTTCTTTTTTTCCCTCCTTTTTTCCCACCTCCTCTTGTGATATGGCATGACGGGCCAAAACAAAGGTCATCAAGGGGCAACATGGGCCCTGGTTTTGGGCATCTCTGCTTTAAAATAACTGCAATAGTTTGACAAAATCATTCTCATCCTATGATCATAATCATGTAATCTTAGTTTATCCTACAGATGGCGCAACAGGCCAGTAAATTTTTTTTACATATAACGTTAGAATATTTTCTTTGTCTGACCACAAGGTGACACTCTTGTACAGCAGTTGTAGTTTCTGCTATGGGTGCGCGTCTTCTCAGAATAAATGTGTTCTCACATATGCCGGTGGAGTGGGAGTACAGAATGGTCATTAATCACAAAGACTGTTCTGAAAACAACTGTATATGTTTGCAGCTGTTTCAGTATGGCTGACGTCACTTCCTGCTAACTCTTGGCATATTCCCAGCTGTGTAGTCTTCCAGGGCGGATTGCTGTTCCCACCCAGGAATTTTAGATGTTTGACAACAACCAGGCCAGACCACCCTTAAGCCCACTCAGTCAGAGTTCACAATCATTTTTTTAAGGTCATGCCGACCCAGCCAATGGCCTCCCAGACACAGCTTTCCCATAATGCCATTCCTATTGATCTCTCATCACACTCCCTTCTTTCCTTTAAAACTCTTCGGCTAAACATCTGCACTCCCACAAAACTTTGGAACTGGCACTTATTGGACTGTCAGAAATCAAGGCCAGCAGTTCTAAGCAATATTGCTTGCGAACAGATTCATGTCCTAGCGAGTCGGGCCTTAACCATGTTCGTGCGTGTTAGCATTTAGTTTCCCTTTTTTATTGTCTAGTCAGATTTCTGTAATATGTGGGATAAAGCTCTTTTGTTCAGATTGTTCACTCAATACTGCGTAGGATTGAAATTCAAAACAAATGACGTAGTGGCATTAATCACTTCTGTGTCACGCACACAACAACCACTTCAGAAGTTACACTTTTTGGTGTATGCTAATTGCTAAAAGCATGTGTGAAACCAGGACCGTCCTTAGCTGACGCGGGGCCCGGTGTGATGTAGGGAGTGGGGCCCCCCTTGGTGACGACCGCACCAGTTGCACCCCCCTAAGGACGGCCCTGTGTGAAACTATCTAGATATTTTCAACTACAACCTTACAAAATATAAAACTGAGAACAACAACAAATGACACATTTCTTTGTATTTATTTTCTTTTTATTAAAAAAAGGAATGAACTAATGTGTATGTACCTACATTAGTGTTTGGGATTGTACCGATTTAGCACAGGTAGCTTGCTACTAAAACACAAGGCTATTGCACACAAGACATTCTATACGTATACACAATACCTACATACTGTACACAGATACATACATACATACTTTCATATATTTATCATATAAAACAAACATTGTTCCACAGGGTAGGCAATGTTTTACATTGAATGGAGTGATAGGGATGCTCACACAGGCTTAAACTCTTCATGCATTAAAAAAGAAAGGAAGAAAAAACAAAATACATTAGGCCGGTATTGGAAGAGCTGCCAAAGTGCTTTCTCTGCTGAACTAAGGCGATCAGCAGAGGAAACTAAAACATGTTGGGATTAAACGGCGAACGATTGTGCGAGTGAAAGTGTTGGACTGATGATATTAACGTATGAGAAGATCAAGGTCAGTCCATAGCAACAGGAAGAAGCATTGGAAAACACCAGACTTCCTGTGATTGTACCGATTTAGCACAGGTGGCTTGCTACTAAAACACAAGGCTATTGCACACAAGACATTCTATACGTATACACAATACCTACATACTGTACACAGATACATACATACATACTTTCATATATTTATCATATAAAACAAACATTGTTCCACAGGGTAGGCAATGTTTTACATTGAATGGAGTGATAGGGATGCTCACACAGGCTTAAACTCTTCATGCATTAAAAAAGAAAGGAAGAAAAAACAAAATACATTAGGCCGGTATTGGAAGAGCTGCCAAAGTGCTTTCTCTGCTGAACTAAGGCGATCAGCAGAGGAAACTAAAACATGTTGGGATTAAACGGCGAACGATTGTGCGAGTGAAAGTGTTGGACTGATGATATTAACGTATGAGAAGATCAAGGTCAGTCCATAGCAACAGGAAGAAGCATTGGAAAACACCAGACTTCCTGTGGTTACAGGAAGTTTAAAGTTTCTTCAGAAGACTTGTGACCCATTAAAAGACATGGCATTCTCAGTTTGTCCTAATCTCAGAGTTTCCCGTCTTATCAATGGTGTATTTATTTTAGTTAACTTTAAATGTCGTTAAGACTTCACAGTGAGTGCCCGTTCTTGTTGCTGCAAGCTCAATAATCAACAGGAGAACAATGATGTTCGGTAATACTGTCGATCAGCGAAAATGTTCGCTCGTAACACTTCATTCTTATATTCAGTTCCATTCGTCAAGAGGGCACGAAACGAAGCACATGCTGCCGCGGCGACGCTACGGCATCGTCATGCCAACACAACCAGCGTTTACATCGAGAGAAACTCATATCAGGAATTCAGTAATCACATTCTGATTGTGCTTTCCTCTTAGGAAAAATTAGGAATGTTAAAAAAAAAAATAGGAAGGGACAGTGAGTTTAGATGGACAAGATGGTCAAAGAGGAGTAACATTGACAATTGTACATAGGTTTGCCATACATATTTTTTACACAGGTTAGACTTTCATGCAATACAATGAAGCGGAATACTTTTATTGTCAAACGGTAATCAAAGGGTGTTATGTATATCAAGTAATTCGATAAATACGTTAGGCGAGGTTCTGCAAGCATGCATGGAAGTTTGGCTCACATGGAGTGCATTGTCGATCCTTACATTTCATCTGTCCACTCGAATCTCTGAACCAGTCTACTTGAGGATAGGATACAACTTGTATGTGACTTCTGGTAGCTTGGTCAGCATATGAGAAGCATGCAATCCCAAGCTGCCTAGAAGTCTACAAAGTGCAACTTTGATTTTTCATGTTTTGTCAAAGAGCTTAAACGCATATTCCTATTTGAATTTGGCTTTCTTTCATTTGCCTTAAAATGCCAAATACGTGGTAAGGAACTTTTGCAAGGACAGAAGCAACAAAGGACACATGGATGTTCTGGTAGCACAGTTCTACTCTACAGTAGAACTCTAGCACAGAAATCTACTCTAAATGTCCGAGTCCAAAGACATTGAATGTGATTCTCATTTCATCCATGAGCTCTCTGAACACTTCCATCTTCTGTGCCTTGCCTCCAAGATGGGGTCTCCCCTTATCTTCAAACACCTGAGGAGACTAAATCAGACACAAGTAGTGCAGTCCTGCATGATGGGAATTGACTGATGTTCATGTTTGTTGGTGCAGTGCTCCATTGAACTCGAGCTCTTGAGTGGCACCATGCAGCGGTGAGGAGGCCGGCCACAATTGAGCAGCCCCCAGCAGCAAAGCACCCTGAGGAACTCCTTTCTCATGTCCTTACTCCTCAAAGTGTAGATCAGCGGGTTCAGTGCCGAATTCAGTGTGGCGAAGCTAAAGAAGACGGCAGCATTGTTGAGGATAGGACACTGTTCCATCGTACAGGAAGTGTCCAAGAGAAGGATGGTGAAGGCGGGCAACCAACAGATGATGAAGACGCCCAGCACGATCGTAACAGTCTTCAGGAGAGCGTAAGCTGGAGAATTGGTGGCCTCTTGGTGGCTGGTACGCACAATAAGGTAGATGCGAACGTAAAGGATCACAATGGACAGCAAGATGATGGTAAAGATGGTGACGACAAACAGGATGTAGTATCGGGAGTTGAGAGGCAGGACAGCGGAGCAATCCCCCAGGTTATTAATACAGTTCCAGCCGATAATAGGAAGACCTCCCAGAAGGATGGACATCACCCAGCACGTTCCAATCAGAATGAACATGCGGCAAGTTTTGTTGGAGCCATAAACTTTGACCTTGGTGATGGCGATGTAGCGCTCTATGGCGATGGCCAGCAGGCTGAAAACTGAGGCAGCCAGTGCGATGAAAGCAGTCCCTTCTCGTATGAACCACTGGACAGGCACCAAATGAAATGTCCTAGGGCCTGACAGGAAGATGTTGGCAATATAAGCGGAGCCAGCCAGTAGGTCCGAGAAGGCCAGGTTTCCGATGAAGAAGAACATGGCCGAGTGGAACTTCTTATTGCGAAACACGGCAATGAGCACCAGGAGGTTTTCCAAGATGATGATACTGCAGATTATGACAAATAAAATGTTCAGGGAGCTCAGGCTTTGTTTACTCTCCGTGCGGTCTTTTAATTCCTTCTGGCTCATGTTCTTGGCAATGCGATAGTGGACCTCTATGAGGGTCTTGTTGAAGTACTGGGAGTATTTGCTCATGGTGACAGTTTGGCAAAGCCCTGCAACGGTACGGCCAGTAGTCATTCAGAGGGCAGCTTGTCTGGGCTTGTCTGGGCCAGCAGGGGCAGAGGAAATGAGACGCCCAGCCCGAAGTCACGTCTCAGGGGCCCAGGAAGCTCCTCGGTGTCACCTGGAAACAAACACAAAACAGAACGATTACTGCCAGGCCAAAGGTAAAAAGGGACCAATCACAAGTCAAATTTAAACTTAAAAGGGCTGTAATTTCTGCACCAAACAATCTGTTTGAGTGGGCCGGGCATAACATTAACCGGTTTGGACAGGACTATCTGTGTGTCCAAACAATGGAAGATGGGGGAGTGTTCGTTTAAATCTAGTTTTTGCAATCAAAGCTGGTCAAGCGGTGTTAATTTTGTTGACAAATAATTTTCATCATTTTTTGTCACCATTGAAAACGAGGCGATAACGAAATAAAAACTCTTTTTGAATGACAAAAACAATGCCGAAAATCTATTGACATTTTTGCAAACGAATAAAAACGATGAAAATGTTAGGGAGGGGCGATTGGACAGAAATCCAGTAAGAACAAATCTCCTGCGTGGAAAGGAGGGGAGATGCGTGCATTTGAACTGTAACTTTCTGAACATAAGGTTGCATACACTTGCTGCACGTCTCATAAAATGTAAAAAAGTCAGCGTCTGGGAGTAAGAAAGAGCAGACATATGGATAAATTTGAAAAGTGTGACGACGCGAAAGAGCACTTAATTCGGTCCGGTTTTCTGAGAGCACAAAGCCGAATCGGCGCACAATTACTGAATTCAGTTCTCTCTCATGTCTTAATGGAAAAATACAAACAAAATGATCTCAAATTGTCCGTTTTGACGAGTATTCACGTAAACACACCTGGTTACATCTTAAAGGGTTAGTTCACCCAAAAATGAAAATTAGCCTGTGTTTTACTCACCCTCGAAGCATCCTAGGTGTATATGACTTTCTTATTTCAGACTAATCCAGTCAGTTATATAAAAAATTGTCCTGGCTATTCCAAGCTCTATTATTGCAGTCTGCGGGTGTTGCAATTGAACAGTCCACAAGTCGTCAAATAAAGCTCACGCATTCATAATAAAACGTGCCTCACACGGCTCCGGGGGGTGAATAAAGGCCTT
>NW_015650001.1:3201906-3224930 GCF_001515625.1 Sinocyclocheilus rhinocerous
TTGAACAGTCCACAAGTCGTCAAATAAAGCTCACGCATTCATAATAAAACGTGCCTCACACGGCTCCGGGGGGTGAATAAAGGCCTTCTGTAGTGAATCCATGCGTTTTTGTAAGAAAAATATCCATATTTCAAACGTAATAAACACTTTTTTCTCATTTCCGTTATCTTTCATACGCGGAAGGCGTTCTGGCGGAAGGCGTATGTGCGCGCCTCTTAGATATGCTAGTCTCGCGAGTTTGTTTATAGGAGCAAAGTTAGCAAAGTTTCCTTACTTTAGCAAAGGAAAACCAGTCTCCTCTTGGCTTATATCGAAATCCTCCGACATTTTTCTTTGCAAATCCTCGGTTTGTACTTCTAATTCATGACCGGCGTTTTGTTATGTTGTCTCTCCGCATTCGGCCCCCGGAGACGTGTGAAGCACGTTTTATTATGAATGCGCGAGCTTTATTTGATGACTTGTGGACTGTTCAACTGCAACACCCGCTGACTGCAATGATAGAGCTTGGAATAGCCAGGACAATTTTTTATATAACTCCGACTGGATTCGTCTGAAAGAAGTAAGTCATATACACCTAGGATGCTTCGAGGGTGAGTAAAACACAAGCCAATTTTTGGGTGAACTAACCCTTTAAGTGAATGCAAACTGTTGTGAGAATATCGGATGCGAGTACCAGTATATTCAATCCGTTTGCATTCAGTCTTAAAGGGACAGCAGACTAATTTATTTGCTGTTGTCTGTGTCCTTATTGTTAACGAATCAACAAAAGTTAATTGCTCACCTAAATTACTCACTGCTCTTAAATGAATCACTTTAGTAGCCCTAATAAGGATTAATCTAATTTTAATGTATATAAATAAATATGTCTGCTTGAAAGAATGAAGGATGTTGTATGCACATTGTTATAAAGAATACATATTATATAACCATTGGTATTTCATTTGGTATTTCAAAAGAATACCATGTTCTTGTTTCTTTGAGAAGTGATTTTATTTAATTTTTAGATAAAGACATGTTATGTGTCAAAGCAGTTAAATCTGTGTCTACATTCATTGCACATTCATTATCATATTACCAGATATTTTCTCCGGGAATAAATTTAGGAAAATTTTGACATTTTAGAGAAATGCTTAATAAATGCATTACACTGTAACTAAACCCATTAGATTTTAGCTGACTAAATCTACTGCAGATTTAGTCGACTAAAGTCTTATGACTAAAACTAAATCGAAATTAGCTGTCAAAATTAACACTGCTGGTCAGCCTGTGCACATGAGGTCCTGTTTCCACCTGGTATCAAAATGTGTTTTCTGTGATCTGACTGCAAATGGTCAACCTAGAAGGATGTTGTATGCACATTGTTATAAAGAATACATATTATATAACCATTGGTATTTCATTTGGTATTTCAAAAGAATACCATGTTCTTGTTTCTTTGAGAAGTGATTTTATTTAATTTTGAGATAAAGACATGTTATGTGTCAAAGCAGTTAAATCTGTGTCTACATTCATTGCACATTCATTATCATATTACCAGATATTTTCTCCGGGAATAAATTTAGGAAAATTTGGACATTTTAGAGAAATGCTTAATAAATGCATTACACTGTAACTAAACCCATTAGATTTTAGCTGACTAAATCTACTGCAGATTTAGTCGACTAAAGTCTTATGACTAAAACTAAATCGAAATTAGCTGTCAAAATTAACACTGCTGGTCAGCCTGTGCACATGAGGTCCTGTTTCCACCTGGTATCAAAATGTGTTTTCTGTGATCTGACTGCAAATGGTCAACCTAATTGCATTACCATTTCCACCTGGTATTAACATGCTTTTCAAATGTGTCTCCACTGACTATTAGTGTTCAGATTTCATCAAGACACTCCCCTCATATTTTGTCACACTCTACTTCATTTTCACAGGAGTGCCACACGTATATGACTGATTGAACGCAGTTTTGTTACACATCTTACAAGTTACACTTTAGTGTAGGGACCAATTCTCATTATTAACTAGTTGCTTATTAGCATGCCTATTATTAACAAATTGTCTGTTTATTAGTAAAGCACATATTCTGCATAACCATATTCTACATCCCTAATCCTACCTAATACATAAATTTACCAACTACCTTACTAACTATTAATAAGCAGCAAATTAGGAGTTTATTAAGGCAAAAGTTGGTAGTTAATAGTATGTTAATAGCGAGAATTGGAACTTAAAATAAAGTGTGACCCATGTTAGTGGGAAAGGAAGAAAATGAATAGGATAAGAAGGGGGAGCTGTGATTTCTACCATGTTTTGTGAAGTTTATTATCACTTTTGGTTTTGGTGCACTTTCTCACAACATGTCCCAGAACAATCATGTGTTAGGTGAGTGGATGGCAAGTATGCAGTGTTTTACTATGGTCTGGGATGCTTTCAGAGTGTTTACACTACACATATGTTTTGGACTACCTCCATGTCCAAACTTTTAAGACCCTGTTTCCATCTGTACAAAAACAACACATCTTAACATCAGGTGAAAACACGGCTTTAAAGACTTGTTTTCTCTCATGTTATGGTGCACATGTTACACAATCACAGACAAAAGGTCACTCTGAGTAACTTCGATTGCTCATTGCTACAGCTTGTTTAGAGAAAGTTTGAACGGAAGCAAGTTTGAAAAGCGTTGCAGCATCTGCGACTACTTGAGTGTGCACCTAGAAGAGCGTCTGTGACTAGAATCTGGAGCCTTGTGCTGCAGACATCAACAACATGAGTCTATCAAGTAGTGCCGGGCGGTATGACCAAAAATTTATATCACGGTATTTTTCAAAATTATACCGGTTTCACGGTACATGACGGTATTTTTTTTTTCATGCATGACCGGGTGTTAGCCATATTTTCTACTGATTGAGAGAGGAAATACTGCAGTATATTGACTTAGAATACCCTATTTTACTGTCATGATGAGTGAATATAGTCAAAAAATACCACACTAAATAGTGACTAAACACGACCCCTTTTAATACGTTAACCAGAACCGGTATACCGCCCAGCACTACTATCAAGCTTCATTTTAGTAGTGTGCGCTAGGCTTTATCTAAAGCACAAGTAGTGGTCCTGCATTGATCAGACGCATGTTGGAAACCAAAAATAGCTCAAGTAGTGTTCTGGAATTTCCCTTCTGAGTAAACGCTACATGCCAGAACTGTCCTTCAGCTACAATCTGTTCTTGCCCCACGAACTAAGATAAAGTGAGAGTTCATGTGACACACAGTCTTCTACACCTACACGTAAATTTATGCAATGCTGGATGCTTACTATTACTATTTACTGACTTACAAAGTAATGTAACCTCACATCACGGGATGAGTAAAACAACGTGACATTGTAACCATCGACTTGTTTTTTGAATGTCTATCACATTTTACAAGAATCACCAAGATCTTTGAAACCAATGACTAGAGTGTCATTACCACCAGGCCACAAAGGCTATAAACATTTCGCTAATCTAAAATCCCCTTTTAACTGCTGATGACTAAATAAACAGAGAAAATGCTGAGAATAATGTTCTAGAATGTTTATTAAGGAATAACTGGTGACAGACTGCTGAACGCATGAATATATATATATATATATATATATATATATACGAATAACATATAGTCACAATATTAGATATAATTACAGTATTTTAGATTTTAGGCTAGACAGTTGCCGCATTCAGCTTTCTGCTATGGAATAAATTGTATTCAAATTTGTAAAAGTTCGAAGTGGTCATACAATCTGCTTTTTGGTTCTTTTGATATGGTACACATCTTTGAAATTCAGTTCATCTGAAATAATGTGGAGAAGTGACATGTAATGCAATGAAAACTATAACTACTTTGTAGCCACACAATTGAGGAAACCGTAATATCCACCATAATACTGTGTTCCCCCACCTATCAGAAAAGTGCTAGACCCCCTTAAATATTTTTTCCAAGAAATACTGGTAAAAAAAAAAAAAAACTGTTTTCTATATGCATCCTAATGATCTTACTGTGAACAATTCTTTCATGTTTTAATGCTTTAATAAACTTAAATATACGGCAAGCTCTCAATCAGATCTGCCCCCATCCAGTCAACAACTAATGGATAGAATAAAGTCTGCACTCTACATTTTTTCTTTTGATAGTCCATTTTACTCTGATGTGCCACATTACAGAGCATGTGGTACTACTTCCATGACATTGCGACTTTAAATTATAGACTTATATATGACATTTACATGTCACAAAAGAAGATATTTTGAAGAATTTTGAATAACCAAACAGCTGTTGGTCCCCATTGACTTCCATAGTAGGGAAAGAAATACTATGGAAGTCAGTGGGGACCATCAACCTTTTGATTACCAGCATACTTCAAAATATCTTCTTTTACGTTCAACATAAAAAAGAAACTCATACAGGTTTGGAACGACATGAGGGTGAGTAAATGATGACAAAATTGACATTTTTCGGTGAACTATCTCTTTAAGAGATATCCAGTAGATACCAAAGTATACAGTCACAATCAGACAACAGAAAAAAAATGTAATTTATGGCCCAGTGGTTATGCAAAAATGCTATATGTAGAGCCCTGGCGTTTTGTCTCGTTCTGATCTCATCGTGTCTTAAACTCTACCTTAATTTCCTGTCTGCTCTCTACTGTCCCAAATGACAGAAACCCAAAAAGTGCATCTCACAGTACTTTCAGTGAACTCTGAGAACAACAGAATGTGCTTTAGTGTATACTTACATACTTTGGTAACTATCTACCTATATATTATAGACAAATCAAAATATTAGGCCACAGTATCCGTGATGGTTACACAGAGATATATATGACTGAAAGATTGCTCGAATGTAATTGTTCTTGACAAATGAGGACCACTGCCCAAGACACCATCAGCACAGCCAAAGCCTCAACACTGAAAGACACAAATCCTGAGCAAATCCAGTCACTGTAGAGACTATGCAGCCATGTGGAATGGCATCTGGAGACAAAGGCAGGAATCTGAGACATCTGTGTGACGCACACACCTCACTTCAACATCACTGTTTGCTGCACACAGTTCAAAACCCTTCACATACATAATCACAGATGCCGACTTATGTAAACATACCAGGATGCGCGTCTCAGTCACCTATAAGAACACGAATAAGCTACAGCTGCGTAGACAGTGGCACAATCCTGCTGCCAAATGCCAATAATATCCAGCAAGGCCATTTCCTTGAGCAGCAGTGAAGAACAATGGAACAAACCTTTGTCCAGGTTGCATCTCACTTGATACTCTCTACTGGTACACTGGTCCAAAATGGCACCAAACGCAGGCCGTCCAATTCGATCTATTTTCAAGTAAACACATTTTTCACACTGTAAACAATCAACAGTTTATACTGTCAGACCAAAACTTAAATCACCCATCAAAATGTGTGAGTCGCCTTCTCAGAAACCGACAGATGCGTTTCAAAACAGCTCTACTTCCACCACCCACCTAAATTTCACTCTCGGAACAGGTTTGAGTGGGTAGTTTCGCTGCTGACAACTCATGTTCGTGATTTCACTGGGCCGTCTGCAAGGTCCTCGGTGTTACTGTGGAGACCTTTGCCGCCTTTCATCTAGGGATTTGACAGCATGTGAAACCTGATGGTCTGGTTTGTCTGCAATGCCGTCTCCGGCCTGCCCCACTTCCCCACTTACTCCGCCCGCCATGTCCTTCAACGGGACGCAAGATCATCCTGTCTAAATAATGACTCTTTTGTCTCTTCTTCTACAGAAAAACCATATTCATCATACTGAAAGATAAACGTGACCCTGGACTTAAAAACCAGTCATAAGTGTCAATTTTTTGAAAATGCGATTTATACATCATCTGAAAGCTGAATAAATAAGCTTTCCATTGATGAATGGTAAATAAACAACAAAACGCATGCAGCGTTTAAGAAGTTTCATCTAAAAGGAACAACACAGGTTAAATGCAAGCCAAGCTCTGTATCTGTGAAAATCTGGAATCTGAGGGTGCAAAAAAAATCAAAATATTGAGAAAATCGCTTTTAAAGTTGTCCACATTAACAAGGCATATTACTAATCAAAAATTAAGTTTTCATATATTTACGGTAGGAAATTTACAAAATATCTTAATGTAACATGATCTTTATTTAATATTCTAATGATTTTTGGCATAAAAGAAAAATTGATAATTTTCACCCATACAATGTATTGTTGGCTATTGCTACAAATATACCTGTGCTACTTATGACTGCTTTTGTGCTCCAGGGTCACAAATAAGATGGAGGGCAAGTAGACAAAACTGTGACTGCATCTCCAGTAGCAGGTCTCCACAGTCCAGCTGGCCAACAAGAGCAGTCTTCCTGTACACAACTACACTACTATAGGCCAAAAGAAGCGCTTGTGGTGTCAGAAGACTAACATCCTGTTCAGACTTGATGGCTGACTGGTGGAGAGCAAGACAGTTAATGTGGGAAAGGTTTGGTGGAAGCGAGAGACACAAAAGCAGAGCAGAGGAAGTTTATTCGGATTCTTACAGGTGTAATACGTGCGGCAGGAAACGTGCTGAAGCACAGCAGCAAGCCGCTCGTTTTGTGGCAAAAGTGCAGCGGATATACTTACATAGCTTAAAGAAATCGTTGTAGATTAAACGGTTGTGGTTCAGAATTGACTCGTCATAAAGGTCGCTCTTACAGTTCTTATGACATGCATATGATCACGTTCCGACTTCAGTGAAACCTGAACTTAGGACCCCAGTCTCGGACAGGACCCCGCCCACATCCCCATGACAGCTCGACAAAGGCCCCAGGTGTTGTTTGCGCTTCCCAGCAATACCTGATAAGCCCCAATTAGTAAGCGGCATCTGAGCAACCGTGCTTCCCACAACGCACCTGTTACCTAGCATCGGTTGAGCACCATTTGCCTCGTTCTCCAGAGAGATCTTTGAGACATCTTTGCCGGTTGCACAAACCGTCAGCAACCACACACTTGGAAAAAACCCAGACACAACAACACGCAACTGACAGATGTTTCACTTCAGCTTAGTATGTCTGAAAGCAGGTCTGTTTAGGTGTTGTTTGTTAGCATCCTTTTTTCACGCTTGCTTCGTGCCACCTATTTTGCTCATGCTTAAATGTCGACCTGTCTGCGGTGTGTTATAAATGGATGAGTAAAGTTCTTTTTTCTGCATAATGGCTCTGTTGCGCTCTGTAAAGTGCTTCAGACACCGTCACGCTACTAATTCTACATCCTGTAGTCGTCGTGATAAGTAGCACCATCCACATGACCACATTTTTTTCACTTCTACCACAAATGCACCATTACACAGTTTATTCTTGGGGAATTTTATAAAACAACAGGTTAATGCAAAACAGGGAACCACAAGTCATATAAACATGTGCTAAAGAGCAGACAGAGGTGACCTTTAACAGAACAACAGTAAGGCGAATTTGCAAACTGTACGCTTCAAAATGTTCGAATGCATTTTAGGCGGACTGTAATACAAGTAATATCAAAATACAATCAGTTTATAGCACGTGATCATTAAACTGATTCTACCTTGCCCCGGAGAGCTGTGCAATTACGTCATACATAATTGTATTGATTGGCCAGCTAGGGCTGGTTCTATAATATCAGATGTAAGAGGGTAAAAAACAGAGCACTTACAGGAGGGTGGGAGGAAAACGGGGGAGGAAAATTCCATCTGTTGCGTTAAGCCAAAAGAGTCATGAGTCAAAGCTAGTCAATGCAGCGAAGGTGATACAACACAGAGAGTCCCAAGACCACAAAGCTCTATTCAACACACTCTCATTCCACCCTGCTAATGACCCAGCTCTGATATGTACTTTACAGTCGCCCACTTCTATGACTGGAAAAATTGGGCTTTGCCAGTTTATAAACCAAATAGCTCTGGTAATGGATTCTGATTGGTTAACACCGTGCTCCACACGTGCTATAATATATAATATAGTCATAATGTAACACCAGTCCACCATATCACTGCACAGCTCCCACAGGATTGTTATTTCTGTTGTATTTCTGTAATATTTTTCGAAGTAAGGATGGATCCAGAATATATATTATTAATACCATATTGGTTATCTGCTGATATTGGTTAGTGTTGGATATATATTGGCTGGTATTGGATATTTCATTATTCCCAATTCCCCAGTTTTTACATTAGATTACCAAACAGATAATGAACTAGGCATTTTGTTGAGCCATGCCTAACAATGTCCTTTAGCTGAGATATGATTCACAAAATGGCACAACTTTATAGCACCGTTTTGCTTAAACAACAAAACGCATGCAGCGTTTAAGAAGTTTCATCTAAAAGGAACAACACGGGTTAAATGCAAGCCAAGCTCTGTATCTGTGGCAAGCTGTTGATTACTACAGAAAATAATGCTTAGTTTGAAAAAAAAAAGCAACATGTACAGTACCACCTAAAAGTTTGGGATTGGTCAGATTTTTAAATGTATTTGGAAGAAGCCTCCAAGCACACCAGGCTGCATTTATTTGATCAAAAATACTGTAAAAACAGTAATATTGTGAAATATTATTACAACTTTAAAAAAGTTGTTTCTATTTTAAATTATATATTTCAAAATGTAATTTTATTCCTGTGATGGCAAAGCTCAATTTTCAGCAGCCATTACTTCAGTCTTTAGTGTCACATGATCCTTCAGAAATCATTCTATACCTCAATTTTTTGTGGAAACCATGATACAAAGAAAGTTCAAAAGAACAGAATTTATTTAAAATAGAACAATTTTTTAACATTATAAAATGTCTTTACTGTCTTTAAAAAGTTTTTTGCTGACTCTCAAATGTTTGAACTGCAAGTGTATGTACAATGAATGTCTTCCATGGTAAGTGCACAGCTGTCAATGCATGTTGGTGTGATTTTATAAACTGAGGTACAAGTAAAAAATTATGCAATGTGGTAATCTACAACAATGCTACGGTCTATAGAGCCTAACGTGCATTTGACCAGAACATTCCTTCATAAACCACAGCAAATAAAACACGAATGGGCTTATACTGCATTGTCCATTGGCAGAAAAAAGTTTGTGGGTGAAGCTTTTATCCACAAACACATAGAGAAACCACTTGGTGTAATGTCTTCAGATTGCACGCTGACCCATAATACAATACCACTACAGCTAGCTGTGCTGCATCTGACGCTGCATGTAGCCCCATTCTCACGAGTCAAGACACGTGTGGCCAGGCTGAAGCAAGTCTTAGCACAAATGCATGCCGACCAGCCTTGCACGCTGGTGCCACCGCTCTGCAACAAGCCTGGGGCCTGCTCTAACTCTTTCACAGAGCGTCTCTCCATGCATCGATTAGCTCTGCAGAAGCGGCAACATTCCTAGAAACGAAGTGTATTTTTAAAGTTATTAACATCAGAGTTCTCAGACAGAGACAGCACTCCTACAGCACTGAGAGACAGACTGTGATGTAACAGATCGGCCTAAAACCAAAGCACTGGTAATGACATTAGTAATGACTTAAGTAGAGCAGGGGTACGTTTTCGATACCTTTGCAATGGAACCTAGATATAAAAGCATTTAAAATGTTAATGATTTTTTAAAAAGTTTGTTTTCGATGTATTATAATCAGTGTTGGGCAAGTTACTTCCAAAATATAATACATTATATATTACTTATTACTTCCTTTTAAAAGTAATTAGTTACATTACAATATTACTGTCTCTGAATTGTAATGCGTTACACTACTTTTAAGTTACTTGTGAGTTACTTTCACTTAAGCACAAACCGCAATTAGCCTACATTCAGAAATAATAGCGGTAAATAAAGCGGAATGTTATAGGCCCTAATGAACAAGCAATAAACACAATAGCAAGCCTATAGGCTATTTTAGTTCTCCTCACTCCACAACAAATCCTTTAAATTTAACTGTATTCAGAACAAAACAAGAATGAAAAATATAAGTTGCTAAACAAGCCAAAACGAATTAATTTAAAGCGAAACTAAAAGCAAACGCCTTTGTTCTCACGCAGCCTACCTCTATCATTCGGCACGAATCCAAATGTTTGTTAAATGCAATAAAGGTGTCTCTTCGCTACATAAAAATCACTAAGCAAGTAATGCTGCTAGGAATAAAAACATGCAAATAAATAATAATTAATAATAAACTTTTTTTTTCTTAACTCTTAAAAACTGAAGTTGTCAAGAGAATGAAATACTCATTATTAATCTAATGGTTTTTGACAAGTCGTAAAAAAAAAAACTGACTGAAGTAGCAGTTGCCATGTAAGTTTTCCCCTTATATTTTCCACACACTCTCTACTAGAATCATGAAATATTTGCTTATTCAAATTTTTTTTGAACATACATTACATGTTTTGTGTGTGAGCAAGTTTTGGGAAAGTTTTAGGGAGTCTGGGGGAGATTTTCCTCTTCTGACTCATCTGTCCTCAGCAGCAGACAACCAGCCTCCCTTTCAATGATTTCCACTTTTATCTCCAGGACATGGATTGAGCACCAGGCGTTTAGATAATGATGTCTCCGACATCTCGGAAACAAAACAGAATAACACAGCAAATGACGACGTTATCCGTTTCTCATCTGCACATTCAAACATATAGACATAGTCACAACACAGACGTACACAAAACTATACCGTCTCAAGATATTACTACTGTTCATCATACTGCAATTTATTTACACGTGATGTTGAGAAGCAGTAGCTAGTGGAGTTCTGGGAAAAAAACAACTCTGAGATTTAACCACAGATACAACGCTGGTTTCAGCTGCAATACACACTCAAACGTCTTCAAAACGGCAAGAAAGTGGCAAAAATCTTTGAACAGCTCCCAAGAGCTCTGCTATGCAGTTTGAGCAGATACGGGTGATTTGAGAGGGTCTGCCATATCTCACGTACATGAACTCTGTCTCTGAGAGGAACTCCATAGACATTTTATGAAAAAGCATAAAAAAGCAAAAAAAAAAACATAGGTTGCTTAAGTAAGCAACATACAAGCTCTGATGCAATTATATAGAGCTAGTGTGATTTCAGAATCAACAGTACCTCTAGAGCATGGAATAGCATAAGAGAATAATATTTTCTCTTCTGCTGACATTTTTAGATGTGTATAATGAAAGATGAGACAGGAAATGAGAAGAGGAATCGGGTGATTTGAAAGGTCTGCCATATCTCACGTACATGAACTCTGTCTCTGAGAGGAACTCCATAGACATTTTATGAAAAAGCATAAAAAAGCACAAAAAAAAAAACATAGGTTGCTTAAGTAAGCAACATACAAGCTCTGATGCAATTATACAGAGCTAGTGTGATTTCAGAATCAACAGTACCTCTAGAGCATGGAATAGCATAAGAGAATAATATTTTCTCTTCTGCTGACATAGTCTCCATCAGTTTGCTGCTGTTTGGGGAATCATTCATGTTCATAGTTACGCACGGACATTTAACAAAGGGTAAGGGGGTTTATTCAAATAACTTATTTTCTTTACACGAATTGTGATACTTGACTTAGTACTAATTAGTTTCTTATTTCAAAAGACCAGCTTTGCCACTGAAAAACAAACTGACATCAGTCTACATGTCTTTACTTCTCTCAATTAATTCGGCTAATTAAATCTTTGTTTTGACTTTATGTAAAGCCCAGGCACCCTTTCATGGCCAGGAGGCAGTGGCAGGGTGCCACACAGACTGTGTTCTGCTATAGTAATCCAGCACGATTTGGAAAGTTGGGTATACGATTGTCCTCAGCCGCACGGGGGAGGGGAGGAAACAGACGGGGGAGAGACAGAGAGCTGCTATTCCACTCAGCTTACATTTAGCCCCATTATTTCCTCTCAGAACATTAGTCAATATTGTGTGGCTCAAGTCTATTCTTCACTTCTTAGTCTCTTTTCCTCCCCTGCGAGGCATAAATAAACAAAAGCCCATTAGAACTCATGGCTCGTGGTTTATATTTGTCATCTCTGTTTATTTGCTGATGCGTTTCTTTGCATGTGGACAAAAGGCGACAGGAAATGAGGAGCTGTGTATAAAGAAACATAGTGGAATGGAGAAGCCCCCAGTGTGTAGCACGTTTTGGACAGTCAGGGTAGTGCTGGACTATGCATAAAATATACATAGTAATTTATTCCGATATATTTACAATAGAATTTATAGAATATGCATGCATACAAACACTACCGTTCAAAGGTTTATGGTCAGTAAGCAACACAAGTAACATTGTTATCCTAAGGCTGCATTTATTTGATTAAAAATACAGTAAAACAATTGTGAAATTGTGATATAATATTACAATTTAAAAGAACTGTTGGTCACACTTTATTTTAAGGTCCAATTCTCGCTATTAACAAATCATTAACTACGACTTTTGCCTCAATAAACTCCTAATTTGCTGCTTATTAATAGTTAGTAAGGTAGTTAGGTATTGGGTAGGATTAGGGATGTAGAATAAGGTCAAGCAGAATATGTGCTTTGTAAGTACTAATAAACAGCCAATATGTTAATAATAGTTATGCTAAGCAACTAGTTAATAGTGAGAATTGGTCCCTATACTAAAGTGTTAGCATGTTTTCTATTTGAATATATTTTAAAATGCAATGTATTCCTGTGGTTGCAAGGCTACATTTTCAGCATCATTACTCCAGTCTTCAGTGTCACATGATCCTTCAGAAATCATTCTAATATGCTGATTTAAAAACAGTAACATTTTTGTGGAATCAGATTTTTTTTAAAATCAGGATTCTTTAAAAAATTAAAAGTGCAAAAAACAGGATTTATTTGAAATAGAAATGTTTTGCAACATTATAAATGTGACCCTGGAGCACAAAAGCAGTTTATATTTGTAGCAATAGCCAACAATACATTGTATGGGTCAAAATTATTGATTTTTCTTTTATTCCAAAAATCATTAGGATATTAAGTAAAGATCATGTTCCATGAAGATATTTTGTAAATTTCCTACTGTAAATATATTAAAACTTAATTTCTGATTAGTAATATGCATTGCTAAGAACTTCATTTGGACAACTTTAAAGGCGATTTTTCTCAATATTTTGATTTTTTTGCACCCTCAGATTCCAGATTTTCAAATATTGTCCTATCCTAACAAACCATTCATCAATGGAAAGCTTATTTATTCAGCTTTCAGATGATGTATAAATCTCAAATTTTGAAAAATTTACCCTTATGACTGGTTTTGTGGTCCAGGGTCACAAATGTCTGTACTGCAACTTGATCAATTTAATGCATTATTTATAAATAAATGTATTAATTTAACTATTAATTAAACTTTAGCTGATTATTGCTGTTATTATAATAACAATTATCAAATATTCTTCATTTAGTACAAATATGATATAACTTAAAGGGGTCATATGATGCGATTTCAAGTTTTCCTTTCTCTTTGGAGTGTTACAAGCTCTTGCTGCATAAAGAAGATCTGTAAAGTTGCAAAGACTAAAGTCTCAAATCCAAAGAGATATTCTTTATAAAAGTTAAGAGTCAGCCACACCTACCTAAAACGGCTCGTTCTAACACGCCACCACATATCTACCTCACTATGTGGAAATATTACCATAACGCCGTCCAAATGTTCACGCAAAGAAAGAAGACGTAACTTTTATTCTCGCTGTAATGTACAGTATTTGAAAAATAATGTGTTTTTTGAACATTAAAGCATGTCAACATATTCTGTTACACCAAATACACAAAATAAGGATCTTTAAAATAGCATCATATGACCCCTTTAAAATAGAACTTTATTATTTTATACTAGCCTATATTTTTCACTTTTTGCTTTAAACATTTTAAATCTACTTGGCTAATGGCTGAGAAGTCTTTTCACTTTTGTGATCCCGATTCTTTGTCGTCCCCCAACCCCCTACGGTTTAATGTCTACTGCATAGATCAAAGGAAAGGCCCACAAAAGGGTGATTAAAAAACATCAGGAAGGATTAATTTAGAACCACAGCCATGGTCTCGCCGTCTCTAGTGCTCATTAGATAATGAGCTAATGCAATAGTACTTCATTATTTAATCTTCCAGAGAACTTACTGCTGGTTTAGGCATGTCTAGACGTTCAAGGATGAGATCTCCACACATCAGCAGGGCACAGGAAGACCATGTAAATAAAAACTACAATTTGCTGAATTATCACCGTCAACCATAAAGTAAATAAATAACAACCAAACTGACAAACCAAGATAAGTGGTTTAACGCTGCAGCAGGCTACCGGTATAAAGGCAAGAATCGGTTAAATCGAAACCACAGAAGATCAAGTTTCACAGGTTTGTTTTTTCTCACACTCTTCTGCTGTTGTCCCGACATAGGAAGTATCCTTTAATGAAAGGTCCTAGAACAGAAATCACGCTTGCTTTGTTCTACAGCCCTGCTCCTGTTCCCCCATAACGCAAACCCCACCCATGCTCATATTCTTCTGCTTTATTATGGGATGTGTGTGTGTGTGTCCCTTGTGTGCGCGCTCATGTTCTAGACAGACGAAACACTGTCAGATCTTCGTGACAACATTGTACCGTTGTGCAAATGTGACCCGCATGCGCTCCTCGTATGCGTCAGTTGTGCATGGGACAGTCGAGGGGTGATAATATACCGTGTGTGCTTGTGGGTGGGTGCGTTTGGGGGTTGAGGGTGTGAAAAAAGAGGGGGAGACTCTACAAAGGAAACAGGCACCCACACAGATGAACAAAGCAGTCTTGATGGCCTTTTGTGATACGATGCTGTATTATGGTCTGGTACCTTTCATCCAACAATGATGGAAGGGATAAGAAACAGGGTGGGGGAGAACTGGCCAGTGTGCCTAAACTATAACAGATCCACTCTGAGAGACTCCGTTTTTGTGTTTCTGGGTGTGTTTAGATTGAAGTATTCTTTGTATTAAATGATGATAAACACAAGTATTGGCTTTGTTTCAAAAATGCACAATGATCTTCCATCTTTCCCAGACCCTCCTGACATATTAGAGCACGTCCCTTTGGGACGATAAAGACTGGATTGCCTCACAGACTGTCTGTCATGGTAAAAATGAAAGTTTTACTTCCTCTTCTATAATCTTTGACTATAGTCAAAGACTCAATGGCATACTTTGCTCTTTGTCAGAAGCGTCATTCAAACTGAAAGGGCACGTCCCTCTTTGACTTTCTAGATGCAACTTCATATAATTATTATATTATATGAAACATAACAACAAATATATAAACTATAATAATACATAAAATTATAATACATTTTAGATATCTTATACTATATAAAATGAAGTTGCATTCCAGCTTAACTCACCCATTCAATTGTTAAAAGTTAACTTAAAACATCATTACAGTTTTATTTTGCATTCTAAATATTGGTCAGTTATCATGGCAGACATTGTTTAAGAAAGAAAGAAAGCGCTGCTCAGTACTGGTTGCAATATTCGCAATATTCTCTGTAAAGCTGCTTTGGCGAGATAGAAATAGACACATTTTGTCTTTTTAAATATTTACAATTGAAAACACTACTAAAATATTGGGTAGATATACAGTGCCAACTACAATGCAAAAGAACTATTTTCCAAGGAACTTTTTTTTTTGCTTTTATCTCAAAGACAATATAAAATTAAATTATTTAATTTTGCAAATAACACGTCTTCATAATATCATGCTAATTATTTTACAGAGTATGAATGCCTTTAAACATATATAGCTTGCAGAGATCATCATATTTTCAGGTCCTTTTTTGATATCAAAAAGCTTGAAACACTTAACACTAGACCATCCTATTTTGCATTTACATTCCCACTACTAGTTAAAAGTGTTTTGTTTTGGACATACCTTCATTGATTATATCTTTGAAGCAGGACTGCCACTGGTGCTCTCAAAAATATCTGGTGCATGTCATTTTATTGCCCATAGGGTGTGGTTTAGTTATCGATCCAAAGCAGATCAAATTCAACAAGCTAATCAGTGCTGGATATGCTACAGGGGGAAGTCAGAAATCATATCATGTGGGCCTTTAACTGTATTACTGGCACAGCAAGCCGTAAATCTAATATATGACATTGTCTGAATATGTTTTTCTGCAATATTGAGTTTCAGGGTCTGGGATTTTGTTTTTGTTTTGTTTTCTATCACCACACATAAGTCTTACCAGCGACCCGTGCGTTCGCCGCGGGTCATTTCAGAAGACGTTCGTAAAAACCCCTCTTTTCATCATCGAGGGAGACGAGACTAGACCAGACTTACCAATTTCAAAACATCAGCGCTTTATTTGACTGTTTAAGAGAAGTGGGAGACCATTCCCCCACCCAAAAACGTAGTTTTAGTCTACATGTTTACTGCAAGTTATGCAAGACCGCCAACCGTTTCATATAGTTTCAGTAAAAAGACGAGATGAAGTTGTGCAACATCTGTTTCAACAAATGATTGCAAAAAAAAAAAAGAAGTGAATGCAACAACGTCCCACCAGAGAGCACAGATCTAGGCCATTCTCATGCAAAAAGCCCCAGTGTGGGCAGGATCCTTGTCTTTCTGCCTCTCATGGACATTCATGACTTTGCGTTAGCATTAGGATGGGCCTGATCCTATCACAGATGCCACGACTGAATGAACAGGTTTGATGGACAAAGCCCCCCGCCCCCCCCTTCCACAATTTAATCTGCCAAGCTCTAGCCAGCAATCCAGCTCTTCATTCCAACAGGGCTTCCTCGATGGGCTTCTTCCAGGTGCACAAACAAAGGCAGTCAGAGTAACAATACGCTGTCTATCACGAGGGGGAGGGTGTGCGGGTCTGGCATGCCGTTATCTCTTTCAGTACCTGCTGGAAACTTAATGCAGTTGGACAGACTGATGCCCGCTAGACGTTTGAAAACCACACTGTGACCACATCACTACATATCCAGCACTTTATGGAGTACTTCAAGCCACAAATCATTCAGAAACGTTTTACGGCTCACTAACACAAAAATGATCTCCAAACCTCTTTGTAGCCAGGAAAATTGTTAACATTATCATAGCACGAGAGAGAGACAGATTTACAAAGGAAACGCTGCTGCCGCAAGGCTTCTCTAATCTTGAGTCATTTCAACACTTGGGTTCTCACTTGGTTTTGCTTGACCAAGTCTCTACACGGTACCAAAGTTAACCCAAAAATGGAACGCCTGTAATCATTTACTCATCCTCATGTCAGTCCAAGAAATGCAAAAGAAGATATTTTGTGAAATGTCTCAGAGGTTTTTTTTTGTAGATACAATGGAAGTCAATGATCTCCAATGCTGTTTGGTTTCCATCGTTCTTTAAAATATCTTCTTTTGTGTTCAGCAGACATGAAGGTGAATAAATAATGACAGATTTTTTTATTTTTGGGTGAAATCATACATTACGATTTTAACATGCATAATCTCAACAATATGCAAAATTAACATGTTTTTAACATAAATGTCTCATGAATTTTGATGATTTCTTGCACTTGGCAGCCAGTAATTCACTGCACAAAAACACACTGTGGTTGACACAAACCATGACTGTCCTCCTTGCAAGTTAGCCAGAATTCATTCTAGGGTAGATGGTAATTTTTTATATTACAAAATGCTGTAAATTTGAATAGATGCAATTTCTTTAAAAATGCCTAATTATTTTGCTATTCGAACTATGCACACTTATATGATTAGTTGCACTTTATTGTTTGAGTCTGCAACACTTTCGGGAACTGATGTGTGACCCATTTTTAGGTCATGAACCACTGAAACATATTAAATGCAACATATTGCCCAAAATACACCTTCCTGTTGCTATACTGAAGTTCTGTGTACACCTGCATCAAATGTTAAACCGGATCTGCTGTTCTATTGTATATGGCAGATTTATATCAGTCAGGTGATGTTTTGCAAAATTAAACCCATAAATAGTGATTTTGCACAGATGCAAGACATGAATAGAAAGAGAGACCTTTAGAAGTTCTTCCATGACTCGAAACGCTATCTGTCCTAAAATGGACAAAGTCTTTGCCCTAACTGAAATGCTGCTCAGTAAATATTTAGGAAGTTTCCCCGGAGCCTTGTGCGAGACAGACAGATTGGGCTAAGTGACTGTGCTGTACACAACATAAATTTACGGGATTGTGTTTGTGATTGTCTCAACATTAAATATGTACGCTACTGTACAGTTGCATCAAACATGCAGTCTAAAGTCTAAAGGTTAGCAGCACAAGCAAAGGCAAAGCATTGCTGCGACACTCCCAGTTCTTGGCACAAATACTGCTAGCTCCATACAGCCGGCTGTGAGTTGTAACTTGCTCAGCGGCAGCCTCCAAAACAGAAGGCGTTTATTTTGTCCCAGCTGCCACACCCAGCAAAAGTGTTTTTTGGCTGAGGAAAGATGGCATGCTGCCTTATAACAGCGCAAGCCCTAAAGCACTGGAAACCCCGGCCTCTATTAATATCACCAAAGATGGTTTATTATTGATTGGTGTGATTGAAAAAAAAAAAACGCTGCCCTGGTTGACCAGACATGCATTGATCCCTAAGCGTCATTCTTCCCTGAACAACAAAACATATTGGTTTGCCAATGATGACTATGTTCCATTATACCTTCGAGCACAAACATCTTTTGTCCTTAAAGAGAAAGTACACACAAAAAAACTCATTTTCTTAACTGCATGTTGTTTTAAACAAGGTGATTATCCTAGCCTCTCATTTCAAAATAATGAAAATGAATAAGTCAAGCTGTCAAGCTCCATAAAAGACAGAACTGTTCATAGTAACACCCGATTGTATGGCAACGCTACAAAAACACCAATTTGGAGCTTCTATTTTTTAGGAGCGTATTGACTGAAAATCTTGACATTAGCTCACCAATTTGTGAACAAATCGCTTTTTGAAGTCAGATATGAATGAATTCATGAATTCATTTATTTTATTATTATTTATATATTTTTCTCTTTGTAACAAGAGGCTAGTCTTAGCCACACCCACATATTAACCAGCTGTCTTTGATGATTCATTAATTAGCACTAGTTTAAGAAAACCTGTTTGAGCAATTGATGTGTGTCCTGAAGAAAGCTGTTTTGCCAAAATGCATAGATCTACTTTTAACTAGTGTAATGATTTAAGCCCAGTTCATTAAAGGCTTTTTATCTTACCACGTGAGTGCTTTGGAAGTATTTCGTCTACATCATTCATGAATTTAATTGAACGAGTTCTCAAGTTCACTGGCTTGAAATGTGCAAAAAATCATATGGACTATTTTTTGGTGCCACTTACTATTCTTTATGTCATTGTGATTTCATTGTTGGGAGGACTATTGTTTAAATGCTCTGTCTGACATCAAGGATACTGTCTTCCTCGGTGAAGTCTCTCTCAGGATGTGCTGCAAGAGTTCTGTGCCTGATGCCAAAATGCTAAAGGCAAGAGTCCTTGAGGGACTGCTCCGCCCACACTGTGACCTGGCCCCACCCTTAACCCCTCATGTGACCAAGCCCAAAAATCCCACACTTCCAGTTCCCACCACCGCCTGCAACATTTATTTATCTTTCCGTTTGCCTGGATAGCGTTTGTTTATTCACTTTTTTATTTAACTTCGCCTCTCATGCACAATCCCTCCTCACTGACGTCTGATCGCACATACAGTATGCGACCTGTGGGCATGCAGAGCCAAGTCATGGGGAACGAACCTCATTCTGAAACATGTGTCTCTGCGACAGAGTTGAACTTAAGGTCAGGAGAATGCACCATCAGGTAAAAATCAGACAGTCGGTGTGCAACCTCACTAGCCATGGCGAAATCGTCGTCATAATGAATAGTACCACTCATATCTGAAGGCAGTGCCTTTGCTGCTTCATGAAAGTTTGAAATTAATTCTGAAAGAAAATTATGAGAGGCTCAGATTGAGACGATGAGTCACAGTTATGCCTACATTGAATCCGTGCCCGCAGAACTCTGTGGAAAGCTCAGCAGACTTCCACGGATTAAGAATGCACATTCATTCACAAAGCTCTTCACATGTTTGGGCTAATTCGATAATGCTTTCTGCTACCAGCTAACAATCTTCTTCACCATGCTTAAATGCATTCCACAGAGTTACATAGATTTCCTGCAAAATCCAAAAAGAAAGTACAAAAAAAATCCAGGGTATTCCATGTTGGCCACTCTTAAAAATAAAGGTTCCAAAAAGGTTTTCACAAAAATTGAACCATTTTTGGTTGCCCAAAGAATCTTTTTTTTCTTGGTGAGAAGAACATTTTAAAAATCTAAAAAAAACTTTTTCCACTGTAAAGAACCTTTAGTGGAATGGAAAGATTGCATGGATGATGAAGGTTCTTAATGGAACCATCAATGCTACTAAAGAACCTTTATTTTTAAGAGTGTAGTGTCCATTCAAGGCACAGCAGGTAATATTAAATAAAAACCAGCTGAATCTTCTCTCATGTTGACATGGGCTGAGAGTGTGAACTTGAATGAAGAAAGCCGGTGATAGTCAGCGGAGACAGCGTGGCTGGTTTTGTTCTGGTTTAATGAAGCATGGCATCACATGATGCCAACGTGAACTACATGCTGCCCATATCAGCTCTGTCTACAGATCGGATCCCAGCGTGATGAAAATCAGCTGTTTTTGCTACACCCCACCATCACCTGAATAGACCCCACTGAATAGAAACTCTGCTCTCTCCACATCCATCAATAGATCCAACACCTGATATTCATGCTCGGCTTCATTTTCCCACTTTAGTAATGCTGTTTCCATCCAATAACTAGTTAGCTCTCCTTTGAAAAGCATGCAGAAATTCCCATGTGCAAGTGCAAAGCACTCAGTCACAGAATAGACAAGATAATGCAATCATTCCATTTAGAGCTTTTAGATGAATAACTTGACCACGCACACATTTCACATCCCCACTTGAGAATGATGGATGGATAGCTCTCAATGTGATAATCAGCGTTTCCTCTTACATATCGGCTTATCTTGCAGAGGGAGGCATTGCGTACCACAAAAGCAGATTACAAAACATCACAACCCCATCCTCTTTTCTTGTCCTAGAGAATGTACAATCAGAATGTACAGTCAGTACCTCAGAGAGGTGCTGTTAGTTAGTAAATGATGATGGTATTTTGGACTAATGGGACAGATGCATTTCATAGCTTGACCTAAATTCAGAAGCCAGCGCAATGGCTTTTCAATGTAGCTTTGGATTCCAGGGGAGACAAAAATCAGTATATACAATAGAGCTGACCTACATCTCTACAATTGTCTGGTTTCATTATAAAAAAAACTGTCAACACAAAAACCTTAAAGGGCTAGTCTACCCAAAAATGCAAATTCTATCATCATTTACTCATCCGTACAAAATCAGCATGCTTTTTTATCCTTCCAAAAAAATTTGTAAGATATTTTTACAATCAAGCTCCATTAAAAACACAACTGGTTCTTGTATGTCTTGCAACTGATTGATATGCATGTTTGAATGTGTGCAAGCATGAATGATGTTTGAGATCAACCAAAGATTATCAAAAAATAACTAGGAAAACGAAAACTCTGATCAAGAATCAGGTTTCAAACCCGTATGACTTTCCTTCTTGCCTGGAACACAAAGGGTGATGTAAGGCAAAACAACCAGGCCTCAGTTACCATTCGCTTTTATTGTACAAAAAAAATACGCAATGAAAGTGGCACAACCTTTTGTGTTTCGCAGATGAAAGGAAGTCATAGAGGTTTACAACAACTTGAGGATGAGTAAATGATGACAGAATTTACATTTGTGGGTAAATTGTCCCTTTAAGACTCATTCACCACAAAGTGATATCTTAAGTAGGTTTCAAATAAAAATCCCCCTAAACATTATGTTCCAAGAAACACAAGACAAACAAGTAAATGATGACAGAATTGTAATTTTTGTGTGGGCTATCCCTTTAAGAGACAGACACCAGTCTCAGAGCACTCTGTCCAGCAGCATAATGCCATAATAGAGTCTTTTGTCTTATTAATACATCCTTTAGGAACAATGCCATCCTTACAGTCCTCAACGGCTACAAATGTCGCAAAGCTCCCTGCGTGCTATGAGCTCAGCAAGAACCAGTCCCTGTTGACAAATGAAGAGCTCCTGCAATACACATGAATCCAGCAAGTCTGGATGATACAGGTCAATGTTTAACTGCGCGCATGTTACACATTACATCGGTGGGCAAACATCTGCGGGCTACTCATAAGGCATGCAAAACGTATGCATATCACACTTTATATTTAACTGACACTAGAGGAAAAGGCATGTGTCGAAAGCTTTGATAAGACTATCTCACACAGTTCCTTATCAGATGAGTGCATGCGAGAAAGATCACTGAGCTGACGGTGATAGAAACGTGCCTCTGTTGACAAATAAACATCACAAGTTGCTGTTAAAGTGTGAGTTTTGAGAAGGGTCACACATCTGTCTTAAGCATTTGCATAAGAGTGGTCATTAAAATACACAGCTCTATCGCGCTGCTATGAAAATTAATTAAGATATAGAACTATTGTAACACTAAGGGACATTTGACTTCAGTTAGAGATATGGTTATTTTAGTGCTGGGAAACTTACTTACCCCATGTGCGATGCTTGGCAGAGAGAAGAAGCGAGCGCCGATGTTTTTAATCTTCATTTACAAAGTTTACATGAGATTCCGTAATTCCTGATTCCGCTTGATCGAGTCTCGAAGGATCCGTCGGGAGAGCCAAAAATAACTGATGTTATAGAAGTCACAACTTTCGCGGAGTCACTGCTGCATGTAATCTAATCATTAACGCAGCCATGGTTAAGATAAACGTCAAAAGGCATGAAAAACACTCTCTAGGTTTGCGTTGACGTCTCTAGGTACGGCTGTATTTGCCGTTTAATTCAGAGCTCTGTAATCCACGCGCTGTTCGACTGAACAGCAACCTCACGGTCTATGCGCGCGGCGACGTAATACACACACTCTCACTCACTCTCTCCCCCACACACACACACACACACACACACACACACGCACACACAGAGCAGCA
>NW_015650001.1:3225842-3258614 GCF_001515625.1 Sinocyclocheilus rhinocerous
CACTCTCTCCCCCACACACACACACACACACACACACACACACGCACACACAGAGCAGCAGCATGGAAGAGCGCGGGATGCCTGGGTAATGAGTATTACACCCCTAATTTGCTTGTTAACGAAAATACATTTATTATAAAAACATATATAATTGCAGACGGTCGCAAAAAGATGCTTTCACCACTCGATTAAAATGTTTAGGATCAAAAAGGCACATTTGTGGTAGTATTTTAGTTTCTGTCTTTAGAAATGAGGTCCAGATGGTTTTTTTTGTTTTTGGTTCCACCTCCTCACTTCCTCTCAGTTCTCAGTTGTTGAAAGTCTTTAGTAGGCTATTAGTTTTTCCTCTTTTTCTTTTTCACTGGATTTTATTATGGCTTTTATCGTGGCAAAGCCATCATTTTTACACAAAGAATTTAAATGGTTTAATTATGTGGAGTGATCAAGTATCAAGAGATTTGTGATTGCTATTGATTGGATTGTTATCTGTTTGGGTATGTATGTCCATTGTCAGTTACACTTGGCCACATGAATGTGTCTATGCAAAACATAAATCTAGTCAACTTTTTCCCACACTATTAGCACAATTAATTTCCACAATGATGCAAATTTCGAGTGATGATATGGCGGTTGGCATTTCATGATGTTCCTCATCCCTTTTTTATCTCTTGCATGTGGTTTGCGGGACTTCCAAACTTCTGTATGCTGATGTTTGGGAGGAGTGATGTTTATGTATGTGGCCTGAACAACCAGATGCATTTGGCCAAGTTGTGTCTTGCACCTCATGAGATGGTTTGAGAATGTGTTTGGGCGGGCATTTACACTTGGTTTCCTATGGCATTATCTATGTTGCCTTTTGGCTTAATGAGCCAACTTGAGGATATCAGAACATCTTCTTTCTTTAGATGTTTGTATTTGCTTTGTAAAAATCGGCCTACTAGTCATTCGGCCTACTGGGAAACATCCCAGTGAACCTTAAACCTGGCTCTTATGACATCTGCCTTCAGCTGCAAACTTTGTACGCTCAACACGAAATCATCTTGTTTCTTCGACCTACTACACGAATGTCGAGATTGCATGTGGTCAGGCGCACGTTATTCGTCTTGTTTGACATCTGCTCATACATGTGTAAACCACCTTCGCTGAGTCACTGTTTGACGGTTTATTATCCTGCTTCTTTTTTAATGCCATTGATGTATGCATTGATATCTGCCAGTGTCATGGCTTTTTTTTTTTTGTCTTGATGAACACGTTTCGCCTCAGGTGTGTGCCGTTTGGTCTAGGCTTGTTTGTGATTGGGGCTATGTTGTATTGTGTTCACACAGGGAGGGCAGGTATGAATCATAAGAGATTTAGCTCGTTGAACACTACATTTAAATGCGCTTTCTTGTGTCAAGAGCCTGTTAATACAAGACAGTCCCATTTTAATAAGGACCATGTGCTTCATTGCATCCTGTAGTGAAGATAAGCCCCTCGAGCATGTATGGAAATCAGTGAGTCATCAAGAATAACGACGCATCCACCTCAAAGCGATGCCTGTTTCAGTTTATGAGGGAGGTGATCTCACCATTGTCAATAGTAAAATAATGTGCATGTGCGTGAAGGAAATTCACCGTCAGTTAGTACTGATGCAGAAGGTTCAACGTCATATGCTTTGACAAACAGATCGATGTGTCTCAGAAAAGTCCAGGCAACTCTGGTTTGAACTCTACATTTCTGTCAGCTCGGGGGAGGGGTCAGGACCCCTGACCTCACTTCCTGTGGCGACTTCACAAGCCGTGCATTGTGTGTGAGAATGTGACAGGGCTCCTGGGACTCCTCCACATCTGGCAGCTGTTTTGACCTCCCCCATCCCTTTTCACCGCCAGGAACATCTATGTATGTTCCTGGTACTCACCTCAGGAACTGCCCCAAAATAACTCCACAAGCTTGAACTTAATTTCCATGCCGTTATGTACCTCACACATGCTCAGTTAAGCTCTGACACATCGTATTTGGTCTGCCACACTCTGGTTTCCACCATCAGGTTTACCCAGAGTTCCGGTTTTGATGTGGTTTTTGTCAACGTCTTTTGCGAGTGCCTCACACTTCAGAGGACAGACATTGGCGGTCATTATGAGTTCCTCTTAGTAAATGAGAACAAGTATGTTATTCAGAATCATTTTCATTGGTGTTTTCCCATCAATGCTTCAGGAGTTATTTGGAGTAGTCAATCACTTCTTATTTCAGCTTTTGAGAAATACCACATTTATGTCAGAGTCTTTCTCACGGGGGCTTGGCACGCATGTGCTTTCGCTAGGTGCTCAGAGAGCATGCTGCTAATTTTAGATTGTGTCTTATGTTGAAAAGGTCTATGCTCGTAGCTTCCTGTTTTACATTTGAATATGAAAGGCTTATATCCTCTGTCATTCTGCACTAAAATATTGTTTAGAACCTATAGGAATAATTCCATATATTTTTTAAATGTAATTTATTAGTTTTTCCTTTTTAAAACCTCGCTATGCAACTCTTTCATGTTAGGATGTACAATACTATTAAGCCAGTATCATGGCTTTTTTTCTCTTTGTCTTGATGAACACGTTTCGCCTCAGGTGTGTGCCGTTTGGTCTAGGCTTGTTTGTGATTGGGGCTATGTTGTATTGTGTTCACACAGGGAGGGCAGGTATGAATCATAAGAGATTTAGCTCGTTGAACACTACATTTAAATGCGCTTTCTTGTGTCAAGAGCCTGTTAATACAAGACAGTCCCATTTTAATAAGGACCATGTGCTTCATTGCATCCTGTAGTGAAGATAAGCCCCTCGAGCATGTATGGAAATCAGTGAGTCATCAAGAATAACGACGCATCCACCTCAAAGCGATGCCTGTTTCAGTTTATGAGGGAGGTGATCTCACCATTGTCAATAGTAAAATAATGTGCATGTGCGTGAAGGAAATTCACCGTCAGTTAGTACTGATGCAGAAGGTTCAACGTCATATGCTTTGACAAACAGATCGATGTGTCTCAGAAAAGTCCAGGCAACTCTGGTTTGAACTCTACATTTCTGTCAGCTCGGGGGAGGGGTCAGGACCCCTGACCTCACTTCCTGTGGCGACTTCACAAGCCGTGCATTGTGTGTGAGAATGTGACAGGGCTCCTGGGACTCCTCCACATCTGGCAGCTGTTTTGACCTCCCCCATCCCTTTTCACCGCCAGGAACATCTATGTATGTTCCTGGTACTCACCTCAGGAACTGCCCCAAAATAACTCCACAAGCTTGAACTTAATTTCCATGCCGTTATGTACCTCACACATGCTCAGTTAAGCTCTGACACATCGTATTTGGTCTGCCACACTCTGGTTTCCACCATCAGGTTTACCCAGAGTTCCGGTTTTGATGTGGTTTTTGCCAACGTCTTTTGCGAGTGCCTCACACTTCAGAGGACAGACATTGGCGGTCATTATGAGTTCCTCTTAGTAAATGAGAACAAGTATGTTATTCAGAATCATTTTCATTGGTGTTTTCCCATCAATGCTTCAGGAGTTATTTGGAGTAGTCAATCACTTCTTATTTCAGCTTTTGAGAAATACCACATTTATGTCAGAGTCTTTCTCACGGGGGCTTGGCACGCATGTGCTTTCGCTAGGTGCTCAGAGAGCATGCTGCTAATTTTAGATTGTGTCTTATGTTGAAAAGGTCTATGCTCGTAGCTTCCTGTTTTACATTTGAATATGAAAGGCTTATATCCTCTGTCATTCTGCACTAAAATATTGTTTAGAACCTATAGGAATAATTCCATATATTTTTTAAATGTAATTTATTAGTTTTTCCTTTTTAAAACCTCGCTATGCAACTCTTTCATGTTAGGATGTACAATACTATTAATTATTTTCTACAGGGGTTTCAAACCTTTTGATGCAAACTACCCCTAAATATGATGATCTTCTTGCAAGGGACCCCTTCCTAAAATATGAAGCTGTAATAATAATAAAAGCTATATATTTGTGTATAAAAAACGTTTATACTGAGAAAAATATTAAGAGTGATCCAACAACATTTTGTTTCCAAAATTAATAAATAATTTGCTTTTACATTGCACTCTTAAAAATAAAGGTGCTTCACGATGCCATAGAAGAATCTTTTTTGTCTAAATGGTTCGAACCTTTAACATCTGAAGAACCTTTCAGTTTCACAAAATGTTCTTTGTGGTGAAAGAAGGTTCTTCAGATTATAAAAAGGTAAGATTGTTGCAGACTGTTATTATCTGTGAAATATTTTTCCTTTTTTTAACTGACAGATTTAATAAACGTTAACCCATAGACATGTGCATGTATTGTCACAAACAAACAATAAGTAAATAAAAATCTGCTACATTTTTATCCCATAATACTCAATTCTGATTGGTCAGTCACTGCATTCTGTGGTCAAATATTTTTGTATAAAGGCTGTTACACTTTATAATTGACCATTGTGCCAACTAAATAGCTTTGCGGTATTAGTCTCTTCTAGCATTGTGTGGTCTCTTGCCACATTATAAAATAATTCAAACTCAAATCAATATTTCAAGTCCATTTATGTATTTACAATGTAAGTAGGAAGTAAATAATGTACAGTCAACAGGTAATTATCACAAAATACACCCTGACAGGGTAATCAAGACCTTGATGCAAAGTGGATCATCTGTAATGATCAGCTGATTGTGCATTAGCCTATATCTTATATTCGTGTTGTAGTATCAGTTGTCACTGTAAACAGAAGTTAAACTGAATATTAAGTACATATATAGTCAGAAGAAACATTATCCAGACGTGAAATACAGAACTGTGCTCACATTCATTTCCTCTCCGTAATAGAGCGAGAACACCTCCAGCATTGGTGGACTGATGTACCCTTCCTCTTTTTCCATCTTCAAAACAGACTAGGTATATTTTTAGAACATCTGTCGATTCTCTTTTCTGTCATGTGCTCTGCAGTCCTGTGATACAGTGAGTCTGATGTCTTGTGATGAGTATACAGTCATAGCGGCACTCAACGATTTGTTCATTTCGCGTTGCATTGTTTGAGAAATTTTTGCTCTGTCAGGTTTGCTGTGGCAATGTAAAGTGTGCAGGAAAACCACAATGTTTAAATGTTTTATAGAAATCGACCTTAGTTTCACTTTCTGAGGCCTGTTTTACACCACACATGAAAGTAGCATGTGAGAAGATCATATTTATATCGACCCCCAGTGTTGCCAGGGTTGTGATTTTTTTCCCTCAAATTTGGGTTATTTTGAAAAGCAGTCACGGAAGAAATTAGAGAGACTCTGGGCTTTTTTTTTTTTACATAATGTACCGCAGCCACAAGAATGTTTTCTGTAGACAACGAAAAATTAAAATATATATTCTTTCCTAAGGTGTGTTGATACTTGGAATGAATACCTAGCAACTTATAGACCGAGTGAGTTTGAGGGGCATGTTTGATGTCACATAAGTTACGTGAGTTTCGCCCACATCTGAAATTTTAAGCCAGGTTCATTGTGTTTGGCATTTAGCAACAAGAGTATGTAAAGTTATAGTATGAAGATGAGTACAATCTACAATATGTTAAAAACAAATTTGGTGAGGTGAATGGACAATGTGTTTAAAAGCTAAAACAATTTTTTAGACATTGAATTTTAATCTGCTTAATCCCTAATTGGCTAAATGCAAATATAAGGCATAAAGGTATAAATAAATAATAAACATTAACATCATGATTTTCTTTAAAGCTGCCTTTAAAGCTAAATAAATTGCCTAAATTTGACTTGAATTTTGTGGATGGTTATGTCATCTTATCACATTGTGACATTCATATTTATAGCTTACATCATGCAAAATGCTGAAAATTAAAATCAAAGACAGTGTAAAAGAAGAATTAAAATGACCAAAATGGAAAAGTGAATAACGGAATAATTAAATATGCACATATTATATATAAACATGTCTAGCTAAACTCATCTATAAGATTTAAAACACAATAAACAAAATCAAAGTATTTATTTAAAGGTGACATTTTTTGTGAACCTTTTTGTTAAAAGGTTTTAAGTGCTATAATCAGGTCCCCGGTGCATCTACCAACCAAGGAAACGTGAAAAAGATTAACCCAGTAACGTTGTTTTGGGAAGCCTTTTTCTGCAAGCGGTGACGTGGCAAAGGGATCTCATTATAATATTACCGCCCCTTAATCTGTAAACTTCCACCCATGGCGCCGTCATTTTGATTTCGCAAGCGACAACGATGTAATTCCATGGCGAAAGTTTGAGCAAAACATGCTAACTGTTCTGTCTTTTCCTGCACAGACGAGCACAGAACACCAGAGATGTAAAGTATTGGAGTAAATGTAATTAGTTACTGTACTTGAGTATCTTTTTGGATACTTTGTAGTTGTACTGAGTATCAAAGATATTAGCAACTTTTACTCTTTACTTCACTACATTTTTGAATGAGTATCTGTACTCTTTACTCCACAAAAGGGGCATAATATGTCTCCTTTAAAGGCCTTTATTGGAAATCCTGCAGCTGTTAACTATGATTGGACAAGGGAAAAAGGGGGCTAGTTTTCTTTCCTTTTGGGTGGGTTTTGAGTAAGCGTTGGGCTGGAAATTTTTCTGACCTGGCAACCCCCCGCATCAACACATTACAGTATCAACACTGAAACTTTGAAGACAGTGTACCGGAAGTGACTTTTGGCACTTAGCCTCAAAACAGGCATCATATTATTGGCCTTATACAGTATAGCTGTTTCTTTATATTAAACTAGCATAGGAGCAAATAACAAAATAATTTTAAACAGCAACTTTAACCAAAATTATTAATAGGTTTTCATGAAAGGCTACTATGGATTGTTTAGCTAAATGCTTAAGCCAGCACTTGGTAGGCCACATTATGTGTCATGACTTTATCTTTTCATGACTTTGTGGACAGTTTAGGGCCATTCACACCAAGAAGGATAACTATAGCGTCCACACCAAAGCATGATAACATTCAGTTTATTATAAGCACACACAGCAGTTTTAGCATCTGCTACTTTAAATGCTCACTCAAGCTCTTAAAACTGAATTCCGATTGGCTGTCAATGTTATATCATTCATTAACCCTAAAAAAACATTATTCTGAAAGTGATTTCAATGATATCATGCCTCTGTGTTGTTATCGCTGTGTTTCAGACTTCAGTATTCTCATAGAACTAGAACGACTGTTAAAACTTTATAGTTAGAGTTATTATTATTGTCGTCGGTGTGTACGGCCTTTAGTCACCATTTTGAATTTTAACATTTATTACACAGAAACACTTGATGGTGAGGTGTCTGTTCTTCCACTCCTTCCCTTTCAGACATTACTGAAAGAGTAAATAATGGCACCTGGAGTCAGGATGGCTGATCTCTTTTCTCTCCTAATCATCCATTAGTGGCTTAAGTGTCAGCTGCGCCACATGTCTAACAGAGCTCACAAGTTGAAATCCCTAACGCCCCCTCATTCTATCCTACCTTTTATCACCTGCTCATTTTCCTTTTCTAAAATCCCAGCTGTGTTTTAAGGGACAGTGCTTATGCACCCTTAGCGGTTCGTTGCACAGCTGCATCCGTGACTTTTCCAGATTGTTTGTCGATGGGCGAATGAACAAACTCATCTAGCAGCTGACGACCTTCCTTATCAACGATTTGCCGTGCTGTTTTGATTCAGATTTCAGCGACTGCATCCAAACCATTGTATATGATAATCACTAGTTTCATCTCCCCTCACTGATATATTATTATAGCAGAGCACAGAAGTCAGTTCCCATGCTCCAATATGTGTGCTGTTTGTGTATAATGTTTACATTGGGTTTAATTATGTGAACATACTTGTTTGTAACTCAAGGCAGATATAGACCGCTGTAATTGTACATAAGACCCAAAAAGTGCTCTACCGGGGGGGGTGTCAAGAGGAATAGGGGGAGGGTTGTGTGGCTTCCTGGAGATTAGGCCTTTATTTACAGAGGGGTACTCAAGTGACTTTAACACAACACAATACTAATCCACAAGTCCATTTTTACGCTCTTCTTTATTAACTATATGACTGAGAAGACCATGTTTTCCCTAGGAGGGCTGGTCATTTGCATGGTAATACGAGTCATATAATGTGATTTAGCAAGGATTTTGAAGTCCCAGCCAGTCAGGACATGCAGTCCATTGTATGTAAAACGTGTGAAAAGTACAACCAGGCTGGTTTGTACTAGTTTGAGGAATAGGTAATACAACAACAGACATATGGGTAGGAAAAGAGACAGCATCTTTTTTGCCGATACTTTATCTTCACAAATTCTGAAGGCAAAATCTGTTGTTTTGACCTGTAACCATATGGCAGCCATCAGGGCTGTGGCCTCCTTTGGCTTGGAAACCCAACACTGACAGACGGTCAGTATCACATTCATTATCTGACTTGTGCTGGATCAGAAGAAGGTACTTGAGTCTAGTTCCTGTGTTCTGCTTTGCTGAAAAGACCTGCATAGCTGGTCACCAGCATATGTTGTGTTCTGGATGCTGGTGACCAGCATCCAGTAGGATGTTAAGGGATATTAAGTAGGACGTGTTCATGGATCAACATCCTTGATGGTCCCGGAACAACATTCCTATTTTAGGGGTATTTAATGGCTAGGGTTATGCCATGCTTTCACTGCACGCGAGCACTTAATCGCTCTCATTATAATCAGCAAAACTGTCTGCACTGCAAGCACCTGATGAAGCGCACCACATTGCAAGTAGCAGCTGAAAAACAGCCTTTTTGTTTCAGATGTGTTACATAGCTACTTTAGCCATTTGTCTTAGTTTACAGAGTTAAATGATTTTTACCTTTTATTCATTATATTGTTACATCAAAGGCAGTTCTGATTTAAATCATCTTTTGGTCAGCACAAATAACTAAAATATATCTATTATGCTCTCCAAGGCTGCAGCTGCATTTAATTTATAAAATATTTAATTTGAATATATTAAAATTAAATTTATTCCTGTGATGCAAAGCTACATTTTCAGCAGGCATTGTTCCAGTCTTCAGTGTCACATGATCCTTCAGAAATTCATCTAATATACTGATTTGGTGCTCAAGAAACCTTTTAATGTTGATGAATAGAAAGAATTCAAAATACCAGCATTTATGTGATTTTTATTTATTTATTTGTAAAACTGTAGTATTTGTAATTTGTAGCATTTTAATGCATCCTTGTACGTACTTTTATAAAAGTTAAATAAATGCAATAAAAGTTTAAAAATCTTTCTTTTTGAATGGCAGTGTGTGTGTTCGCGTGTGTGTGTGTGTGTGTAGTAAAATATATAAATAAAATGAATTCATAATATAAAGAACCCATTTGCTGTTGTTGTAGTGTATCTTCAAGCAAAGCAAATTTGACTCCTTTTAATTCATGAGTTGGAATTTGATCTGAATTGGCCTCACTTCAAAAGAATTTGAATTGGACTTGGAATAACAGGAAGTGCAGGAAGTGTAAAGAATTACAATTCAGAGATTCAAAAGCTTCGTCAAGCCATCAAAGTTTGTCTTGGCAACCTTTCTATTCTAGTTAAAAAAAGGCACTTTTTCTAGTTATATGAACGTCTTTGTATTTTTGTTCATTTTACAGTAATTCAACTTCCTCAGGTGAATTCCTTTATCTCAATTCAATTCCAGGAATTTAAAAAGCATTCTCAATTCCATTCTGTGGCACACACCACTTCATGTATACACAACCTCAAGCCGCAGTGACATACCATGTTAATGTTAGAGTTAGAACACAAGATATTGCAAAACTATCACCAACCCACCACTAAAAACCAGAATAAAGCACCTGGGACAACACTGATGCTGGTCTAAGTTGTTTTGATTCAGCAGGATGCTTGTATATAGGTATTAGAGAAATCAAAATATCTCATGCAGATTTCCAGTCCCTCCATATGGATTTGCACTACACTTGCTCTCCATAAGCAAAGGAGCCCAAGGGCGATTGTACACCATGCAAGATCATGTTCACAGCATGTACCTAACATATGGGGCACTCTTGACCCCTTTGATCTCCCAAACAAATGATCTATAACGGAGATCCTCATGTGGCCTCGCTACATGGATTACCATTAGAAATCCCTTCAACAGAGACTCCTGTGCTAATCCAAAATACTCCCAGTGGGACATGTTTTCACTCTTTTTTTCAGAAGATAAAATGACTGCTCTAAGGTTCTGAACGTTTCTTTGAGAAGCTAATTTGGACTGAACCCAGATGCACCATGCATCCAATGTTTTGCTGTCTTAATGAAGCACAGCAGTATGCAAACTGAGGCATAACTGTAAAGCATTCATGCAAATTGACCCAGAACTCCAGAGAGGTCAGAGACAGAAAAAGAAGTGATGGAGGAGGGAATCAAAGAAGGTTGGGAAAGGAAATGAGGGAGCAGCTGGACACAAGGTTGTGCGCATGCAGGCGGAGGAGGAATCGCAGTGAGGTGGATCAGTAGAGGGTGAAACAGGCTTTCACAGAGCAGGTCATGCAAATAGCAGCAGAATCACAAGAACATTACAGAGATGTGTTTTCCATCATTCAACTCTTATAAATATAAAACATTCCATTTAAAAACACAGACATTCTCATTACTGGCCTTCACTCAAGCCGCCCTGAGGGCAAAGCTCAACGTCAGAGGTCAATGTCAGGGGTCATCAGATAGCAGGAGGATATGACTCAGTTGAGTACAGGGGCTTTATTCTGTGCCTGTTGATGTTACCCATCTTCACTCTGTGCCCCCAACTCCCACATACACACACCTGCAATTATGTCAAAACCAGCTTGATGTTAAATGGCACCATTATGGCAGAAGGCTGTGGTTAAGAAATTATAGCTTAATTGGCAAAGCAGTACAGAAAATATACACTTGACATACTTTGTGTTTTATGTGACTAAAAAGTGACAACAAGACTAAGCAAGTTGTTCAGTTCCTAAATAGTTTCAAGATCGATTCTTAATTAAAACGCACCAAAGCAACATAATTCTTGAACATTGCTTTGACTTAATTTCAATATAATCAATCCACTTGCATTTGTAAAATTAGGTCATATTTTCATACATAATTTTCAAACTGAAACTGGACAGTGTACTTCTAGCTCCCTGGATTGGAACTGAAATTAAATGCTAATTTATGTGTTTTCTGAGTGAAGGGAAAGATTTGTCAGTGTTATGCTTAGTTACATCAGGATTTAAAAGAGTTTCTGTTGTGTTGGAGTGTTTGTGGTTACATTTGCGCTAATGAGTGGAGCTTATGCTTAGGCTGTGGGCGGCTATATGGTGAACATGGTGTTAGTTGCGTCACTAATGTGAGTGCTGTGAACGATCTTTGCTTACTTGATACTCCCATGCATTACATTTTACCAAACAGTTGACGGTAGCTATTAACTTCCATGATCCTTTTTTTCCCTATACTGTGGAAGTCATTGGCTACCAGCAACTGTTTGATTTCCAACATTCTTCAGTATATCTTAACCAGTGCTCAACAGAAGAAATAAACTCACATAGGTTTGTAACATTTTGATTTGAGGGTGAGTAAATGATGACAGAATTTTCATTTTTGGGTTAACTATCTCTTTAAATAGCTTTCTTGACCTCAAAATATGCTCAAATTTGAGACAAATGTACCGTCTACCACAATCTACCACAAAGAGTCCAAGTCCACGTCTAACATAAACAAAGTCCTATAATTGTTGAGGTCCTCAGGATTTGTAGACCAAGCTGCAAAGTGTATCAAGTATTTATTTTAGAAAAGGAAACCATTAAAACGGAGCTGATTCAAGCTGACAATGATCTGCACAATTTGCACAAAATTAAAACTAATCTGATACATCAAATAAAAATGACCATAAAACAACTTTCGTGTCCTTTTTGAACCCTGAAATCTTCAGTCCCGTTGAGCAATCAGTGACCAGCATAATCTACAGTATTTCTCCATTTGTGTTCCAAAGAAGTAAGAAAATCAAACGGATTGGGAAAAAACATGAGTGTGAGGTTTTGATTTTCGGGTAAACTATTCCTTTAATATTGATATCTCTGCTGTGTGTATATGTGGGTGCAATTAAACAAAATATTTAGTTGTGCTTTGTAAATGTAAACCTCCTGTTTAGCACACCAATAAAACCTCTTAGAGTCTTGCAAAGACTAATGTAAGTATCCAACCTCTTTGAGTCTTGCAAAGACTAATGTAAGTATCATAAAATAACAAAGGCACCGAAAAGAGAAGACAACGTGGTGTCTGGACTCTAAATGTCACACTATCCTGACAGAGCTTCCAACAACTCTGTCTACACAACGAAGACCTCCTCGGGATCCAGACAGTCAGACAGAGATGTGTCTAATGCTTTGCTGCCAACTACATTCCCTGCGGTGTTTTAGTGCAGATACTTGAGAAAAGTTCTACTGCACCAGTGGTTTTGGGCTCAGCATGCATTCGTTTTTACACAATAAGTGTGATTGTGAAGGGGAAAAAATGATATCATGAAGTATTGCCTAAGGGCAAATGCACTTCCAGATAAGCGCACCACTCAGCAATGGCATCTTTATTTTGCACAGATCAGCATTCAGTGGTATCATACTTCTGCTTTTAGGGTTTTAGGGTATCCAAAAATACAAATAGTCAGTGTGAATGTTAAAAGATCTTTGAGAAGATTTCTAAGAAGACTTTTTGTATGAACACTGAATTACATGTAGCAGGGAGTGGACACAGCTCTGGAAAAGTTTGCTGATGTTATTACAGCTGTACCATAACTCGAATATGACTTCACAGACCACAGCCAATCAAAACTAAAAGAACTCATTGGCCTGATCCAATCAACAGTGCAATAACGCCAGCTATTGAAATCGAAATTAATGCCAGTGTTAGGGGGAAAGTCTAATATCTGAACATTTGGCAGTTAGGTTCCACATATAAAACTTAAATAGCAAAACGTTAACTTGCAGTTGCTCTATTTGGAGTAACACAAACAAAATTAAGGAAGTGTGGACAACATCGGCTTTCACCAATGCGCTTTTCCCCACTGTTTAGATTGTGGCAACATTCATCTTGTTTGAACAGATGATGACAATGAGTTAAATGTAGAGCCGTGATTAAATATTTAAAGGGGTGCTATTATGCTTTTTCACTTTTTCAACTTTAGTTAGGACCACAATGTCAACCTGAAATTACTATAGTCTATTATCAAGATCCCTCATCGTACCAAACTTTAGTTAAAGTTAAAAGCCATGTTGATTGCTATTGTTTTGGGGGGGGGGGGGGATTTGGTGCATCAAATCTAGCTCTGGCTAAATGATAACCATTGTTGATGACTCAAAATGTGCAGGGAAAAGAGGCAGAGCACTAATCCCTCTAGACTAATGGGAGTTTCCACATCTGGCAGGTCTTAGAAAGGGTGAAGTGAAAAACAAGGGATAACACCTAAATCAGCCCGGTCTGCTCAATTCTTTGTTGAATATCAGCCTTGTCGTTCTTTTCTGTTGGCTAAATCTCTGTGTGTTTGTCTCTGCGTGTGTCTTGTGTTTATATCATAACACATGCTTCTTTGTGACTGTCTACTGATGAGTTGAGTAAATTCCAAAGTTTATCTAAAAGTTTGAGTTTGGCATGTTGCAGCTGCTGTGTAAGAATGCTTCATAAATTGAGAAACACCATCTCTTGATAGCCCCACAGAAGACCGCTTTTAATCATCTCGCACAGGAATCCTGACAGGGTTGTCTGTGCTGGTGCTAACTGAAAGCAGATTGCTGCTAAGAGTCCGTGTTGAAACAGCGGAACGCCTTAGATTACTGACTGTGGGTGATTAAAAATGGGGGATTGTTATTTTGTTGCGTCATGCGTTGGCGTGAATGCTGACAATAATATTTTTTCTTCTTCTTTTGCCTGAGATCTCAAAGGACAGAGCATAACACAAAGCCGTTGCTCATACTGTCTTGCAAAAAAGTACCGTGGTGGTTTCTATTTCCTTGATACCATGTTCAAAAACCAACAAGGAATGTCCTTTGGTATTGTTTTCTAAGTCATTGTCACACAATTGCAAAGTGATCCCATTGCCAGGTCATGCTTCGGTTGTATTCTTTGACGATACACCCCTTGTCCTTCAAAAACACCTGACTCATCCTGCTTTTCCGTCTCAAGGGTGGCTGACTCCCTATGCTCTCGAAACAAATTACTCCAATTCAGAAGAATATAATGGTCAGTCTTTAAACAAGCAAACCTTTCACCACAAAGACCTTTACCTCGCCCTTTCTGGCTCTCCGCACTACTATGGGTCACTGCCTGAGGCATGTTAGAGTTTACACTTAGGATCTCCAATCTCAAATGACAATCTCTTTGGCTCTTCAAGGCTTAACTCGGTGAGGAAATTGAATCCATCAGGAAATGGCGGGTATGTAACCCGAAAACAGTGGGCAAGAGGCTGTTGTGCACTCAGTAGGCCTCGATAAACTTTCACGCATCTGGGAGCCAATTGATTTAACGGCCAAAAAGAAATATGGCTTCCTTCTTTCTCCAGTGTGTGCTCACCCTTTGAGCCTCCCCACGCTCCTCCAAAAAGACTTTGGATTCCAGGAAAGCTGAAGTGGACTCTATAAATCAGCCTCCCCCTGTGACAGAGGAACTTGGGGTGAGACCGAGAGCCCTCCACCCGTTTCAAGAGGGGAACGGGATGTCTTTTATACGCTCCCGCCTGAATTGCCTCCTCAAGCTCTAGCGTGTCTAGTATCTTCAGTGTTACGGTCTGTAAAGCTTTTTATAGCCCTAGCTAAACTGCCACAGAGGTGTCAATGTCAAACCACTTCAAAAACAGACCGTATTCTTTTAGCCATTAGTGTCGGTCCATGGCCATGGTGCCGTTACTACTTTACTGCCTGTAATCAGCAGAGCTTCTGCCCCCTGTACCAGCTCTGGTATGCCTCACCGATGGGACAAAAAGGTGATGACAGCAGCTCCAGACACAAAGGATGAAGGAGGACTAGATGCGTCTGGAAGACTGAGGTTGATTTTAATGGAAGGTGATTGCGTAATTAAATAAGGTGTGCATGTTTCCACAGGGATAATAGAAGAACCTTCAACTGACACACTGTGGAAGCCAAGCCCATGTGAATCGTAACTTGTCCTCACATGCAGATTTAACTTCGAGAAGGCGATTAGTAATGGGCAAGGTTCAACTGTGAATGACACATCCATCAAAGCATGTGCACTCAATAACACAAGGCTGAAATTACATACATAACCAAAAAAACAGTGAACATCCGTACAGAGTTCTGAGATCTTCTCGCAGTTCTTTTCTTACCAGGACAGGGGGAAGGGTGGGTAGGTGGTGGTAGAGAAAGAGCATGAGACTTTGCAGCTGATATTCTCTGTTATGTGGCCCAGTGGGGCGGAGCTGCTCTGGCCTGCCCCCTCTCTCCTATGGGACGTACTGCCTGTGCAAACAAACCGACCCCCGGGCCTCTGGTCTAATGGGAACCAGACTTACCCCTGCACCAAGGCCCAGCAAATTCCCCTCGTTTTGCACACACAGGCATCATGAGCTCCAGCTGAGGGCCGCAGTCCAATTATCCCAAACAGACCTGAAACTATTTCCTCTCTCGTTTCCCACATAGCAGAGCGCCATGGTGTTCCATCTTTTAAGGCCACTCGCCCTTGTGACCCCTCAACAAACAAATGCATGTACAGCCAGAGGCATCATGGCCATTCTGATCTGAGCCAAGTCTATTTGCACTATTTGTACAATTTTGTACATTGACTGTCAACGTCTTTCTCTATCTATCTATCTATCTATCTATCTATATCTATCTCTAAAAACAAGGGTTCAAGGGAGGAAACAAACAAAGGGTTCAAATATCTTTTTCTATATAATGCATATATTTATTTGGTGTTATTACCCACACTACTATTTAAAAGTTAGAGGTCAATATAATTTTTTTAAGAAATTAATATGTGTATTCAAGAAGGGCATATTAATTTGATTAGAAGTAACAGAAAATACATGTTTCTTTTAAAAAATGAAATGTTTAATTGTTTCAAATACATGCCGTTTCAACACTGATTATCTTAACAGATGATTCTTGAGCAACAAATCAGCATATAAAAATTCAGCTTTACCATCACAAGAATAAATTCCATATTAAAATATATTAATTGTAATAAATGTGTAAATCAGAATAATATTTCACAATATTACAGTTTTTATTTATTTAGGTTTTTAATCAAATAAATGCAGCATTGATGAGCGTAAGAGACTTTCTTCAAAAACATTAAAAAATTACCGACCCCAAACTTGTGTGTGTGTGTGTGTGTATATATATGGGCATCTGTGTATTTGCTGTCTCATTAATGCAGATAGAATTCTGCTGGGAAAATAGAGAAATGAGCGAGAGAGAGAGAGAGAGGGAGTTTCACAGTTTCTCTTCTGTTGCAGTTTTTTTCTTCGTGCTGGGCACTTGATGGTGTGCTGGTCCTCATGGGGCTGTCCCATCGGATGCCTGCTGAGCTTTGTGATTAGTCACTGGCTGCTGAAGACATTCGCCTCTTTGGTCCAAAATGGCTTCACATTGTCTTTTCGCAACAGCCATTACTAATATAGAAGATCAAGTGTGTGAAACAAAATGGCGTCTTTTACCTTCACGTTGACAGGTGGTTAAACCACCTTCACTCTCAGAACAAATGAGCAATTTGCACAGACAGCAGTGCAATGCAGTTTTTGGCAGTAATCAGTTTAAAACATTTAGTTATCCAAAAGTCTGGGGTCAGTTTTTAAATACTTTTATTCAGCAAGGATGCATAAAATTGGTCAAAAGTGATAGTGGACATTTATAACGTTATAGATGTTTTTGTAATGTTACAGATTTTAGTTTCAAAGAAATGCCGTTCTTTCAAATTTTTGATCAATCAACGAATCCTGAAAAAATGATCACTTCGTTTCACAAAAATATTAAGCAGTACAATTGTTTGTAACATTGCTAATAATCATGTTTCTTGAGCAGTAAATCAGCATATTAGAAAGATTTCTGAAGGATCATGTGACACTGAAGACTTAAGTAATTATGCTGAAAATTCAGCTTTACCATCACAGGAATAAATTACTTTAAAATATTAAAATAGAAAATGGTTATTTTGAATTGTAAAAATATTTAGCAATATTACTGTTTTTACTGTATCTTTAATGAAATGTGAGCATTAGTTTTTTAAAAACTCTTTATTATTTATTAACAATATTTTAATAACTTATTTTTAAAAGGATGAAATCACTGCACTTTACCAACTCAGGGTGCATTTTCCCAAGAAAAAACTAAGATCTGCACTCCTTTTTTTTCTGCTTAATTTTTGCAAAGCAGATGCTTTTTAATGTTTTTTTTTTTTATGCTGTCTTGAAAATGCCCCTTGGTCAGAAAATAGGGCTCAATGTACTGTTAATATGAAGGAATTGTCTGTATTCATTTTTACTTATATTTTGAAATACACAGTGTATTATGTTGTTCTTTAGGGTTGAGGGAAATGGAAAAGTTTCTTTTCTACTGTTTTTTTTCTAACGGGGAATACTGCAAAAACTTTTAGCATAAGAAATGTCATGTTTTTTCTTTAGTCATGTCTTATCTCACATATGAGTCAAGACCACCACTGAAGCCCCCTCAAAAAACAAAGGTGCATGATGCCTCTACATAGAGTCGTCAATCTCTATCAGTCAGCCGTTCTAAACTTATTAAACTTCCCATTTCCAGTCACTCAAACACCATGTTCTCTCCCCCTTCTCTCCTTTCTTCTCTAATGATTCATTTCTCTCTAGTTCTTGTTTTCTTACTTTCTCCTTTTTATTCAGCCATCTCTTTTTCCATCTCACTTTTTCTTCCCCACCCCTCACATCTCTTTGGTCTCCTTCATCTCCTTCTCCCCTGTTTTTCCATCCACCACCCCCATGTTACAAAAAATTCAGTTTCAGTTTTTATCACGCTGGTAAACTAGTCCAAAATGTGCACTATTGTGTTTGTCCTTGGCCCAGTGCTGCTCTTACTTTTCTAGTAAGATCATGGGTTTGTGGAGGAGGCCTTGTGAGAGGGACTAAAAGACAGCAGCTGCAGAGTAATGAGTTGAGCGGCAATCTAATGTCTAATACATTTCACTAATTTCCAGCTCCAGTCTCCCTGGGCACAGGGCAGCACAGTCCATCATGATTTTAGATTGTTCACTGTTGGATGATATGAGCTGAATGATCTCATTGTGGGGTTTATGGGTTATCTCAGAATGTTCAGCCAGATTTTGCACTGCTTTTTATTTGAATGGCCCATTTCGCAACTGACTGAATCACAGCACAGATGAAACTAAGTTGGAAAGTCCTCCACAACACAATAAGCCCCCACATACGATGCGCTGTTATGTAGACAGAGGGGTTTTCCCTGTGTCTCATTAACAGAAAGTCTTTTATACATTTTTTTTACACCAAAAATCGTTCTGCCGATCAAACATGCCACTCATACTGAATGCTTTCACTGGTTTTTGGTCTACAGCCCACTTTTTGTACTCACACGGTGTGTGGTACAGTTGTGGTGTGCTGTGCCATATATGTATGTTAATTTCAAACGGTGTATGTTTTCTAAGAATAAGTGTTGGATAACATCTAAAACATATTGAGGTTTTGAGGTATAATGTAATGTTTTAATGTCAATAAACTGTGAGATTATGTATTTTCATTGTTTCCTCTGTATCTGAGCTCAGACCAGTCCTGGCAAGCTCAGATAGATTTTTCTCTCTCAATTGGTGTGTTTTCTGGCAGGGCTTTTTTTTTAAGCATGTAGGAGTGGCCTAGACCAGACTTACGCTTCTGGGGAGGTGTGAATTCATATATTTGCATGTATGGTTTCTTGCAGCATCAGCGGAAAGGCTGATAGAAACCTGCCTGCATGTAATCGTCACTACCTGGCTGTGGTGAATTATCGAATAAAGGGTAGGTGTCTGCAAAAGAAGTTCAGTGCGTTCATCTGAGCTGTGAGAAGGTAAAGTGTAACCTGAGGCTTTGGATACCAGTTGCCTTATTGATCTGTCTTGAAAGTATTATCATAATCTCCTTAAAGCGTCTGGAAACTCATTTGAGTTCAATAAACTCCTTTGTCTCTTTCCTGTTTGTGATGTCTGTTTGCCTTTATACAGCATATTCACGTCACTGGCTTTTTAAAAAAAAAAATTTTTAATTTTACATTTACAAATTAAACACTTTTCTTGGATTTGGAACATAGTGTTTAATCATTGTAATGTAATCTTCGATTTAAAGAGAACATTAAACTTACAAAAAATTCAGTTTGGATGCTTAAAGGGTTAGTTCATCCAAAAATGAAAATTCTGTCATTAATTACTAAACAAAAATAACGACTTTGTTCCACATTTTCGTGACGCAGTAGAGACGAAAATGTGGAATAAAGTCGTTATTTTTGTTTTTCCGAAGATGAACGAAGGTCTTACGGGTTTGGAACAACACGGGGGTGAGTAATTAATTACAGAATTTTCATTTTTGGGTGAACTAACCCTTTAAAGGCGAAATACAGCTCATGGGAGTGCTTAATAAAAGTTAAAGTTGGGGGTGTTTTCAATCTTCTTGAAATTGAGTTTCAATGAATCTGCCAAGAAAAGCTCTCATGCGTGCTTTGGTAAATAGTTTGCATGTGTGTTTTTCTCTTTATCCAGTATTCTCTTTCTGCATCTATTGTCCCATACTCGTCAGACTTCAGTGCATTCTAGCCTAAACCGATGCAACTAGGTCCATTTCGAATGAGTGTAATGCTCCCCCAATGACATTTCTGAGGCATGGACCCCTGGCAGAAACAAACGAAACACAAACAAACAGTCTTGATCACCATCAGCAATAGGGAGTGAAGCTCTAGACATTCTGTTTCTCTCATTAGGGTATTATTAGACCAGACGTGCTCCATCAGTGCAGCGCGAATACTCAGTATGATTTGCTCAGAAACGCGTCTGTCGAGAATACGACTTCATTACAACATGTCTTCTGGCCTTCCTTTGTCATTCTCCTCTTACACAGGCCTCTCTAGCTCTCACCACGTCTGCTGCCACGTTTCCAGATGCTACAGAGCCCAGTGTTGAAATTATTTTCTTTATGAGGTGAAGAAAAAGGAATTAGCATCCAACACTGACGATGTGGCAAAAGTGAGAAAATACAAAGTTGGGGCTTGCTAACACCCCCGAATCCATCTCCCAATGCTCTACTGGCCCCCACCACCACCAGATGAAATATTCAGGGAAGTGTGGGATTACTTTCACAAGGAGAACTCGAACCCCTTGACTTCCTGCCTGGTGAGGTCACTATTCTCTGAGGGAGTGTCTGTGAAATGCCTCCCGCTCAATAACAGCCCAGCCAAGGCCAGAGAAGAGCGGGGGCTGGTATAGTCAGACACTCTTGAGAAGGAGATGGAGGGGATGAATGAGAAGGCAGCGGAGGAGTGACAAAACTGGGCTCGGCAGGGGGGTTTGGAGGTGACTGTGAGGACCGTATCGTCCAGGCTCTGGGCGTTCATCCCAAACTCAGTGTGATTTCACATTATGGGGTGGAAATTTTCAGTAACACTGAGTGTGAGATCAAGTTGTGATCGTCCGCTGTCGCAGATGGGTCCTCGAGCAATGTCTTACAGGAGGGAGGGTCCATATTTCTGATGGATATATTGAAATAATGAACGGCGCTGTAGTATCTTCCCATCCGCCCCTCAGGCTCAAGGCTTTTGATGCAGATGGTGCGGGACAAAAACTGAGAAAATACTAAGCCTTTTGACAAATCCAAACCAGATGAAGGCCAAATCGCCCACATGAATGTACTGTCTGTGCAACGTTCAATGAAATAAGCCCAGTTACAGACTCTGTATGGGGCGTCCTGTCGCAGCTGGGCTGATGTCGCTGAGGATGAAGGCCGAGCACCTGGCACGCCATTCCAGCGGGCGGCTGCTTTTAGGTGGAGGCGAGTCAAGCATACAAAGCCATCTTGTTCGAGCTCGTGGTCCAGATGGAAGAGCTCTGTTGCCAAGGATGCTGCTTTCCACTTCCTGCTCCAAAATGAAAATGTCAGTCCTTCGAACAAAGAGTCATACACAGACGCTTACGTATCTCTTCATCTGTTTCGTACGCTAGCTGCCTGTCACGCAGGCACGTTTGACCTCACACTATTTCAGACCTATGCCGCAGTGGATTAATGGCGGGAGAGAGTCGCACTCTCCCCATGAGATAGACCTTCTCTCTCAGCCCTGCATGGGCAATAATAGACTAATGCTTTCCAGATGCGCTCTTCAATGGCCGTACCCAGCATTGGAAGTACCCCTCTCGCGGGAGTCCTAACGACGCCCTGGGGGCCTTTGAGAGGGAAAGGTTTGAGTCTGTAGTCTCTTTCCCATTTTATATACTCGTCTCCCACCACAATCACAAGCTGCTGATCCCCGATCAGCACGGCTGAAGGTCAAAGGGACAGAGAGACAAATTCTTTTCTCAATCTGGTTCAGTTTGTATTCCGATTCCCATGCCATTTACACCACAAATTGAACAAAAAGAGGTGTAGATGTGATTTTAAAAGGATGGCCCACTTTATTAATGGCTTTTCAACGGGCCAGATCTCTAATCGTCAGATAAACCCATGGGAATGTGACCTGACCACATGACCTGTTTGTTTTATTAAGGGTGCAGGGAGGGCGATGAGAGGCTGGGAGGCAAGGCATGGGTATCTAAGCTGTGCAAAGCGTCCATTCAAATTTCAGGGCTCAAATAGTGTCCATTTGCCTCAAATTCCTCCAATTCCAAAGTCGATTGCTCTTGTAACAGGCCCCGCGCTGATCTTTAGGTGATGCTGTTCTGGCTTTTGTCCTACACCCATGTCCATGGTCCTTCTGAGGGCTGTATCGTCAGAGACAAGTGCTGCATCTTCCCCAAGGGAGAATCCACAGCAGCTCTCAAGTGCAGGTTCGCTTGACCTTTACTTTCTCCCTCGGAGAGAATGCAAGATCTGTCTGAGACAGAGTGTTCTCACAAGAAGAAGAGAGGGTGGGATTTAGTCTGAGTCTGAGAAAAACAGGCCCGTTGGCTTTAATCTCTGCCTCAGCGCAGGGCTGGAAAGGGCCACTGGGGAATGACCAAAGCCACAAAACCTTTAGCCTGTTGGCGTACCATGTTAGTCCTTTTGATAAAAATATATATATATACATATACATAACTTTGAAATGGTTGTAGGGAGGCATATCAATGAGTTTTTCTTTAAATCAGTTGGACCTTCTCTAACAAATGGCATTAAGATACTTTCAGGAATGTGGCAAAACAAGGGTAGAAAAAAACCCCACACAAAATAGCAACTCTGTGGCGTGAGAGTAAAACTCGTATTAACGGGATGGAGGGACTCCGTGAGAGTATGTCCATCTGCAACACACACTGTGGAGCCCACCCAAAACAAACAAACAAAAGTTAAAGACACTCTCTCTGAGTTTAAAGTATAAAGAATAAAAACAGTTCAACATGTGTAACATCCTGTGACAAAGTCCTCCTCAATAATAAGGCGTTTAATTGCTATTTTGGGTAAAACTTGTGAAACTTATCTATATTTCCACTGGTAGATATAATCAGTTTGAACTACTGTGAGGGTTGTACCTCTGCACGTAATCTCAGTAGGCCTACTGTAAGTCAATCATAAGTCTGTTTTTTAGAATGTTTATGAATTAGTCTATAGAACTTGCCCATAAAACCTGAAAATATTTGTCATGGTTGAATCACAAAAGTTGGCAAAGGGGTTTTTATAAGGAGTCTCTCATATAGCTCATCAGCTCTCTGCATCGCTGTGGTAGAGCGTAAAAACATTAAAGACATGAAAAACTCGCAGAAAAGACCTGAAGAAGTCTGTTTGACATACTTAATCATGTCCTCGTGAGCCTAACCACACTTTCACAACCAGAATGGTTGTTTGAGGTTCTTGTGGTGGCCATTGCTGATGTTTCCTAAATCCTGGAGAAACATGAAACTGTTGGATGTTTGAATCACCCTATACTATTGGACAAACCGCCTGTTAGCAACCACCGAATGAACCAAATCACAGAAAGTTCATTTTTCTGTGGAAAAAAAGTCACGTAAATCTGCTACACGTATAGTGACCGTATTGAGTGTCAGCATGCTGGCGCCATCTTGTGTCGTGAAAATAATGTCTTCTTTCTGTACTTGTAGCTTTCAGTTTTATCTACGTTTTCAGCTAAAGTACAAACAAAACATTGCGTTTATTGTTATTATTCGAGTTTGAGCGTGATTCAGCAACTATACTGTAATTGTTTTATTGTACTGCACAGTATGCACACAATTTAAAATATTTTCACACCTTTGCATAATTTGCCAAAATTACAGCTTGAGGGAAGGTAACTATATGCTATAAATTAATTGAAAGTCTAGGTAAAGGGTAAAACAACAAAATCGAAGGTAGCACTATGGCAAAAAAAATAAAAAAACTGACTCAAGTTAGGATCTATTAGGAGCTATTTTTTTTGGGTAATTAAAAGGAGCACACATTTAGCATTAGGAATTCCCCATCAGCTTAAAACTAAATTTAAATGATCAAAACAATGTCCGTGTGGATGTAGGCTATAAACAAAGACTATAGAAATACAGCTATAAAGCTTTAAAAATGTACATTTTAACTGTAACCACTAGATGGCGCCATTGTTCTGGATAGCCTTGCAGAAGGTTTTCATGAACAATTCTTGTATTCATGTGCTTTATATGAACTGCAGCTGTACAGCCCCTTTAAGGCTATGAGAGGTCAGGCTGGTTTCATGTTTTGTGAAACTGAAAGATCATGCTGTAGCTGCTGGGTAGCATCTGACACAAGAAAACCCCTTTCAGAAAATCAACTATTGTAATGAAGGTTGAACTATCAACTGTGAACTTCTCAAGACAATGGTATCTTTCATAAATGTGAGTTTGGGGAAGATTGTCATTTACGATTAAAATTGTATACATTTATACTATTTATTAATTAGAATATTTGTTAGTCTAAACACTAATTTTGTCTGTTTTCTGTTTGTTTTTTTTGCTGTTTCATGAATTGTTTTGTATTAAATAATAATCAGTTTTACTTGTTGAAGCTAAAAAAGTGATTTAAAAAAATAAATCTTCCCTGAGAAATATTCACTGGAATAAAAAGTGTAACAACTAAAACAAAAAGTCCCCAAAGTGGTACTGCTACAGGGACTTCTCCCTATTTTTTCATAACAGACTAAAAGCACCAAAATAATGCTTTAGATTTTAATAAGATTTTAGTCTAGATATAAAGCAAAAACACTTTTGTTTCAATCTGTATTAAAAAAAAAAATCAAATAAATTTAATGAATATATGTAAAAGTGTCTTTAACCTGAAACATATGAAAACGAAACTGAAACAATGTTTTTTAAGGCACTATTCTCATAATTGCATCATAAAAAATTAATTGCATGTAATATTTTGACCAAATTTTCACTTACAAAAATGTCCTTTGTTAACAATAAAATATGACAAAAACATTTAACAAATATTGTAACTACTGTGAAACTGTATGAACATTATGAATGAACATTATCCCCCCAAACAGTGTTTCAGAATCTCACTTCTGTCGTCACCACTGTCCATTGCCTGTGCTACTCATCTTTGTTCTTTGTTTGATGGCAAAAAAGAATTTCCTTCATTTGTGGAAATCGAACAGGATTGTGCTTGCAGTGTAAAATGGAAAATAAAACATCATGACAATCACATGTTTTCATTTCGCTGTCATAAGAGTGAAAGAGCATTACAATATGAAAGGGGATTTTGGCAGGGTGGCCAACGCATTGGCTATGGGCTTTATTACGTGAGCTTGAGTTCATGCTGGAAATCACGTGACCTCCCAGCAAAGCCCCCTTTCTTGGCTCAGACAAGCTTCTTTTTATTGCTTTAGAAGAAGAAGAAGAAGAAGAAGAAGAGAAAGTGTGTATAGAACAATAAACCTGTAAATCAAAGGAATGTCCTGAAAAGACATGGGCTTAAATATAGTTTCCTACATATTTTATTACTTCAAGGATCTTTGACATTCACCGTGGAGAGGAACTGAAACATCCTGTCACCTTAGACCTATTGCAAAATCTCTGAATGCAGTCCATCTTTTCCAGCAAGTCTGACTGTATCCTTCTTTCCTCAGTTAATTCCATGAATGCAGTATGGAAAAAGTTTATAAGTACAACGAAAGTACTTGAAATTCCTGTTTGAGTCCTTTTAACAGGAACTATGTGTGGAGGCAGGAATAAAGCTAAGTGGGACATTCCCAAGGACATGCTAGTGTGAGGAAACGGGGCTTTTCCTGGAAAAGATCAATTATGCCCTGGATGAATGAAAACAACTCACAGTGTAAGACTTGAGATAACACAATGTAATTAGCATTTTTAGTCAAAGAATGTACAGCATGACATTTTTCTAAAGAAAATGTGAGTAGTGCTTCCTGTGATAATGTTAAAGTCACAGTCACAGTGCTAAACTGCTATTGCCTCTGTGTTGCTGTATTGCTTTTCTGGGTGGATGTTTAGTGGTTCGATTTTTTTTTCCAGCTGATGAAAGATAAAAACATTGACAGCGAGTCAGAATTGACCCAATATTAAAGAGCTTGAGTATTTAAAGCAGCAGATGACATAACTGCAGTGTGCTTATAATAAACAGAACGATATCGTCAGTTGGCATGGATGCTAATATAGTTATTGTTATAGTTAATGTTCAAACAGGGCAGAGCGAGTCACATGCCAAAGTTTAATACTTAAGGTTTTGCTGAAATCTGTATGAGCAATAGGCCTCAATCAGGTTAGACGCCATTTTGAATTCAACATGGATGAAAATGCTGCTGTGAGGGATAGTCTTTAAAATGGCACGCTCTGTATAAAGGTCCTAGATCACTTAATTTTCACACAGCGGCTCACAACCTTCGGTTTTATTGAGTTTTTGTCTACTGAAAGTTTTTTGGGAAGATGTTTTGTCAGCTGAACAATCAGTAGGTTGTTAAACAGCAGTACAATACATTGAAAGCACTGTACTTCAGTTCAGTCCCTCACAGCCTCGTTTTCGTTCCTGTCAAAAATGAAATATGGCACTACCTTAAGGTCTATAGTAATATGGACACTTGCCTTAACAAAAAACACCATCCCAGTAGAGGGCTTCATATTGCCTTAACATTCAATTACTAAATATAAAGAACCATGAAGTTTATAAAGTTGTGTGGGATGAATGCAGGTAAATGTTACATAGACTAAGCAAAAACAAACAAGAGCAGAGAAGCACACAAAGCTGTGGGAAACAAAAATTCTGACCCTGATGGTGGCTGTTTGTATCTGAGAAGTATACTGTATCACTGCTATGCCCTCATCGAATGACCTTCAAATGGCTTAAAAGGACATATTTGTTTTGGCTGGAATACACTATAGGACTGTTGCCCAGGGTTTTGCGCTAGTTTGTAGACTATGAATTTGACCAGTCGGAGGATATCAAACATGTTCAGTATTTTGAGTTGATTTTAGAACAATTTGTTTTAATTTCATATACATCTTCTAGCAACAAGGCTCATGTTTCTGTGTGAATTTGTTGTGTTCGGAACGTTCAGAAAGTCTAGTGTGTGATCCTCAGTCATTTAGTGTATGATGTACATTTTTTCCCTCAACTACAAAGTTGGCAAATGTATTATACCTAGAGTTTCTAAACCTGTTCAGATTTTTAAAAATCAAGTACACTCTTAAAAAAATAAAGGTGCTTCACGCTTCACGATTCCACAGAAGAACCTTTTTTGTTTAAATGATTCCATAAAGAACCTTTAACATCTGAAGAACCTTTCTGTTTCACAAAAGGTTCTTTGTGGCGAAAGACACTCTTAAAAAAATAAAGGTGCTTCACGATTCCACAGAAGAACATTTTTTGTTTAAATGATTCCATAAAGAACCTTTAACATCTGAAGAACCTTTCTGTTTCACAAAAGGTTCTTTGTGGCGAAAGAAAGTTCTTCAGATTATAAAAAGGTAAGAAAGAGACGGTTCTTTAAAGAAACTTTGACTAAATAGTTCTTCTATGGCATCGCTGTGAAGAACCTTTTAAGCACCTTTATTTTTAAGAGTGTAGGGTATTAAAAATCTTTAGTCTATATTTGTTATTCCCTTTGTCGGTTTAGTTTTTTGCTATGCAGGATAGTATAACACCTTAATTCTGTACAGCAGTGTATTCCAGTCCCCAAATTTTAATCCAATATTTTTTTTTCAGTGACTCTTTCTAGAGATTCCGTTGTTTTTATGTGCAAGTCGTTGAATCATTCATTCAACCATTTTGTTCAAAATGCTGATTCATTAGGAAATGAAACACCACTAGTGTGTATTGCTAGGAGATGGAACAGTTGATTCTATTTTGAATTCATTTGGAACTATTTTGAAGCAAGAAGTAACTGTCAATATTGTATTTAAATGTAAGTCCCTCTATTGTGTATTAAAGTGTTGTATAAAAGCATTATCACACTCATAATCATGCTGTTGGTCTGAATATGTTACAACACCTCCCTTGCTGGTGAGCTGTTGCTTATGTAGAAACTCAGAGGAATTCTCTCTTGATCTGTGTTATCTATCCTGCTGTCTCAATGCATTCCATTCTCCCCCCTGAGACTATAAAGCCTTCCTCTCCCTGACATCAAAGAAATAAACAAAATTATGCTGCAAGTCTCATCAGATTTCTTATGCTGTTTGTTCAAATAGAAGTCTCATTATGTGTGACGTTAATAACATAAAGCCTCCTTTTGAGATGACTTGTTAGGTATTAAAGCTTGTAAGGCTATGAGTCCTCAGTTCACTGAGAAGACACAGGGTACTCTGTTTTTCAGTGAGAACTCAATACTCCAAATACGCACAATCTCAGAGACTTTAGTGCTTCCTGACTTCTTATCAGAATCAAACCAACTTACCCCCACCTTTCCGGATTCTTGTGGAACACAATTATTGTTTTCATCACCCATAGAAATTAACCAGAACCTACAGAAACATGTTTGGGAATTGCATGCTTTTATTAATTAATTTATTAAAACAAACACAGAACAAGTCAGCAATAGATCAGGAAAAACTGCAGCAACTCTGTGTCTGGCCAACTCTGATTTAAAGAACATTTCACATCAAGTACGCAAACATGTTATGGACATCTCAACATTTATTAAAACTTGAATTAAAAAAGTGTTGCCAGTTCTGCATTGTCATAAAGTGGATCTAATAAGCAGGGAAGACCAGATAAGGGTTTTGTAATACAGTGATTTTTTTCTCTTTATTGAAAGTCATTTTCTCTATGCGCTTATGCTAAAGTCTAGGTGAGACATGTTGTCAAATCATATGAGGTAAGCAAACATCTGAATGTATGTCAGTGGTTTTATTGTGTTCATTTGTTTAAGCATTATTACAAAAGTATTATTTGGTTATAAAATGAACAAATATTATACTAATTTAATAGAGTTCTGAAATTAGGCTAGTGTTAGATAGCCTAACAACATACAAAACCACTGCTAAAGAAAATTGTTTTTTTTAACTCCCAGCCTACTAAAATCTAGCACACATCTAGCCCCAGTCTCCCCTTTTTAATACAGTAAAAAAAAAAAAAAAGACTGGAACTCCGGTAAATTCCAGTGTGTCACAGTCATTAAGGGTCATTGTGAATGTATAAGTGGAAGTAAAAAGTTATGTGAAATGTGAAGGAGAGCTGAGTCCCAAATAATTAAGGGGCATTCCAGTAATCCTCCTCCTCCTCACATCGCTACCCAGGGGAGACCAAAACACGTGGTCATTCTCACTTTTAATCTCTCACTGGGTGAAGTGTATCGCAAATATCCTAAGGGAGAAGGACATCTCGTTTCTAAAGCTCAGGACTGGAGTTTAACATTGTTTTAAAATGCAGAAGTGGTCGTTTTCTCTCGCAACATCTTTTCGGGTTTTCTATATGCGACTAACGTTACTCGGATTTTGTTTCCTGCACTTCTCACTAGTCACAGGTAAGTGTTTTTTTTAATATTTCGTTTGATTAGTCTACAAAATGTCGACAATAACTGCGCCACTCGCTTTCTTATTTCGCTTGTTTTGTGTCACCGGTTCAAAGCATGAGTGGTAGGCTACTGCATACCTTTTGTTAATCTTGTTTGAAGCAATAATAATAATAATAATAATAATAAAAAGGCTACTGCATACGGAAATGTTCATTGACAACAGTGCCTCTGAGACTGCCATACTATTTTAATGCTATATGGTCCAATTAAAAGTATTATCATGAAACATTCTTTAACAACTAACAAGAGGTTGTGTCTGCCCGTTCAGTATCTTAAGTGCCGTCTGTTCTGAATTAGCTCACAGATAAGGGTGCGAACAGGCGATATAATGACTTTCAGAGGCGTCAGAATTATTAAAATAACTTGAGCGAAAACACGAGCTTGTCGGTTTTGTGGTTACTTTTAAGCGCCTAAAGACTTATAAAAGTAAATCCATATAATTCGTATAAATACTTTAAAGACCGGACTAAATTACTTTTGGTTTTGTCTACACCTCGAGTAGAGTCATTTATCTGCGTTTGGCACCGGACGTTTCGACCCATTCCAGTATTTGAAGAAGATCACCTGTAAAAAGCCTAACGTTACCAGAGGAGGGCGCAATGCACATTTTCAAATCTCTTAAAGGCACCATATGTAAGTTTTCGCCGCTAGAGGGCGCGTATTCAAAAGAAACAAAGGCGTATTTGATGACGCCGTGACTGAGTGTGGAATCATGGGAGTTGTCGTCTTCATCCCCACAGCCGATGCAATCCGATGAGACTCGGGCAGAATTCATGTTCATGGATGTATTGTAAGTACACAATGTGCAGGGCAGGGACAGGACAGGTTTGAAAACCACTGATGTAGAACATTATAATGTTCTACATCAGTGGTTTTCAAACCTGTCCTGGAGGCACCCCTGCCCTGCACATTTAGCATGTCTCCCTTATTAGACACACCCAAATCGGAGCCGTTCCTCAATATGCGTTCTTGGCCCTGTCCCAAATGGAACACTTCATGTGCACCTGCGGTCTTACGGACTTACAATGGCCAGCCGTTTTAGGTAGGTGTGGCTGACTCTTAACTTTTATAAAGAATATCTCTTTGGATTTGAGACTTTAGTCTTTGCAACTTCACAGATCTTCTTTATGCACCAAGAGCTTGTAACACTCTAAAGAGAAAGGAAAAAATGAAATTGCGTCATATGACCCCTTTAAAAACACCAGAGCACAGTGCCCTTAACGCACACTAAATCCACTCCGGAGCGGTATTCGAGGCTTAATGTATCCCATCATGCATCATGTTCTGGAAATAAATGGTGAGACTTTTTGTAGAGATCTTTGGAAACCTTTCCAATGAATGTTAAATATTAATGACAATTAGATATTACATATAATTTGCTACTAAAACAAAGGGTTGCACGTTTTATTGGTGCAAATGAGTAGTGGTGATATTTATTTTGTGAAACATTTGCAACTGCTTTTTATCACTTAATTAGAAGCATTAATTAAATTGTCATCTGTTATAAAGACACTGAACAGACATTTAGAATTTGATTTTAAAATGCAAAGTATTGAAAATAAAAATAAAGCTCTGTAAACACTTGCATTTTTACAACACTATTATAGTGTGTCCTATCAGGTAATGAAAAGTTCTACACACACTTGTGGTCTTCATGCTCACTTGAACACTTGGACCAAATACAGGAAATACGTCATATAAGTAGTTAAGTGGTCAAGTGCAAAGACCGCAAGTGCGGGGATTTGGACAAGGCATAACTAAACACAGTTGGAAACAAGCAGACTAATGACAAGGGGAAACAGGAACAGGAAACCAGTAAAACTACAACATAAAAGTCCACATTACAAAGCAAAAGCACAAAGGCACAGAATACATAACAGATGTTCTTACCTGCGGTGCTTTAGTGGGGTTCTTGAGCTGGCACTGTTTCTCCAGATGTGTGATTAGTTGGCTCTGGTTGCTCACTAGAGAAGTGAGTGCATCATACTTCTTTTCCAGCTCTCTGTAACTGCTGGACACCTGAAGCACCTGTCAGGATTTGCCATCGCACAGATGAAATTTGCCGCGGGCTCTGATGTCTCTGTAGTGGTTAAACATGAGATATAATTCATTTTGGGTAAATCTAACAGCCAATCTTTGGTCTCATGAATCTATTATTTCTTCCAGGTCATATCGTTTTGGGTGAGCACAAAGTTATGTTTCATAAATTATTTATTTATTAATCGCAATACAGCACGAACTTGTTGCATACATTTGACTGAATTGTTAGCTTTTGTCTTATTTCCTATTACACATGTCTCTTATACTTTATAGTTATACTTTTATAATGGCTATTATTGTTCATTAAAACATTTAACAAAAAAGGCAGAGTTGTGCTTGTCATATTTCATTTTATTTTATTATACATTCAGTGAGGATAATCAGCCTATATGTGCACATACCTAAACCACATATTAATATGTTTTATATTTTTAAAATGAAAACGAAAAGGGTTTTGTTTTATATTTTGAAGAAAACGAAAAAGCTGTGGTGTTTGATATCATTTTGTTTTATTGTAATGCGTGTACGCGTTGCATGAACCACATTTTTGTGGCTAATAATATTTTAAATGAAACAGAAAAGAGGCAATGCTGTTTGATATATTTTGTTTCACTGTAATGTATGTACGTTCCCCGAACTACATTTTTTGCGGCTATTTATATGTTTAAAAGAAAACAAAAAGAGGCAGTGGTGTTTCATATCATATTTCTTCGTATTGTATACATACAGTGAAGATAACCGGAGTAGCCAAGGCGAGCTGACTTACGTTATCAAGTACTTTGCTCTTCCATTTGTAGAATTACCGGACTTGTGTCCTCCTGTCCTCAGGAGTTTGCACTTCCGAGTCGAATTTGCTAAGTCCGAACTACCGAGGACGCAAGTCCGAACTTTGCGTACTTGGTATTGAGAAACACCCTGCGTTTCAATGTTAATACTATCCATCCTAAATACTAAATAGTATGTGAGATTAGAATAAGTGTGTCCCAAAGCATAGTATGTTGAAAAGAGTATGCCAAAAGTCCCCGGATGGTCTATGTAAACACCATAATCATAATATTGGCTTATTTAGAATAAGGTAAATAATTAGATTACTGATGTCCATGTAAACGTAGTTGGATAAAAGGAAAAAAAATATTAATAGGAATTAAAATAAACAATACTCTAAGAAATAGCATAAGATATTATGTTTAAGTTTAAGTGTCACTGCTACATACTATTTACCACATTGTAAACGGAGACCCACCCCCAGCACTCAACCTAAACTGGTCCGAGTCTGCATGTCCATATCTCAGCCAAAATCAGACCAGCCCTTATGGTCCGTAATCGGGCCGAATGTGGCTAAATGTGCCGTGTCTCAGTGCAAATCGGGCCAGATCTGCACATCCAAAGCCTAGCCAAATCTGGCAACCATTACTGGGCCAGAGCTGGCTCACCTTTGGTGAGCCGCTTCCAGAACACAGCCGAGTGAGCCGACACTCAGCCGCAATTGGCCCGATTGCGCTGGCTACCTGGGTACCAAAGCTACTATCAGGGAAAGTAATGTTGGTCGGCTTATATTTATCCCAGACAGCAACATAGTGTTGGCCCAGATCCGGCCCACATCTGGCCCACGTGGAAACCCCGCCGGCCAGATGTGGGCCGGATC
>NW_015650001.1:3258747-3261193 GCF_001515625.1 Sinocyclocheilus rhinocerous
GCCCACATCTGGCCCATGTGAAATCCATGCGGGCCAGATGTGGGCCGGATCTGGGCCGAAACGGTCTGCTGTCTGGGATAGTAGTGGTCGTGACCTCTGACTAGAAATAATGTTGCTTTATTCAAGTGTGTTCAAATCTATGTGGGCTAAATAAAAGTACTTTTCGAATGAGCAAGCATAGGAGCGGCCGTCTAAAGTATTAGTCAATTACCTCTGTCTAATAACCAAGACGTACGAGAATGTCTCTGAAAAATACGCTAATGACCGAAGCGATATCTTTGAGCGACATGAGCACCCGAATGAACGAGTACAATAATATTAAGGAATAATCAGATGTCTAGATAAATTATCCTATAAATTATCCTATAAATTATGTTATAATTTAACTTAAATTAAATAACTTTGCGTGCCAAAAAGACCAAACACACAGGAAACCTTCATCCACCATCAGATACCTCCGTTGGGACAATCGCGTGGACCTTACAGGATCATATCACTCCTGTCTTGAGTCTTTACATTGGCTCCCTGTCAGATTCTGTGTTGAGTTTAAAATTCTTACTTATAAAGTTTTGCATGGTTTGGCCCCTCATTGTCTCTGATCTTTTAACCCCCTACACACCAGCATGTGTAAAGCTGACCTTTTAATTGTTCCATTTACTTTTATTTTCAAAATCTATCAAAACTTTGGAATTATTTGCCTGCCGAGATTAGGCAAGCAGAACCCCTTAGTATTTTTACATTTTCCCTTAAAGATTATTTTTTGGGGTAGCTTTTACCTGATTATTTTGTAATTGTGATTATTTTGTAATTGTCTTATTCTTTATTTACTTGTTAAACTTTTGATAGTTTGCATTTTATTTTTGTCTGTATTTCACTTTTATTAATGCATTGTTTGTATAATTGTATTTCTTATTTGATCTTATTCTTGTGAAGCGCTTTGAGGTGTTCCTTTTAAAAGCGCTATAGAAAGTTTATTATAAATAAAACATTGATTTACCATTAAGATTAGCTGGATTAAATGAAGGTCAGATTTATAAAATCATGCCTTGCAAATTAAAATTTTATGTTGCATTAAAGAGAAAATTGAAAGGCAGTGACTTTACTTTAAAGGCACTGTGTTTGTATACATATATTGTGTAGTACATTGTGATTTTGTGTAGTTTGTCAAGTCAACTGAAAATATGTTGAAATGTTTGGAGGAAAAAATCTCTGGCATTTTTGCTGATGTGTTGTCCCATTAGTAATATGAGTTTTGTTTATTATTACAGTATAAGTGATTAAAATACTGTACATCACAGCCTACTCTTAAATGTTTTTAACAGGTGCACAAGCTGAATGTCCTGTTCAGCTCAACCCACAGAGAGTTGTTGTGAGATACGGCGGTTCTGTTGCAGCCAACTGTAACACTTCAGTCCCGCATAAAGGGATGGGATGGGAAGCCAGTCAGGGAGGAGTGCGCATGACCAAAAACCAGAGTCTGATCACATGGAGAGTGTCAGAACTGACAGAATGGGACATAAAGCCATTCTGCTACATAAACTATAAGGATGAGGATCAGTGTAAAGAAGAGCTCCCAGTCACTGTTTACAGTCAGTTTCTCTGTTACTGATATTTTTTTCTGTTCATTCTCAGAAATATCCAATAAATGTACATTCATCATTCATCACAGCAGATTTCAGAGTGTGTAAATCTTCCTCCACAGAGACTCCAGACAGTGTGTTCATCAGTGTGAGTCACAGCGGACCAATGATGGAGGGAGAGCCGTATGAGCTCCAGTGTGACGTTCACAATGTGGCTCCTGTTCAGGATCTCACTGTCAACTGGTACAAAGGACAGACTCTGCTGAATCAAACCACCTTCACTGAAGCTAGCGAGACTCCAGTGAATAAAATAGCCACACTCCTGATCCGTCCAGACAGAGCTGATGATGGAGCTCAATACAGGTGTGAAGCAGAGCTGGATCTGGGAGCAGAAGGACCTCAACCTCATCCTACAATTTCATCAAATCCTCTCAGCATGACTGTATATTGTACGTAAGATCTGTTAGCTTATATGATTAATCTTTTTAGAGTATGTTAACATATCCGAATCAAAAAGACTTTTAGTGGTTATAGCAGTGACACAGTGTGTCAAGTTGTGTAGTAATAGAGATCAGATGCAGCATGTGACTTTTTTTTACAGTGGGGAAAATATTTATTTGATCCCCTGCTGATTTTGTAAGTTTGCACACTTACAAAGAAATGAAGGGTCTGTAATTTTTATGGTAGGTTTATTTTAACGTATAGAGACAGAATACCAACCAAAAAATCCAGAAAAAAACCATTATATAAAGGTTAGAGATTGATTTGCATTTCAGTGAGTGAAATAAGTATTTGATCCCCAAGCAAAACAGGCAACAAAGGAGTGGCTCAAGAAGAAGCACATTAAGGTCATGGACTGACCTAGC
>NW_015650001.1:3261917-3297036 GCF_001515625.1 Sinocyclocheilus rhinocerous
GGACCAATGATGGAGGGAGAGCTGTATGAGCTCCAGTGTGACGTTCACAATGTGGCTCCTGTTCAGAATCTCACTGTCAACTGGTACAAAGGACAGACTCTGCTGAATCAAACCACCTTCACTGAAGCTAGCGAGACTCCAGTGAATAAAACAGCCACACTCCTGATCCGTCCAGACAGAGCTGATGATGGAGCTCAATACAGGTGTGAAGCAGAGCTGGATCTGGGAGCAGAAGGACCTCAACCTCATCCTACAATTTCATCAAATCCTCTCAGCATGACTGTATATTGTACGTAAGATCTGTTAGCTTATATGATTAATCTTTTTAGAGTATGTTAACATATCCGAATCAAAAAGACTTTTAGTGGTTATAGCAGTGACACAGTGTGTCAAGTTGTGTAGTAATAGAGATCAGATGCAGCATGTGACTTTTTTTTACAGTGGGGAAAATATTTATTTGATCCCCTGCTGATTTTGTAAGTTTGCTCACTTACAAAGAAATGAAGGGTCTGTAATTTTTATGGTAGGTTTATTTTAACGTATAGAGACAGAATACCAACCAAAAAATCCAGAAAAAAACCATTATATAAAGGTTAGAGATTCCATCTTCAGTGTGGCTGAGGGAAGGAGGTTCTCGTCCAAGATTTTATAGTATATGGCCCCATACATTTGCCCCTCAATGCGGTGAAGTCGTCCTGTACCCTTAGCAGAACAATCTCTAACCTTTATATAATGCGCTTTTTCTGGATTTTTTGGTTGGTATTCTGTCTCTAACCGTTAAAAGAAACCTACCATAAAAATCGCAGACCCTTAATTTCTTTGTAAGTGGGCAAACTTACAAAATCAGCAGGGGATCAAATAAATAATTTTCCCCACTGTAAATATCTAAATTTGAGTAGTTTTGTTAAAAACAAATATGGATTAACATAAGAAATGTAAGATGCAGTATGCAGATGCAAAAGCTCTTAACCTGTGTGTTTTTGGCTCCTTCCTACAGTTAAACCAATCATCAATGAGACCAAACTGCCCTCCGTAGTGCATGTGTTTCGAGGCTATCCAGAGGTGCTTGTTTGTGAAGCCGAGGGAAACCCAAAACCAACAATCAGCTGGAGCCTCGGCACAAATGACACAGTACATAGCACACATAGTGAAAAACTTAATATAACAGAGTCAACACCTGAGGATCTGTACTGCACTGCAAGCAATTCTGTTGGCAGTATCACCAGACATGTAAAAGTGTCCATACAAGGTAACTATGCATTTGTGTGCCATTAACCATGTTTCAGTTTAGTAATACTGACGGTAAAACTACAGAGGGAAGGAATTGTGTCTGTTTCACAATTGTATGTTTTGTATTTGTTAGTCTGATATTAAACAAAATATATGTTTTGGTTATATTAAATATGCATTTAATATAATGTATTAATAATAATATAGTTTTATTATGAAAAAACAATTTAATAGTATGTTGTCAGGATAGATTTTATGTAACATCATTTGAAGTTCCTCTGTTAAAAATCACAGATGCATGTGATTGATTCTTTTTGTCTTTTACCTATTTGTCTTTGACTAATGCAAATTTCATTCTTCCTTCCTAAATCAATTTACACACTTTCTGATTTCCGCACAGCGTCTTTTGCGGTTAGTGGTTTGGTCTTTCACAAAGTATTTAAATTTTTTTAAGAAGCTGCTTGGTTTGTTGGTCTTGTAATGCTCTGCTTGCAGCGTTAGTGTCACTGTGATCACATTATGGCTTATTATATTTAAGTGTTATGGCTTGTGTCATTGTTGTCTTGCATGGGTTTTTCTAGACTTATTTAGATTAGCATGCATGATGCAGTATAGTGATCTATCCTAAGTTTTGCTTGCTTGGATTTCATTCACTAAATTGCTGATTTACTCGTATATTTGTTTTTATTTTTGACACAGAGAATTACATACCCACAATATTAGGCATTATTGGTGCTGTAGTGGTGGTCATCTTTGTCATCTTCATCTTCATCTACATCTACTTGACCTACTACAAAAAAAACAGGATGGGCCATTATGATGTGAAGAGGCCCAATGCATGTAAAGAACTCTTAGCGCAGCCAGAACAGTCCGCGTGAAGGAGCATTATCTCTGCTTTGGTTATGTTTCCCTAATTTTGGATCCATCTGCTGAGCCTCACTGTCCGCAGTCAGATCAGATTGTGACGAGAAATCATATGGATCAGTGTTATTTCACTTCACTCTAAGATCCAGCTGACAAGCTTGTTGATCAACTAAAGTTGAGTAGCATCCTTAGTAGGCTTTTATTGGATTCTTGTATGTTTTTATAAAGATACTATACTTATATTGTGTGTTTCAGGCATATTGATCATTCTGCAACACACACACACACACACACACACACGAGTCAAGCTGAGAGCATGTGCTATCATCCTGTAGCACATAAAGGAAGGAGGAAAAATGCTGTGAAATCCAGCAGAACAAACATGCAGGTGCACCTTATTGCGATTTGCCGCAGCGCTGGGACACGGGAGGAGAAGAGAGAGCGCCGAACTCTGCAGCTCCTTACAGACTTGCCACAAGAAATGCCTGAATGAGCCGCCTGAGAAAACACACGACAAGCAAGAATATTATGAAAAAACAATTTAATAGTATGTTGTCAGGATAGATTTTATGTAACATCATTTGAAGTTCCTCTGTTAAAAATCACAGATGCATGTGATTGATTCTTTTTGTCTTTTACCTATTTGTCTTTGACTAATGCAAATTTCATTCTTCCTTCCTAAATCAATTTACACACTTTCTGATTTCCGCACAGCGTCTTTTGCTTTGCTTATGTCAATGCTTTGGTTATGTTTCCCTAATTTTGGATCCATCTGCTGAGCCTCACTGTCCGCAGTCAGATCAGATTGTGACGAGAAATCATATGGATCAGTGTTATTTCACTTCACTCTAAGATCCAGCTGACAAGCTTGTTGATCAACTAAAGTTGAGTAGCATCCTTAGTAGGCTTTTATTGGATTCTTGTATGTTTTTATAAAGATACTATACTTATATTGTGTGTTTCAGGCATATTGATCATTCTGAATATATATATATATTAGTGATGTCAAACGATTAATCGCATCCAAAATAAGTTTTTGTTTACATAATATGTGTGTGTACTGTGTATATTTATTATGTATATATAAATACAGAGAGAGCGCCGAACTCTGCAGCTCCTTACAGACTTGCCACAAGAAATGCCTGAATGAGCCGCCTGAGAAAACACACAACATATTTAAGAAGCACATAAACTGGATTCATGCCATTGCTATTATTAACTAAAAGTATTTTTTGTTAATTGAATTAAAATAAAATATAAATACTAGATGAAAAATGGAAATTAGAAATTTTACAGCTACTATTTAAAATAAGTTCAAGTTGAAGTAGTAAAATTATGAAAACTCCAATAAAAATAAGGCTAAAAATAAATAAATAAATATATATATATATATATATATATATTGTATTACAACTATGTTGAGAAAGACACTAAAGTACTACAGGTTGTAATTTTGTGGTGACTTTCTGGAGTTTTCTTGTGCCTAAGCTGTATGATCACTTTGTGATCTGTTGATGTAAATTTTCTCAGACCTCTCTGTAAATAGAATCTATTTTTTTGTGTAGAATATAATCTTTATTTATTATATGGAATTCACATAGTCATCTGTCTTAATAGGAGCACAAGTGTTAACTAACATATGACATATAAATGCATTTTTAAGAATTTATTTTAAATAAAATTGCACTGCATTTCTATTTTCACTCATTAATATTGTAAAATAATTACAATTGTAAAAACTGTACTAAGTACTGTGACTGCAGTAGCTACTAGCTAAATTAGCCAAAAATCTTAGCAATGGTTCCTTTTGGGAAACGCAAAGGGAATAAAGCCAGACCTGTTACTTTACCAGTACTGCACCACTGAAGTTTTTTTTTTTGTCAATTGCAACGACTGAATATAGATAGCCTCTATGTTTTAAATGGCTCTAAACCTGACTGATGTATTCCACAATAGCCAAAATAGTTTTTCAGAAGCTTGCATGTGTATAGCATTGGTCAAAGCATGAAACTGGCTGCCAGTTTGTAAGCCTTAACCAGTGCATGTATTTTGGTTTATTTTTTGCTGGCTGATACATTGACATCTGCGCAAATGAAAATGTTTGTGAAATGTGAAAATGAGAAAGCCAACTTACTGAAATGCTATTTAAACTTCTTCTTCTTCTTCTGACTAAAACTGCTGACTCTAACTCCTAGAGCTTTAACTCTACGAACTCCCAACTCAGCCCAAATCTTCACACTGATCTGACCGAGTGTGCTATATCTTTTGTTTAGTATTTTCTTTACTCTTTAATTCAAAATCTATGTCTAAAAAAGGGTAATATTTTATGAATTTGAGGTCTGAGATGTGGGAATTCACGGTAAAGATAGAGAGGGCAAACATTTTGCATTTTAGGTCAGCATTGCCGTCTAATCAGCCAAAATGGTCTTAAATAGCCTGCATAGAACTTCATCTTTTATAACATGGGATTTTGACCAAATATATTCAATCTTGTTTTTTGTAATGTTGCAACAAGATGTAAATTTTTTTGGGACATATAAGGTAATAAAACATATATAAAAAATACCTTAAAGCATAGGCGCTGATATAGCCCCTGAGCACCCATGGAAATGATCGAGCATGATCGAGCACCCACAGAAAAACACGAGATAGTCTCCGTTCATTTTAACCAATAAGAAATGGATTGCGGCTTGTACGACTTTATTCTTGTTTTCATAGTTCATTTGAGGCAGTTTTTGGCGTTATTTTAATGGCAAATGTCAAGAGTGCATTATTGTAATACGAGAGGGCGCCAGCACAAATCTCTAGGCATATAGAGATCATGACTCTGCGCTCCCTCAGATATTACATGGTCTGCGCCCTCAAACTTTGTATTGTATCCTTTGCTAGGACAGGATCATATTTGGCTGAGATACAACTATTTGAAAATCTGGAATCTGAGGGTGCAGAAAAATCTAAATATTGAGATAATCGCCCACCCACCGGCAGAAACATAAATCGGCGCCTATGCCTTAAAGTAACTACAAATGAGCATGTAAAGCAAATATCTTAAAAATAAATTCTGTGTGGTGCATGCCCGCGATCCACGCAATGTTCTCTCCTTTTTCCCCCCTTGTTTGCATCTCTGATCTATCTATCTATCTATCTATCTATCTATCTATCTCATAGCAACCTCCCAGAACACCCTAGCAACCACATAGCAACACCTTAGCAACCACCCTGAGTACCCTAGCAACCACCCCAAGTACCCTGGCAACCGCATAGCAACACTCTAGCAACCACTCCAGGTACCCTAGCAACCACCCCAAGTACCCTAGCAACTCCATAGCAACACCTTAGCAACCTCCCAGAGTACTCAAGCAATGCATAGCAACAGCCTAGCAACCACCACAAGTACTTTAGCATCCACATAGCAACACCCTAGAAACCATGCCGAATACCTTAGCAAACCCATAGCAACACCCTAGCAACCACCCTGAGTAACCTCACAACTACATAACACCCTAGCAACCGCATAGCAACCATCTAGCAACACCTTAGCAACCACACAAAATACTCTAGCAACCACATAGCAACACCCTAGCAACCACTCCGAGTACCCTATCAACCGTATAGCAACACCCTATTAATCACCCTGAATACCCTAGCAATTGCAAAGCAACTCCCTAGCAACCACACAGACTACCCTAGCACCTAAAAAGTTACCAAGATATTAAAAAGAGTGGACTTTGACTAGTTGCGTGGTTTTAAAGGGGTCATATGATGTTGCTAAAAAGAACATTATTTTGTGTATTTGGTGTAATGAAATGTGTTTATGCGGTTTAAGGTTCAAAAAACATTATTTTCCACATACTGTAAATTATTGTTCCTCCTCTATGCCCCGCCTTTCTGAAATGCGTAGATTTTTACAAAGCTCATCGGTGTGAAAAGGTGTGCTCTGATTGGCCAGCTATCCAGTGCATTGTGACTGGCCGAATGCCTCAAGCGTGTGACGGAAATGTTACGCCCCTTACCATACTGTGATACCGTGTCCTGACGTGACGAGACAAAACCAATAAAGCCCATTATAAACTAGGCATTTGTTGCCCTCTCAAAGAGGCACAAAATCACTTTCACTGACTTTTTCATTAACTGTTCCCTCCTGGTGGAATGACCTGCCCAAATCAATCCGAGCAGCTGAGTCCTTAACCATCTTATCGGTGGAGTCGAACGATAGAGTCAATGGTTTTTACACTCTTCGGTCTTCACACGACCGCTGCCGCGGTATACTAAGCTTTTTATATTCGTCTAACAAAACTCTAATTGAATTCAGCTGGACACACTTTCCTGTTAAGTACACTTACGAGCTGCTTTTAACTTCTGCTGATTGACTGCTTCTCTCAAAGAGTATTTCTTTACACTGTGTTTTGCTGGCGCTTGAACACACTTTCCTGTTTATCACAACAAATGGCCAAGCTAAGCGCACAACACTGACAAGGTACGCCATACAGTATGAGACCGTACTAACTATAAACATACGTAAATATGAAGCAGGGCAACAACTCCATAAATGCAGTTATGCCCTAAAATTCAAGATATTGCTGCAAAAAATGCCCCTTTATGTGTTTTTGTCTCATATTTATATCATACAATATCGATAGATATCACACGAGCAGGGAGAGCAGTAGGCTATTACACGAGTGCTGTTTTTCACCAGAATATCATGAGTTTAAATGCGATTTTATACAACAGTTCAGTAAAAAGTTGATATTGTGTTATATTTTAAACACAATATTATGTGTTTTTGCTCAATTTTTCAAAGAATATATTACCTTTAAAGCCACAGCAGAATTGTTGCACATCTCCGAGCAACACAGCGGTGTTTAGTTAATAACACCGCCCAAATGTTCACGCAAAGAAAGAAGGCGTAACTTTTATTCTAGTATTGTTGTTGCCGCCGCCGCCGCCATGTCGTGAAGACGCTGTGTGTTTCGTTGTGAATGTACTGTAAGTACTGGTTGACTCTTAACTTTTATAAAGAATATCTCTTTGGATTTGAGACTTTAGTCTTTGCAACTTTACAGATCTTCTTTACGCACCAAGAGCTTGTAACACTCCAAAGAGAAAGGAAAAATTAAAATCGCATCATATGACCCCTTTAAAATGGTGGCAAACTTGTGGACCATTCCTGTCACGAATAAAATAACTCAGTTTTCATTGCATGTGGATGTACATCATTTCAAACCTGTCAGAAGTACTATTCATTAGCCTACTTTAGCTGGTGAAACTGTTCTTCTTATGCACTTGTTTGATTCTACAGCTTCATTATTTGTAAGGCACAGGTACGTTCCTGAAGAACACTACTGAATGCCCTATTCAGCTCGACCCGCTGAGGGTTGCATGCTGGTACAACAGATCTGTTTCTGTTAACTGCTACAATTCAGTCACAAGGACACTTATGTGTGCTTGAACACTCTCAACATCTCTTGTATTCAGTCCTTTCTGCATACTGTATAGTAGGGAAGTATGCATTAGTCATGACAATGTCTGTGGGGGTCCAGCATGACTCATTCTGACACAGAAAGCGTTGTGGGAAGTGATATGAAACCGCATGTTTTTATATAGACCCACCCTTATTTATCTGAGCTCGAGGATGTGTTGACAATGAAGGGAAATGGGGTGAAGTAAAGAGCTGTGGTTTTTCAAAGGTGGCCTTTAAACACTTAATGCGATGTTCAAAACGACTTTGCCTTATCTAAAAGATAGGTGAATGAGTTCTCTCTATTTCCAGTCCCGGTTTTGTCGTGACGGGGTACAAATGAATAAAGTTACAACGTGCACTTTTAGAGAAATGTGTGGGGGAGGGATAACATTAACTAAAACAGGCAGCTGAGCGAGGGCAGACTGGGCAGTGGTTTCCTGCGATAAATGAAGGGTCCGAGACCGTGTGTTGTGTTTGTTACTGCTTGAACGATTAAACACCGTTGGCTGGTTAAAAACGGTTTCGATACAGCGCAGCTACAACTGAAAATGACGGCGCGGAGTGATCGGATTCTCTTCACGTGTCTCATTTTGGATCTGCTGTCGCTGCGGTACGCGTTGGATGGTAGGACATTTATATAACGAGTGTTGTATTTTTACAATCCGGAAGAAAAATTATATATTTTCAGGACAGTTTTCCGCGTTAAACTTGAAAAAAGGGGGTTTAAATAAGTTAAAGAGTGATTGAAAGGCCCCGGTGTTTTATTTCCTCCGCTGTGACTCGCTTCTGAAAAGACTTTGAGTAACACTGTTTAAATAGCGATAGAATAACGCTGTCAAACAAGATAAATACACCTTGTTTGTTATCATTAACAGCCTGCATTTAGCAGTTTAACCACAGCCAGACATAAAAGTTGTCTGTCAGCAATTGCAAATATACTGGAGAGTTAAAATGCACTGTACTTAGTTACCGTTAGACAAGTTAACGTTAGGGGTCTGCTAAAGCTATAGCATTTACGAGGAAACATTACAGTTTTGTTTAACTGTGATTACTCCCTTACGAAAATTAACCATGGTTTTATTGTAGCAAAAGTGTAGTAACTATGTTTTTTGTTGTATTGATTAGGCCCACCATTTGTATTACCACAGTTTTACTACAAATGGTTAAACTATGGTTAGTGTAGCAAAACTATGGTTAATTTGTGGTTACCATGGTTTAACAAAAGTAACCATGGTTTTTGGATTTATTTGTAGTAAAATCAGCTAGTGTAGGCTGGTTTAAGAGTTTTTTAGAAGAAAATAGAGAAAATATGTCCATGAAGTGCAAAACATTATAGCCCCTGGCATTTGCTGGAAATACCACACTTATAACAATACAAAATAGAAAGTTATGTGTATTGTTTTGAAACATGGTTGATGGTCCTTGGTGGTCAAAAAAGCAACAGCTGCAACATACCAGCTAGAAACCAGCCTTGTGCCTAAACAACAGTCCGCAACAGTCAACACCAGTGTGCATTTGTTTTTAAAATTAATTTCTCTAGTGCTGTCAAACGATTAATCGCGATTAATTGCATCCCAAATAAAAGTTTTTGTAAAATATGTGTGTATTTATTATGTATGTGTGTGTGTGTGTATATATGCGTGTGTGTATATATATATATATATATACACACACACACACACACATGCATGTATATATTTAAGAAAAAAAATTGTTTATATATAATGTAAATTATATGAATATAAATATACATGTACATGTAAATATTTTCAAAATATATAATGTATGTGTGTGTGTTTATATATACATAATAAATATACACAGTACACACACATTATGTAAACAAAAATTTTTAGTTGAATTAAATTAGTTGAAATTAATCGTTTGACAGCACTAAATTTCTGTAATTGTTTTTTTTTCTATAGATTAAAATAATTTGATTTTGCACTTATTTGAAGTATTTGACATTTCAGCCAATCTATTATGCTTAATGTGTCTTGCAGATATTTCCATCAGCTTTGTGAATCACAGTGGACCAGTGATAGTGGGCAAGCAGTATGAGCTCCAGTGCTTCATTCAGAATGTGGATCCATCTAAGAGTGTTGTTGTGAGATGGTACAAACTGAGTCAAACCAACTCCACTGATACCACCAAGACTCCAGTCAGTAGCACATCTAAACTCCAGCTCAGTCCAAACAAAACTGATGATGGAGCTCAATACTGGTGTGAAGCAGAAGGAACCCAACATTATCCAACAATGTCATCAGAACATCTCAGCATTACTGTACATTGTATGTACAATAATTTGTCCAGGTTTACTTTGCAGGTATTTCAGTGGTCCTCATTTTTATAATGTGAAACCTGTTTTTCTCTTTGCTCTTTCCTGTAGATAAACCAATCATCAATGAGATCAAACTGCCCTCCACAGTGCCTGTATTTCGAGGCTATCCAGAGGTGCTTGTTTGTGAAGCCGAGGGAAACCCAAAACCAACAATCAGCTGGAGCCTCGGCACAAATGACACAGTACATAGCACACATAGTGAAAAACTTAATATAACAGAGTCAACACCTGAGGATCTGTACTGCACTGCAAGCAATTCTGTTGGCAGGAAGACCAGACATGTAAAAGTGGTATTAAAAGGTAACTATGCATTTTTGCATATGTTTTGGTTTACATTTCCAACAGCTGTTTCTACTTTGTTGCAGTTTAAAATATGGGGATATGAAATTTTGATCAGGCCAAACATGTCTAAAAATAAAATGCATGATTTTCAGATGTTCACACTAGTCCAAATATGCAATAAATCACAAAGAAAAAAATTAACCAAATCATTAAAAATGATGTAAGAGAAACTTGATGTGATTAGAATGCATTATTTTGATTACACATGTACACTTGCTATGATTAATCATTTCATTTTGCTTGTTTGCTTCTGATATGGAAAATCATGAAGTATTGTTTTTTTCTGCAATTTTAGCACTTGTCTGTTTAGACTGTTTTTTTTTTTTGTCTGATCTGTTGGTGTGCTTTATTTCTCTTGACACAGAGGATTACCTGCCCTTAATAGCAGGACTTATTGCAGTCATTGTGGCGTTCATCTCAGTCATCTTCATCTTCATCTTCTCTATCTACTACAAAACAGCCAAGATGGGCCATTATAGCCTGAAGGATGCCAAGCCTAGTGCACAAAATGGAAACATAGCACAGAATGGCAAACACAACCCTATTCCAATGAAGAAACTCTCTCAGAGCAATATCCTTGCTTAGGTTATGAAATCCCTGGGTTTGGCGCATCTACCGAGTCCCAGTGTCCACAAAGGGATTTTTTACACTGGAAGTCTCTAGCCCCCTACTTTGTGGCGTTTTTGTTTCTTCGTATATTCTTCAGCACCTGTTCATTCACTCCACTCCTAGATCCAGTTTTTATCAACTGTTAATTACATCACAAAATACACTTTTTAGTTTGCAATCTAATGGACCAGAAGAAAATATGTGACAGAACCGGTGACAAAGAAATGCTAAATGATTTCAAATTAACGGACCTGATGTCTGCAGTGGACGTTTTCATGAATCAACGATCTTGATATAAGTGAATGTTCATTAGCTACAAAGTGACTTTGATTGATTGAGTAATACTTGCTTTGTATGTCATTTAAGGGAAGGCTTTTGTTAAATTGTGTAAAAAGACTATTCTTTTGTCTCTGGCACATTGGTCAGTTTGAATATTTGTGTTTTGTCAAAAGCTATACGGTATGTATTAAGAAATGATGTTTTATTAACAACGTTCAGGAGGAGCACATTCAGATAATCAACCAATTAAGCACGATAGTATATATATATATATATATATATATATATATACAGCCAACTTGTTTCATGACAGATTTCAGGCGTCCGTCCTCCACCCCAACACCTCACTCCTAACTATTCCTATCCCAGCTTGGGATATGGGGGAGTTCTCTGGGAGCTCGGAGCCTTCCCTTCAGACAGCATGCCAAATAGGCATCCTATTTGCTCAGTCTGGTTATATGTAAGTGTGATTTGTGAAAGACACCATGATTGAGTGTGTTACTTCGTTAAACAAATTATTTGTTTGATGTTTCTATTCCTTTGGTAAAATCCACACTTTAGAGGGTGGAAATATAGCACACGATGGCTGTAAAGAAGTCAAAGCTTGGGTATGAGGTTTCTCATGCTGAACCTGTGGGAGAATATTTGGATGAATTTCTAAAAAATTTCTCTCAGGCCTCATAGTTTGTAAAAAAAAGGAAAAAAAAAGATGCTCAACATAAAATAGGTGTGCCAGTTTTATGGCTCAAGCTGTATAATGATGTTAAAAGCATAGTTTAACCAAAAACGACAGTTCTGTCATCATTTACGCACCTTCGTGTTCTTCTAAAGGCTTTTTAAAAATCATCATAAAGTTAACCCATATAACTATGTTCTGAAGCAATATGGATGTTTGTCTGTTTTCAGTTTGATATGTGTGGTCACTATCAATTGCTGTTGTATGGAATAGCATTATGTAAAGATTATTAAAAAATTCACCTTTCCAGTTTCACAAAACACTTAGTCACACAAGTTTGGAACGACATGAGGATGAAAAAATTATGACAGAATTTCCATCTTTTTAATTTTGTCACTGAATCTCTGTTTAATTTCGATATGAATGTAATCTCACCCATATTCTGGTGGGTTTTCAGTTTTGTTATAGAATTTATACCATCTGTCCTTATAAGCACATGGCATTTGAATTTGATGATTTGAATTTGTAAATGAATTTGTTGAAAACATTTGAGGAATTATTCATTTGTTTAAAAAAAAATCTATAATAAATGAAATATTCTTTTAACAGAATCGTTTTCGATCTTTGGCAAAAAAATATATTATAGTATTGAACAGAAGTCGGTTAAATACAGATATGTTGTGTATAACTACTGCATAATAAATCAGTAGGGGTTCAATCTTCAACTGGCTAGCAGGATGACCTGTCAGTGGCGGCTCCTGCCAGCCAGTTGAAGATTGAACCCCCACTCTAATAAATAACAACTACATTATTTTAATTTACCTCAGGTGCTTTTCTATTTGGTGTTTTAATATTTTAATTTTTTAATAGTTTTTTATAACAGTAAATCGAGCAGGTATGTTATAACAGATGCACCCTTGATTGTCTTTCACGATTAGCATTTTTAATCTTGTTATATCTCACACATTTGTAACACACACACACACACATTATGGCCAGTGTTTACGATTTTATTCTTAGGTTGAATAAACATTATAAACATCATATCAGACGCTTCGCTGCACAGCAGGGACAATGCATCGACTGTTCCAACATGGAGATGTTTTATTTCTATTAAATAACTTTCTGATGTGTTTACCAAACAGCCCATTTGTCAACACGGTCCTGTTGAAACCAATTTAAACCAGACCAAGCTTCAAGCCTGGCTGTAGCTAGTTTAGAATGGTTTTAGAGGGATTTTGATCACTTTTAGCTGGTCAGGCTGGGAGACCAGCTGACCAACCAGCATAGGCTGGTTTTACCTGTTCTTTACCAAGTGAAAATGTCGTATTCTGTCGGTAAGAAGGTTTGTATCCCTTTAATAATGCGTCATGTTTAGAGAGTCTGAGATTTGAAACGGTTTAGAAACTGGATTAGCTTCCCTCAGAAACTCATTTGCGCGCATGTGTTCTTCAATGTGAACTGCCTAAATGGTTTCATTTCTATCCGATGACAACCATATCCACTCGTGATTTGGGTGGGGTTTCGCTGGAGGAGCCGCGCTGGACAGTCACAAATCTGAAGGCAGAGGCGACCCGTTTATTTATTCGCACGCCTCAACCGCGCCTTTGTCTGGTCGATGGTACCCTCAAACACTTACAATATGCTGCAGTGTTTTTATGGACTTGTTTATCTTTCGGCAGTTTTGGCGTTTGCGACTCTGACAGGTTTGTATTGACTTGTTTCCCTTTTATTCTTTCGATACGTGAAGCGAAAACAATAATTAACTAGTTGCATACGACCTTGAATGTGTTTTAAACATTTACTTTCATGTGAGTGATTCCGAGCGTCGTTGACCTCTATTGTCTCTGCGTTAAAATGTTGACATATTTGAGTTAATTCATTACTGTACACTAAGGAGCCACGCTATATCTACAGTAGCGCTTGCAATATGACCTGTGCGTGAGTACTCAATATTTTTAGTGCTGGCAAACTCTTCAGCAGTTCATATAACCTGTGGATTTGTTGTATAGATATGTCCTTTAAAAAGGTAGGAAAGTTAGTAGTTTTACAGTTCATGTAGCCATTACTAATATTGCGTTCACAGTCATCATGACAATACTGACAAAGCTGTTATTATAAATTATTTATTGCTGATATTACTACAAATATCAATTTTTTTGTATTCACGGGGTTTAGATAGTCCTACTGACAAACGTTAAACGACAAAAAGCAAACACCTGTCCGAGTTCAGATCTACTGAAACGTTTATGATTATGTCATAACATTTATCTTAAAAAATTAAATTGTAATTATATTAATAAGGGTGAGTTATGATGAAAACAAGGTTGACACAACCTGTGGAAACGATTTTTTAATAAAATAATTTGTCTTCTAAATTATGAATAAAATGTTTATTTCCTGTGACATGTTCTTGCTTGCTAAAACAGAAAGGAAAGGTTGAGAAGGCGGGGCCAGGACAGGACAAAATGCATATTTATGGAGACAATACTGAAATAAAATGAAAATTTTAAATGAATGTACTGGATTTTTCTTTGACATCTTTAGAAAAGATAATAGCACATGGTAAAAGGTTATGCTCACACGGTTACACACTTGCTTTAGAATGACCCTGCTGTGTCAGTGAATTTCTTAGTTTCATTTCCCAGATGGTAAGAATTGATGAGCCTCTTTGTTTTAAAAGAATCATGAACTGTCATAGACCGATGGTCTTCTACAATAGCCAAAAACATTTTTTTTTTTTTTTTTTGCAGTTTGTATTTCTTGTTTGATGCAGTTGGCCAATAAACTCAATAAAATAACAAATCCTCACCCAAGAATCCAGACGGTCATTTTTATTGCAAGTTTTAATGTGTGTTAATTGGTTATCTGTGTTCAGTCTGTCAGGCAAACAATACCTATATGCAATTACTCTGTGTTCTTCAATTTGTTTAACAGGTGCACAAGCTGAATGTCCTCTTCAGCTCAACCCACAGAGAGTTGTTGTGAGATACGGCGGTTCTGTTGCCAGTTTTGATCAAATAAACATTAATCTGACACTTTGCCTCAGTGTTTCTCTCAATCTCAGTTTGAAATTTGATTTAGTGTTTTTTACATCCTTATAGGCTGTTCACACAGAATGTTTTTCCATTCCGCTTCGCTACATTTCCATGTTTTTGTAAATGTGATACAGCTTTTGAAGCATCTCGCATGACATGGTGTTCTCAGAAACGCGGCACTTAAGTTAAGAGAAGTTCAACTTTAAAAAAACACATCTCAAGACCTTGCGTTTCTTCCCGTTCCACTGCCCACATGAACTAGCCCTTACTGTTCAATATAGTTCTGCAGTGATGGTGTATATTGGTTCCCTTGAGAAAAACACAATAGGATTTTTCCTATGGAGTTTGGATTATTGTGGAAAATAAGCTTTGTGACCAACACAGTTTTATGATTCTTACACATCTTGTTCATAATGATAACCTTCACAAATTAAAATAACTTTATGAAGCCTAAACACAATCGGCAGAAGAAAAAAGCTACACATAGGCTGTAACTTCAACGTCACCATCACTATGCTTCTGACGACTTTTAGACTTTTTATAAAACATTTTCCCTATCTAAAGTTTGAGTTAGAATAGTGTGCAAGAGTGCGATTATAAAACATAATGAGGCTGTAAACGTGGACTAGTTATTATTATTATTCCTAATAATGTTTAATGTCCCTGCCAACCTCTAGTGCCATTTAGCCACTTGTTAGCAGCAACCACTTTTTTAAATACAAATAGGAGCTTTAAAAATCACAAGGGGTTATTACATTAATGTTCTATGTTGTAGAATAACATGAATATAAAACCTGAATATCTTGAATTTAAACATGAATATATTTTGAGCTTGTGTTAAACACAGATCTTATTTCAGGCATTTATCCCCAAACCCATTGAATTCTGGACAGTTGAACCAGAAGTGCTAACCTAGTTTTGCATTTTGGCCTAAAAAATTGTCATCCCTGCAGCACTCCATAACAATGACTTCCGATACAGGGTGGCGTCTATTCCATTTGAAATGAAAATCCTGAAAACGAGGAAGGAAACATGCATGTGTTTGTGACATTTAGCATATTTATACAAGTCGATTATCTTAAACTCACAGTATTGACTTATCCCAAAGTTCATTCTTTATCTACGGGGTGTTTTTGTGGTCTTGAAAAAGCTTCACATTTGCATTTAATGATTCATCAGGCACTTTTGAGGAATAGTGCCACAATAGTCTCTTGTAGTCTCCCGTACACTGGTGTTGTGTTCCCGCCAGGCCGCGCCAGGACTGCTGCACTGCTGCTGGCAGTGTGTGTGTTGTACAACCAACAGAGTCACGCTTCTGTTGCTGAAGCTGTTGATTGATTCTTCTGTTTGTAAAATCATTATTGTCTTTTCTCCCACAGACAGAACCACATTCTGGGCTATCGTTTTAACCGGCGTGGCGATGGCAGTGGTGTTAATCGCCTCTTATTTGATTTTCAAGTTTGGGTTTTCCAAGAATTCTGTCATTTGATGGACAAGAGATGACCTCAAAGTGGGACATTCTCCTCAGGGAGATCATAAAAAACGTGATTATTGTGGATTATTTTTTAAAGGAATAGTTCACCCTCGGGCCATCCAAGATGTAGATGAGTTTGTTTCTTCACCAGAACAGATTTGGAGAAATTTAGCATTACATCACTTGTTCAGCAGTGAATCCTCTGCAGTGAATGGGTGCCGTCAGAATGAGAGTCCAAACAGCTGATAAAAACATCACAATAATCCACTAGTCCATCCATTAAAGGGTTAGTTCACCCAAAAATGAAAATTAGGCTGCGTTTTACTCACCCTCAACTAATTTTCATTTTTGGGTGAACTAACCCTTTAATGTCTTTTTGCATCTTTAAGGCTTTGAATTCTAAACCATCTCTTCTAGCCAAGATATGAGTCCATAATCTAACAACACTTCCTCCAGTGAAAAAGTATGCATGTCCGCTGTTGTCCTCTCACATCAAAATACACCAACATATTTTGGACTGTTTTCACTTGCAAAGCAGATTTTTATTATCAGGTGAACTATGCCTTTAATGAATTGACGTGATTTTGCATGGCTTGGGGTGTTGCAGTACTGGGAACTGTTACAGCACTTTTTTTTTAAAAATCACCATATTCAACTTCAAATTAGATTTATTTTTATGTGTGTTTACTAATTATTCTGGTCCTGATGGGACAAAATCATGTCTCATAATTGTCATTAAATATAACCACTTTTTTGTGGAAATCCCATTACTGTACAACACTACATTATTTTTCCTTTAAAAATAGTTTCAATTTTGAAAAGCTATTCATTTAAGATCATCAATAATACCTTTGTTGTATTTTCATTGGTGACTATGTTAATTAGGTACTGAGTATGTACTATAATATTTTTTTACAGAAATGAATGTCATATTACATGCTACACATGTAAAAACAACAACAACAACATTAATGTTTAATTGTCTTTTTTTCTTTATGTAAAGCTTCATTTACATGTTCACCCATTAACTGCTTTATCTATCCCCCATAGTTTTATACCTAAAGTGAATTTATTTGTTATACACCCTCACATTATTTTTATACTGAGGTTGGGACATTTTTGATCAATAGGCTTTTTACTATTAAATGTACAGCATGCTTTTTTTCTATGCATTTTTGTAAAATATAAGGATTGATTTTTTTATTTTTTTTATTTTGTGGTGCATAAGTGATCAAGAGCATGTTATGAACGCTTCAAATATGCTGTTTGTTTCATCTAACCCTAACTGTAACCTTAACTAGCTAAAAGGTGCTAGCCAAATTAACCTAGTAACTGCAGGCTAATGCATTAACATGAACAAGAATCCAATTGCAGAGAGTGAAGAAGATAAAACAAAGATTGCTGAACTGAGAAAATGAATATTGATGTCAGTAGCCAACAACTTTCATCACAAAGACTGCAGAATCTCCATAATGCTGATGAAATAAAAGAAAGATTTGTTACCTCAAATAATAGTAGGTACTAATCAAGGGTGTTCTACATCCTTCATTGTGGTCTTCATATATATTGGTATGCAAGCGTATAAAAAGTTCCTTTTCAATACTGAAAGTTGTGTTCATTTCCTTTTCTCTTTTCCTCTTCAGCTAATGGCATGATGAGGTCAGTGGAAAAACAATGATCACATGCTTATTTTTCACCCAATAATTGCTCATAGCTATGATACTTTGTATGGTACATATAAAACTGAAGTTGATTGAAACTTCACAGTGTTGGTAACACTTCACAATATGGTTTTGAACACTACAAACAAGTGAACGCAAAAGCCATAACATGACAATGTTAAAAAGTACGGTACCTTACTGTAAAGTGTAATCGACATTTTTCGTACTCTTGACTACTTTATCACGTCTGAATGTCTTTGAATAATGTGTATGGTAGCATTGCTTTTTCATGTTTGTTTTTGTGCTTTTGTGTTATTTTATTAATACAGAATTTGTTTAAAAATCATTGCCTCAAATATCCTTTTTCTTTCTTTGTCAGAAAAATGAGTATCTGCATGACTAGCTATGACAACTAGGATTACAAAACATCTTCATCGAAATTCTTTGTCCAGACGAGGTTTTGCTAACTTAGTCATTTGTTAGTCATTTTGTACAATGCAAGCACAAGTTGCTTAATTTCTACATAAATGAGATCATTTCAATTGCTCAAATGGTATCTGGCTCTACGTTGTTTAGTACATGTAGAGCTGCCCCTCAGAAAAACACACTGAAACTATGACTTGTTTGTCAAATGAGCTGTCTTTTGTGTAGGCCTGTGTTTTACACAGTGACCTGAAGGGGTTTAACTGCCAAAATATGTGCAAATATAGTGTTGCTATAGCAACCGCTCTACAGGGACGAGTTTAGAGCAGCGAGCAGGACTGAAACCTCAGCCAGAGACAAATAAACACATCTCATGCAAAAGTAAACATGGCATTTAACAGTATTAAGAGTGAGGTGGTTGAATTAACGTGCACAATTTCTGGAAATAGGAAAGTCTAAGACAAAAAAAATACAATACACAGGAAATAAATGTGACTCAGCAAAAAGCCCCATGAGTCATAGCATTTAGCATCCACTACCTCACATTCAAGACTGCACATGTTCACGTTAATGGACTAAGTTAGAATACAAATGAATATTTCTGAGGTATGCACTGTGCGCAGGAAGACCCGCTAGCTAAACTGTGTAATTATGATGCTAGGGATAAATGTGACCTGCGAACAAGCGGAATCATGGCAGAAACTTGAAACCACGAACAAGACACTTTCGAAATGAGGCCAGACTTTGTCCTTCCCACTCAGGGTAGAGTATTTATATTGAGTACATAAAAATCAGTGTTGGGCTAGTTACTCAAAGAATGTAATATATTACTCATTACTAGTTACTCCTTTCAAAAGTAATATTGTTAATTTACTTATTACTTTCTGGCAACAGTAATTAGTTACACTAGTTACATTACTTTTTCTTCACGCCCCACAGAAGTTGTAACTGTGTATCTTCCACATAAAATTCTTCTAGAATGTTACTAACAACATATTTCTGCCTCATCATTTGACCAAAATCCACATTGGATCGCAGTCAAAAGTTATTATAAACACTCAATAGTGATTGATAGTGACCTTCAAGTAGAAGTGTTGTATTAATCTCATTAATTGTCATGTGTATCTTGAAGCTAATTGTAATTTCTCCGTTACCTATATATGATTATATTTCATTATGTGTTTGATCAAATCACATAAGTTTGTAAGAAACTGTTTAATTTTCCAAAAAAGATTTTTAATTATAGTAATAGAATGTACCACATGCTGATCAGAGGGATGTGGGTGGGATGTAATGTCAGAGTAAAGTAAAGCCACAACTTACTCAACAGTGCTCAGATTATCTTTTTTCCTGACAAAATCAATATAATGCAATATTTCTATCTGCTGAATGTAAGCTTTTCCATATTTCAAGCTTGCCTGCTGCACTGGGGACATCACATGCATGTGTGAGTCGTGAAAATTATGAAAATAAATCTAGGAATTATTTGATTGTTTAAATTTTAAATCAGTGGGGTTGAGGCATCAAAAGTAATTAAACTGTTTTATGGATGGTAACTGTAATATTATTACTGAAATCTTATTAGTAATTAATTACACTAGCTACTAGTTACTGCAAAAAGTAGCCTAATACTATCACTGTATCTAAGTTAGCAACTAGTTAGCCTACTGCCCAACACTGATAAAAAATACACAAGGACTGCTACTGACGTTTTATATCTGAAGTGGAATATTACGTTGATACTAGAAGCAATCTTGTTTATAGATTGTTGAGGCAAATAAAACGATTGTAGTGGTCCAAGATAAAATGAGTAACAGAAGGATCACATAGGCTACAACAAAATACATGAAATCAAAATTAAAGTTTTGTGGTTTTTAATCCCTGTGTGTTAACTTGGAGGTCACCAATATGCTAGTGAACTCCTAAATGTTGAGGCCGTTGATTTTTTTGCAGACTAGCAATGAGCAAATTATGTCCATTGCTGTGGCATCCTATTGTATTTTTTTATTTATTTTTTAAAATGTCCTGCCCATAATTGTATCTATATTAAAAGTTTAATATACCAAAGAACAAGATGCAACAGCCTATACCTCATTACTCCTCAAGTATTGTCTCCAAAGTTTGCTAATTTAACGGGTCTTAAAATGGAGTTTCGTGTGACGTCCAAAAATAAATCACAGAAAACGCAAAAACAAACACTTTGCGACCTCCACTGGTCACGAATGGAAATTCATTGGTAAAATATTGCAGCTGAATATTGATCCACAGAATAGCATAAACAAATATAGTTTTATTATATGACGATATATTTGTTATTTATGATTTTTTTTGTGGGGTGGGGGGGTACACAGTGTAGTTATTGTGTACCTGACTCATGTGTCCTGTTTTTTTGTGCTCATAATAACCTATTAATTTGTCTTGTTAACTCTCTCCTGAATTTGATCTCAGTCAGGAGAAATAGATTTCATAAGCCCCAATCAAGCATTTTCAAAAGAATATACTTGTTTTAAAAGTTTTTATATATGCGTTCATTATTTGGTTGTTTTGTTTAAAATCGTGTTTTATGTTTCTGCTTTGTGGATGACCTTGACTCACATTTTGATCACACATCAGTCGCACAGCTGCCAGTCGAACATTTCCTGTTTTCTATCTAGTGCCCTATAATTATGGCAAGAGAGCACTGTCCAAAAAATAATAAAAAATAATAATAATAAAAAAATGGTATACTGCATTGTTTTCTCTCAGACAAGTTTGAAAACACTCAAGAATTAAAAACTGAGCTTCTGCTAGATATATTTTGATTTCATACAAAATTTGAAAATAGTATTTTCAATAGTGCTGTGCATTTTTCATAGCAATAAACTTTAACTTCTTAGTTTAACTAAAAAAAAAAACTAAAAAAAAAGCAGCAATAATCTGCCAAGTGTCTTCTTTAAAAAAAAAAAAGACCAAACTTAAGCTCCAAAACATTCAAGGTTTATAACAGCTGAAGTTGGAAATGTCTTTTTTAGGTGTTTAAAAAGTGGTAATAAATTGATTATAACTACTGCATAAATATTATTTAGTACCATATTAATATGAAATAAAAACATATTGAACTAAAACATAATACATTCATTTCAATATTTTTTCCTCTCAATAAAAGTGACCGCAGAGGAAGAGACAGTAGTAATCTTATATTGTTTTTTTATGCCAATAACTGAATGAACACAGGAACAGACTGAGAGTGAAACAGAGATATAGTAATGAAAGTGCGGTGCTGAGGTTCGTGGTTTGGCATATCAATACCCTTGCTCTGTATAATGCTCGACCAGCCTGCAGCAGTCCTCCACTCATGCCTCTGTGTATATATATATACATACACAAACACACACAGCCAAGTGACAGAAATAGCAGACGGTCTTCACCCTGCTGAGATGAAGCAGCTGGTCTCACTTAAGATGCTTCACCCATCATCTCAGCTGTGTTCAAGTGAGCCAGGAAAACATACAGTGACTTTCAATGAAACGGACATCTTCGCTGCATATATATATATATATATGCATGTATGAGTGTATGTATGTATGTATGTGTGTGTATATATAATTGATATTAACTATATTGTTGTATACTAACCAATTTTAAATATATAATACACCGTCATTTACCATACACAAAACAAACTCATAGTACTCATAGTATTTTGAAATTATACATGTATGTATATTGTAATAAATATATGCATATTTTAAACTCAAATATATAAAAATGAGAGCTCAACATCAATGTAATTATGTTCAATGTATGGAACTTGATCAGTGGGTCCATGTAATCATTTACCATGGTATAACAGGTGTACATGCATTGACCCCAATTACACTGCAAGGAAAACAGACCAGCAAAAAAAAAAAATCATGTAAATATTTTACTACACAAACAGGAACTACTCCACCAAGCGTTGTGCAATATATATACAATATTTATTTGAAAACACAACAAATAGGAAATAATAACCATCACATAGTCCACAAATATTGTGGAGGCAGTGTGAACAGTTACAGGGAGATGTTAGGTGAAAAGAAATCGGAGGAATGTATTCTTGCTTAATATATTTAAATAGGGATTTGAGATAAAAACAAATGTCCTCTAAGTGCTGAGCAGAACCAGAGTCCAATGTTCTGGGTATAAAACAGTTCTTATACCATTATTTTAATATAAAATGCCAATATAGTTAATTGAAGTCATAAAGAAGTCGAAAATTACAGACCAGTCCAAAAGATCATGTGTTTTCTGCAGTAAATCTGTTGATTAAAGAGACAGTTCAGCCAAAAAAAATCATTCCGTCATCATTTACTCACCCTCATGTCGTTCCAAACCTGTGGAACGTTAAGATGTATTTTGTCCATAAAATAAAAGTTAAAAGGTTCAAAATGACACGACGGGGAGTAACTATTAGATCCACTGCAGGTGTTTAGTACACAGTGCAAAGTAGAGTATTCACCATTAGTTGAGAACTGACAATATTCAGTAACACATTCATTTGTCTGAGGTTTTCTGTGAATATGCTACATAATTACTCATTCTGTCCATCTTTTTTGGTTATCGCCAAAAGAAAAGCAATTTAAAAGAGTCCCAGATCTCCTGTGACCTCAGAGAAGAGGCCACACTCTGTTCCACCACCGTTCACTGCAACCCAGCGCTCTCGCCGCACTGTTTTACCTCCACAACTGCCGAAGTCTTCAAGAGGAAAGTCCATCCTCCTCTTCCTGTAAGGTGTGATGGCTAATTAAAGCAGTCTCTATCTCTCGGCCTCCATGACGATACTAGCATGCTCAGCGGAGGCTTGCTGAGTCACAGCCGCCGGCCAGCCTGGTGAGGGTGCTTGGGGCATGAGCTGACCTGGAGTCCAGCGACCCTGGTGACCAGGGGTTGCCGGAGGGCTCATGGCCCAGTTGGTGTGAGGAGCTGGTGACGTGGCCATAGAAGCGATGGGACTGCTGTTGCCGAAGCTCTCGGAGGCTTTTCTCTCGGGCAACCGATTTCCTGAATACCTGGGACAGTTTCCCATATCATGCCACAATAAAATAAAAATGATAAAACCATTTAAGTGCAAATTAATATTTCAAGTCAAGAACATTTATTTAGTAAATAGTTATGTAAAAAGTTGATTGTTAAATCCACTTTAAGCAGTTATTTCACTCAGCAGCTCTGAGCGCTTTTATAAATACTCACTAGGGTTTGGTTTAGTTTCTGTAGATGGCAAAACTATACCAGTACACAGGCAAAAATCTGATTTGTCCATTGACAGTAATTTAAAAGTAACCATGTCTGATAAACATATTTTGTAAATGATGTGTAAATCACAAGTATATCATTATATTCTAGCAGTGGATCAAGGATCAGCTGGTTTATATCAGCAACCAAGTTCCATCAACTGCACCGAAAACCCCTCACACACCCTGGGACATCCTTACTGTTTAACTATGACAATAATAATGAGACCTTGAAAGTGAAAGCTGCATGTGTAAAGGCTATTCTTTTTTTTTAAAGTTATTTTTATGCCTTTTTTAATGAGATACGACAGTAGAGAGATGACAGGAGAGCACTGGGAGGAGAGAGGGGAGCGGGTTCGGCAAAGGACCTCGAGACAGGAATCGAACTCGGGTCGCCGTGAGTGCAGTTGCACTATGTGTCGACACACTAACCACGAGGCTATTGGCGCCGACGTAAAGGCTATTCTTGAGAAGAGCTCAAACAATACCCTGTCATTCGAAAGTGTAACAGTGCTTTCCAGTCACAAGTCACACACAGATCATTCTTGCAGTATAAGGCTACGTTTACATGACAACGATTTTTCCCTTGCGTTTTTAAAAAGTTTCAAGTATACACGACAACGTTTTCAAAACGATTCGTGTTTACACATATCTGAAAAACACATATCCAAAAATGCTGCATTACGTATGCAAGGCCAGTAGTTGTCACCTTGTTAGTAAACAGTACCTGTAGTGAAGTGACGATTATATGTTGTATATGATGCGTCTCCACTGTTGGTTGTAATATTGGTGAAGTAAATCCACACTTTGCTGAAGAAGCATTAGCAAACTCTTGAGTTTTGGGTGTTTACACGGAAACGATAACGGTGGCGTTTTCAAACACTTGCACTTTGAAACCCGTTTTCTAAAATATGTGTTTTCAGTCCCCAAAACGCCGTTGTCGTGTAAACGAACAGGCAAAACGCATAAAAAGTTTCCCATTTTTGGCTGAAAACGTTGTCGTGTAAATGGCCCCTAAATCACCCGTCTTCTCACACTCTCAGGGGTCCAAACATTTTAAGCAAATATAAACATGCCCATGTCCACCAAAAATGACATCGCACAACATTACCTTTCACCTAACTTTTTATAATCAGAATCTGATTTGTTTTGTTTTTTTCGTTTGTCATGTTCTTTGCTTAGATGTACTGTAAGACACTGGCAATATATGAATGAAATGTATTATTACACTTGTTGTTAGTAATTATAAACGCAGTCAATCGCGTGACGCTCGAGGCGTCACCATAGCAGCGCCCATAAGGGTGCGACCCGCTCCCTGAAGAATAAAACAGCCTTTTCTAAAATACTGATATGAGTCCAAGTCGTGTGGGTGTACACTGTACCTCATTTAAATATTGCATCATTTTAGCTATGCTCATTTTATGAAGTAAACCTTCTTAATTAGCAAAAACGAGTATGTGCGTTGTAAGTGAGAAGCAAATGAGGTGCTTTCCAAGGGTTAACTACATTTGATCCGCTTTGCATGTGGCCGGTAGTATTACTACTTCTAGGTAATTCCAAACAAATTCCTTTGATTTCAAATATCTGCTAGAAAATGTAAAATGTGGGGGTATTTAAGCCAGTGAGGTTTTGAGCATGCTACTGCGTTCCTATCGTACCGATCTAATTGATTTAGTACCGGTGTAAACAGCGCCGTGTCAAGCGCGTGTTCTCTCTTTTTCCTGGAATCGCCCTCCCCCACAACTTTGGACACGTTTGCAAAAACGCAAGTCCCATGAGTCCAGATTATTTTATCATCTTAAATATTAACATATTTAATTAACTACCTACGGGAGATTATATGTGCTTAAACGACAACGTTGCGAATTTTAAATGACATAAATGTAGCCTTCGCTAGAAACATGTCAGCCTGTGTTTATTTTTGTCTGACTCGTGGTTTCAACATGGCGGAAGTCATAATAACAGATATGAAAAACTATCAATAAACGACAAAAAAAAAATATACTCACCATTTGATGGCTGTAAGGAATATTAGCCTCTTGGAAAAATGTACTGAGAGCAGTCTGCAACACCATAATAAAAGAGATAGAAGTACGTTAATTCATAAATACTCGAGGACGTAAGCAAATGTGTATTTGGCTTTGAACATAACATTAAACTTATAGACTTTTCATTTCACTGAAGCTAATATTTTTAATTCCGTTTAAAATAATTTATTATGTATTTCAATGTCTTATATGTTTAGATTGACTGCTGTCTGGTGCTTGTCTCGCATGATTATAAATTATGTCTATATATAAATAAACTAAAAGTTAATCGATTTGTGCTATTTTTTTGCTGTGCCACAAGACGTTCAGTTTGATGTGCCCTAACAAACAAACATACCTCAAACTGCCAGTGTGAAGCTTGTAGAAGCTGCTTTGCTTGATCTGCCGCACACCCGGCTGTAAGAACAAACTGATTTATCATAACTTGATGCCTTAGCTCGTCCATATTTAGTTAAGAAGCCTGTGTGATTTCGTCAGTTTCAAAGTTTTAGCTTGCAGTTTTTCAAAAACGCCGCACTCAAACATGAACTTGTCGACTTGAAACAAAAAAAATGTTGTGAGTTCAGTTGAGCCGTCCTACTTAGCGCCCCCTGATGGACAACTGCAGTGAGCGTCAGAGAGGGACTCTGGGATTTGTATGGATACTCTCCAAAATGGCACCAGGGTGACGCGGAGACGAATTGTTGAATAAAGTCGTTCTTTTTTTCTTTTGCGCACAAAAATTATTCTCGTAGCTTCGTAAAATTATGGTTGAACCCCTGATGTCACATGGATTATTTTACCGATCTCCTTGCTACGTTTCTGGACTTGGGAACATTTCAGTTGCGTTGCTGTCTATGGGAGGGTCAGACAGCTCTCAGATTCCATCAAAAATATCTTAATTTGTGTTCCGAAGATGAACGAAGGTCTTACGGGTTTGAAACGACATGCGGGTGAGTAATTAATGACAGAATTTTCATTTTTGGGTGAACTATCCCTTTAAATTCTTACAAACATACTTTACATCAAGGTCTCAGCACTACTGGGATTTATCATTAGTTTTCAGTCATCTGTTCGACATTCTTCACCACATCCATCAATATAATAAGTTAAATTTTGCATTGTGTCCTCAGATCAAATAAACAGTTTTTTGGCATGCTCATGTGTATTGTAGTTGTTTGTGTTGTCCTTAATACCTTTCTTAATGGCCATGTTACTTGCCTTAAATTAACTAAATTTGTCTATATATTCAAAAAAGCATTGCAAACTTGGGTATAAATAGTCTAAATAAGTAAACAATTACACTTGGAAGAGTTATATTTGAAGAAAGCACATAGTTTGTGCTCTGAATGAGCCTTAAAATGCAAAATAATGTCTAATTTGAAATAGTAAATCCATGTCCAAAAATCACAAACATAAAATAACATTGAAAAAGTTAAAGTTGTAATTACTGTATATTCACAATTTGAGAAAATTAAATGATTTTTGGTGAATAGTATATTACAACCAGTTAGGTTCAGACATAATAATAATAATAATAATAATAATAATAATATATGTTCAGTTAGGGAGATCTTGGTCATTTAAACAATTTCCATTAATTTTGTAGCTATTTTATTTATTTATCTGTATTTAATTTATTTTCAAATTCTTGATGTGTGGTGGGTTGGGGGGAGGGGGGTAATAGTTGTTATATACATTTTCTTGTTTGTTGTAACATATATGCTATTTTGAAAATAAAAAAGCCCTGAATTACAAATAATAATAATAATAATAATAATAGTATGATGGAACATAAAAAATGTTATCCCCCGTTTTTTTTATTCATAGATAATAACAAATGTGATTTCAATTATATTTTGACCACTGAACAAGGAAATGTCCCTTCATTTCATAAATATGGTAATTTTACTATAACTGTAAGCAATGCATCACTGCTGCCATGAGCAGTCATTGTGGATTTTTATGTATTTTACATACAGTTACAGTTAATTTACATTTAGTCATTTAGCAGATGCTTTTGACTTACAAATGAGGATAATAGAAGCAATCAAAATCGACAAAAGAGCAATAATATGCAAGAGCTGTGATAAGTCTCAGTTAGCCTAACGCAGTAAGCAAGGTTTTTATATAATAAATAAAAAGAAAACAAGTAAAGAATAGGGAACGCTAGTGTTAGAGGATATTTTATTAATAAAAATAAAACAACTCAAAAGAATAGAAAAACAACAGGGAATGCTAGTGTTAGAGGGTTATTTTTTATAATAAATAAAAAAATGAGTATAATAGACTTTTTCACTAACTGTTCCCTCCTGGTGGAATGACCTGCCCAAATCAATCCGAGCAGCTGAGTCCTTAACCATCTTCAAGAAACGACTAAAAACACATCTGTTCCACCTTTATTTGACCCTCTAACTCTAACACTTTCTATTCTATTATAATTCTACTTTATCTATATTTATCTTTTTCATTTTTTTGTTCTTTATTTAAAAAAAAAAAACAACAACAAAAAACAAACACTAGTTTTCTATTTTTTCTATTCTATCTACTTGTTTTTCGTTTTTTGTGTGTGTGTGTGTGTGTGTATAATATGCATGTATGTATATATATATATATATACACCTTGCTACGTGTACTGCGTTAGGCTAACCGAGACTTGTCATTTGCACTTATATATTGTTGCTCTTTTGTTAGTTTTGACTGCTTTTATTGTCCTCATTTGTAAGTCGCTTTGGATAAAAGCGTCTGCTAAATGACTAAATGTAAATGTAAATGTAAATAAAAAGAAAACAAGTAGTTAGAATAAAAATAGAATAGAGAGTGCATATTTATAGATATTACAGATATTTAGGCTACCAAAAATATATTACTGTCCATGTCTCATTGAGATGACAAATGAAGCTTGTGTTCTCTTGACTAGATAAAAAACAGACCTCTCATGGGTCGGCTCAGCCAATCGCAGAAGCTTGTGCTCTTTTGATTGGACGAGCATACGCTTCTCGTGACGAGCTCAGCCAATCACGTGGCGATATGCTACAACCCTCTCGGGGTCGCCTCGCAACAACGATTTCCTTGTGTTGTGTTTTCACGAAGAAATCGGCTGTTATATTTTAGAGGAAACACCAAGGACAGAATTATCTGCAGGTCTTTTATCTCGCCTTTTATAATAATTTTTTGTGTGTTTAAGTGCCTGTTCGCCTCTTGTTTTAGTGGGTACCAGTTCGTGACAGCCGAACAAACTAGCTAACGTTAGGTGCTGGCTTGCTAGTCAGTTAGCCAGTGTGTCAAGCCTGATCCAGCTGACTGAACTGAACATCACATAATACGACTGTACGAGACACATCTGATCCGACTCAGAAGAACAGAAATGCCGATCAAACACATGTCATGTTGATTTGAACACTTTGTCGGTTCGGAGCCGTTGCTGTTATTATTACGCGGCTAAGGTTAGCTGGTTAGCTGACTTAACCAGCCGTGTTGCTGTTGTGCACATTTAATGACCGCTAGTTTGTTCTGATCGGACTGTGGTGGAGAAATGGGTTCAATTCTTAGTCGAAGAATCGCTGGTGTTGAGGACATCGACATCCAGGCCAATTCTGCATACAGATATCCTCCAAAATCAGGTAAGACTGACTGTTGTGATACAAGGCGACGTTTATGTGCTCTTGTCTTGTAAGCACATTTAGATAAGCTCCCATTAATCTAATAATGATGTAATTAAAAATCCATATGAAAAAGGATCAGTATGTACAAATTTCAATACCAGTATAAACGATGACAAAGGATGCCTTGACTCAGGGTGTTACTGTTTATACGTTTTGTTAGAGGTGTCAGATTATATAATTACTGTTTTCCTTCCCCAAGGAAACTATTTTGCCAGCCATTTTTTCATGGGAGGAGAGAAGTTTGACACTCCTCATCCAGAGGGTTACCTTTTTGGAGAAAACATGGATCTCAACTTTCTTGGTAACCGCCCAGTGCAGGTACATCTGAATTTTGAAGGTTTTGTGGTGTTTCCACTGTCGTTGTCTCTTTTTGATGAATTCAAAAAGATAAACTTGTGTTGGCTTTAGATGAAAGCATCTGATAAATATTAATATTAATGGTTTCCTTTTGCGTTACCTGCCACAGTTTCCCTATGTTACTCCAGCACCCCAAGAGCCAGTCAAGACATTGAGAAGTCTTGTCAATATCAGAAAAGACTCATTACGATTGGTCAGGTACCGATTCAGGATTGCTATATGAAATATAATCATTCATATCTTGAGAACAAATGATCTCAGTTGAGTTGGTGCTGTGTGTAGTCACTTTTATTCTGTTATTGATGCATTTGTTTTTAAGTAATGTTGCATTTTCATTGTCAATTTGTATGATTCTAGGTATAAAGATGATGCTGATAGTCCTACTGATGAAGGCACAAAACCAAGGGCCTTATATGGAGTGGAGTTTACCTTTGACTCTGATGCGCGAGTGGCCATCACTATCTACTGTCAGGCTTTTGAGGAGTTCTCCAATGGGATGGCAATGTAAGGACAGTTACACGTTTAATGTTGCTATAAAATTAAAGTAGTGACAGTTTTTTTTCCATACTGTGATGCATGTTTGAGTGTAACTAATTATACAAAGAAAAAATGTTGGTGTGTTTTGATTTGTGATTGATTGGATTTTAAGGTGTGGCCATTGCAGATGAATGTAAGCTTGCAAGGCTGGGTTTAAGTGCATTAAATAATTGGAAAATTCCTTTTTACTATAAGGTTTAGTTATGACATTTTAAACATGATTAAACATTACAAGGTCAAAAATAAAAAAGCGAACATATACTTGGATGAGTTGTTTACAATATGATCTGTAACAAGCATTTAGAAAATAGACTTTATTCTAAAAATCCCCATTATCCATGTTAAATCAGTATTGTTGTTTTCAAAAGAACAGTATCACCATTCATTGATGCTATTGCAATTTATCACCAGTGTTAAAGTAATTATGTATTATTAAAGTTCATATTGTGTTATTTGTAAGTAATTGTCTGTTATATAATGTTGGGGATATAAAACGATCAATCATTTGTAAAAGTAGAGATATTCAGGGTCTTTCAGCAACTCATTTTTAGTGTAAGAATACCAGTTTGTAAAGAGATAGATTACATAACCCTTTGAGTAACTCTTGTTTTGTGCAATTGTTCTTGTTTTGCTTTACAAGTTCATTTGGAAAGCTGTGCATGTGCAAAAGCTTAGTAATTGCAAAAGAGGATATACATTTAAATATGGAAAATCTCTGTAAATGTAATTATAATCTGAAGTACCTGAATGGCATTATTATGAAAATGTTTTTTTATGATATTTGTGCACTAACAGTATATTTCTCGTCTTAAGATACAACCCAAAAACCCCTGCATTGGTCTCGGAAACCGTATATTACAAAAGGGGGGTTAGCCAGCAGTTTACCCTTCCATCCTTCAAGATAGATTTCTCTGAATGGAAGGAAGAAGATGTAAGTATCTTCAGTCTAGCTCAGTGCTGTCACTCTCCTCTGATGGTCAAATCCATACTGGCTTCTAAGATATTGATTTGACCTCTGCATTATTAGTTTGCACATAATGAAAGGCAAGATCAAGCAAATCCAATAAAATGAAAATGACCTTACGTTGGAAAATGTAAATTATTTGACCTCAGTTTTGCATTTCTCTTCTTTTTTTAGCTCAACTTTGATTTAGACAGAGGTGTTTTTCCTGTGGTGATTCAGGCCGTGGTTGATGAAGGAGATGGTATGTTGTCAGGACTTCATTATAGTAGAATAGAATATAAAAGATTAAATGATTTTCTCTAACACTGTCACATCAGAAATGTCAATAAATCTCTTGACACACTACACTGGCTTTTTGCTGCTCGGAAGGGATGTGATTTATTGCTCAACACTTTAACATGTTGTGTCTATACAGCACAGTGTTTACTGAATATTTCAAAAGAGAACCAATCAGTGTGTTTGTTTAGCGCTGTTATGAATCTGCATTTTAATTGTAATCATTTATTTCAGATTGTTTTGGACATGCCCATGTACTGCTGGCAGCATTTGAAAGAGTGAGTTGAATTTGATGTCATATGCACACTTTCTGAAAGGCTTATTTGTAGCAGTTGTGTATCACGTTTTTTTTTTTTACATTTACAGCATGTTGATGGCAGTTTCTCAGTCAAACCTTTGAAACAGAAACAAATAGTGAGTGTTAATTTCCATTTTGTCCTGTTTGTAGCATTACTCTACCAAGTAGAGATAGTAATGTGTTCATAATATTTTTTCCCCTAAATATCTGCTTGTACACCATAGGTGGACCGTGTCAGCTACTTGTTACAGGAGATTTATGGAATTGAGAACAAGAACAATCAAGAGACAAAGGTGAAAAGATGATTATTGAAGTTCATTACATTTTCTATATATTTATATTAGTGCTGTCAAACGATTAATCGCGATTAATCGCATCCAAAATAAAAGTTTTTGTTTACATAATATATGCATGTGTACTGTGTATATTTATTATGTATATATAAATGCACACACATGCATGTATATATTTCAGAAAAATATGTTAGGTTTATATATTAAATATATTTATATACAATATAAATCATACAAATATAAATATATACATGTAAATATTTTCAAAATATATGCTGTATGTGTGTGTATTTATATATACATAATAAATATACACAGTACACATATATTATGTAAACAAAAACTTTTATTTTGGATGCGATTAATCGTTTGGCAGCACTAATTTATATAGGTCCCTGTAATAATGGAAAATCTCATTGTGATTTTTCTCCCCAGCCATCTGATGATGAGAACAGTGACAACAGCAACGAGTGTGTGGTGTGTCTTTCAGATATGCGGGACACTCTGATTTTGCCCTGTAGGCACTTGTGCCTGTGTAACTCCTGCGCTGATACTCTACGCTACCAGGCCAACAACTGCCCGATCTGCCGACTGCGTATGTAACTGCTGTTAAAGGGATAGCCCACCTAAAAATGAACATTCTGTCATCATTTACTTCTATGGAACACAAAAGAAGATATTTTGAAGAATGCTGATGATAAAACGGTTTCAGTTCCCATTGACTTCCAACATATTTTTTCCTTACAATGAAAGTAAATGGGAACCGAAACCACTGTATTCCACTGTATTTTTTGACCATATAATGGAAGTCAGTTACCCACATTCTTCAAAATATCTTCTTTTCTGTTACACAGAAGGAAACATGACATGATTGGGGAGTAAATTAAGCCATGGTTTTTATTTTTGGGTAAACTATCAGTTTAACAGTCCCACGGTTGTGTATCATTTGAGTAACATCCTGAAAATCATGTCAAGAAATTTAGAAATTTATTTTTTTTGTCCGTCTCCAGCGTTTCGAGCTCTTCTTCAGATTCGAGCTGTAAGAAAGAAGCCTGGAGCGCTTTCTCCTGTTTCCTTCAGCCCAGTGCTGGCTCAGAGCATGGATCATGATGAGCACTCAGTATGACACATATCCATCTGTGTTGTCTCTATACAAAACAACATGGCATCACTCTCTGATTCTCATTGTTTTATCTCTTTCCTCAGAGCTCAGACTCTGTTCCCCCTGGGTTTGAGCCCATCTCGCTGCTGGAGGCTTTGAACGGTCTTGGTGCCGTGTCCCCCGGCCTTCCATCTGCACCTCTGTATGACGAGATCAACTTCTCTGGGAGCCTGAGTGGAGAGAGCAGGCAGCTCAGCTCACCTGACCACTCTGGAGACAGCGGTGGACAGAAGAGCAAAGTCAGCAAGTCACCGGACAGGTAAACCTGACCCACTGCATCTTTGTTTTTGGATACTGACCCAAACAAGCAGTTGGGCCTAACAACATTGTGTGGATATGTACACTACCATTCAAACGTTTGGGATCGGTAAGATTTTTGAAAATGTTTTCGAAAGAATTCTCTTATGCTCACCAAGTCTGCTTTTATTTGGTCAAAAAATCAGTAAATTTTAAAATGTAATATATTTTAAAATGTAATTTATTCCTGCAAAGCTGAATTTTCAGCATCATTACTGCAGTCTTTAGTGTCACATGATCCTTCAGAAATCATTGATTTGATTCACTTCTGGGTAAACATGATCAGTGTTGACAGTAGTGCTGATTCATGTTTTTGTGGAAACCATGATACTTTTTTTATCAAAAGAACAGTATTTATTTTGAAAATAAATATTTTGTAACATTATAAATTTCCTTACTATCACTTGATTAATTTAATACATCCTTGCTGAGTAGATATATTAAAAAAAATTTTTTTTTTTAATTTCTGACATTTGAAGGGTAATGTATCTTTAAAAAACAGTCAAGTGAACTAGTCAAGTTTCTCTTTCCCTTTGAACTCATCCTGCACTGCACAGATGTTTTACTAGGAAACAGGAAATATTAAAGTGCCCCTATTATCAGTAGCCCCTCACTGCAGAACACAAGATCCAGGGGGCGTGATTGGATCCACATCTAGGGGGTGGAGATGGGTGGGTTTAGGGATCAGGGGGTGGAAGTTTAGGTATATGTAAGGTGGGAGGAGTTGGATCTGGATCCAACCACGCCCCCTGGATCTTGTGTTCTGCAGTGAGGACCATCTCCCTATTATGGGTTATGAAAGGTTCATATTTTGTTTTTAGGAGTCCCCAACAACAGGTTGACATGCATGCAAGGTCAAAAAACACTTTCATTGTCTTATAATATGCAATTATTTTTACCTTATTTGCTCAACGACTCCCAAACGATTCGCTCAACGATTCATTTTTCCAAACCTCTCCTTTGCGTGAAGCTAATCTGTGGTGATTGGTCCGACTGGTCTCATTTTCATTTCATCATGAGCCTGTAATGCCTGATAAAGCAGCGTTTGTGAGCGAAGTGCTGCTTTGTGTACAGCGTTCCTGGGGAAAAAGCTATTTTTACCGCTCCAAAAGCGGCATCTAGTGGCAAAGAATGAACACTGCATTAAAGGTAATTTAAAAAAAATCCATAATAGGGGCACTTTAACACAGGAATAAAAATAGCACTTGTCAAACTATTTCATGGACTTTGTAACATTGCTTTCAAAAATGAAATAATGCTTTTGGCTAGTGGTTAAACGGATCGTAGTTGATCCGTGATCCGTACGGACCAAGCCCCATGGTTCGGCACGCATGTGATCCGCGGATTAATTGCAAAATTTAACCATAATAGAGACAAGTTTATCATTTGTTCGTATTTACACAAGCAAGCGAATTTTAAACAATTCCAGAGAGAAAAGGCGAAAGGGAACTCGATTCGTTATTCTCTACATGCACGCGTTTCAGATGGCGCGCGAACACCGAACTGAATCCTCTTCTGAATCCTCTGAACATACACATACAATTATGACAAAATACCCATCTCGACAATCATTCAGGTAAACGCAGTCAGTTA
>NW_015650001.1:3297684-3301438 GCF_001515625.1 Sinocyclocheilus rhinocerous
TTAATGATCATCAAACAACAAAACAGCTGTGATAAAAATCTATATTTAATTGATACAGTGCAGTGTTATTTTCCCTAATTATTACATTTCTGTATTTGAATACCACCAACCTTATTTTATTTGTAACATATTGTGTTGTGTTTATCTATGATTGTAATTTGTGTATTTGTTCTTATTTTTACTGGCTGTTCTCTTGTCTCTTTTTTTATCATGTTTAAACTTTCCTTGTTAATCTAGTAGTATTTGCTGTGGTATCAAAAGAAATACTTCGCATTAAGTAATAAATGGAAAGCAAGATAAATTGGAACTATTTTTCTTTTCTTGCTGATCCGAAAAATGATCCGATCCGTGGGCCAAAAACCGTAATGTGATCCTAACCGTGAGATTTGTGATCCGTTGAACCACTACTTTTGGCTGATCTCAAGTGAGACTGGTAAATGATGTTTGCATTCTCGTGACGGTGTAATAATAGCTGGCCTATGGCCACTCAAGCTGAACTTCCTGTATTAGACAGGCTATTTGTCAGAGCAAGAGGTCATAAGTTTCTTCTTTCCATAAATCAGAATAATGACTCGGCTTGCCCTTTTCAGTACATCCTGTTGAGATTGTGGCAATAAGAAAAAATATGCTCTATCTCAGGAAGCATGCATGTTGACTCATTGTCCGTCTTCCTGTTTTAACTAGAAGTGGACATTTCAAATATTTTTGTTGAGAGTTCTTCTAACACAATTAAAAAGATCGACTGACTGATTACTTGACAAAGAAATGAGTCAAGTAAAATAATAAAATTGTCAAATAAATAAATAACTGAATGATAAAAATTTGTTTCTATATTAATGAACACATCAAGATTTAAAAGTAACCATAAAAAAACTGACATAGAGTGGAGAAGTAGATGCTCATAATTAGGATAATGCACATATACAAAACAAGGGTCTATAAAAGCGATTGCATTTTATATTTTTTAACATGTTGATAATAAAAAAAAAAAAGCGGTGCAAGTTTTATCCTGGTAATCACAGGGTCTGCTGTGGAAAAAATGTGCCCTCGTGGCACAAAAGGTGGCAGGGCAGAGACACCTCTCTGATGAGTGTCCACTTTTTTTTTTTTTTTGTAGCAGCTTGTGTTCTCTTTCCACCATAAAAGCAGATCCCCTTCCTGTGGGGCTCATGCCACTTACAATATCCGAATATACAGATTAGAATCTAAACACTTCCTACTTCATCACCGCTCATCACACCAGTGACGCATGTCCACAGTGCCACCCAGTGCATTTCATTTTAATGGTGAGAAGATATTTTATTGTTTCCTACGATAAGGATAACAAAGGCACAATCATCGAATAGTGTTTGTACTAGTAGACTTAATTAGTGCATCATCGCTAGTCCTGACAGTCTGTGTGTTTGCAGCACTCTACGCTCTCCATCGTCACCCATTCAGGAGGAGGATGAAGAAAAACTGTCTGAGATGTCTGATGCACAAACTCACATGCTGCTGTCCAGCAGTCCTGCCCCCACTGAGGTCAGCAGCACAGCCCATATAACATCTTACACACGGCCTGCTTGATGGGGTTGCACTTTTCTCATGTTCTACTCTGTCTTTGTGTTGTCAGGGTACGGCTGGAGAGGACGCCCCTGATTCACTGTCTCCTGAAGATGGTGAGTGACTCCACTAGAAATAGGAAAATAAAACAAATGCTATATTATGTGAATGCTATTTTTCATGTGTTAAATGGTTTTATCACAATAATATAATGTCTTAAATTATTGTTTTTTTTTCTCGGGACATATTGATATGTGAATAATTGGAATTAATTTGACATTAATTAGCATAACATATAATAAAAATGTATATAGAATTTAAGCAATTGATAGCCCTAGTTGAAAAGGTTGATGAAATGATGAACCTGTTGGGACTTGTGATGAGGCATGTTCCATGTCATGGAAGCAAACATTTCAAAGTCATATTGTTTGCCACGGTGGCTACATAATGTGAAGCATCAAAAAAAGTGTTAAATGTCCAAATAGGACATACAGCATTTTTTTTTTGTTAAGGTTCTAAAGTTTGGGGTCAGTTTTTAACAAAATATTTTATTCTCAGTAATGCTGCATTTATTTGATCCAAAAAAGTATAATCGTAATGTTGTGAACTATATTTATAATTCGAAATAATGTTTTCTGATTTTAATATATTTTAAGATGTCATTTATTCCTGTTTTGCAAAGCTGAATTTTTAGCATCATTTCAGTCTTCAGTGTCACATGATCCTTCAGAAATCATTCAGATAGGCTGATTCACACATTGCTGATTTGAAGTTTACGTTTTTTTTTTTTAATAATTCAATTTCTTTTAGTTCAAGTTTAATTGATCTCAAGTAACAAAAATGTTTCTGGAAGTGGCCCACTGCTTCTCCCACAACTTTTCTGAGATGTATTTTGTAAATATACATTGAAACATTATAAAATGCATAAAAAACTGTATTTTTCTCAAAAGTTAGTTTGTTTTTGTTGTTTGAGGCATTTTGAAGTGCCCGCTTTTGCAATAATGCCACATAAATGTGCAGAAATGCCACACAAGTTGTGACTAAAACTTGATCGCAGGCACATATTTTTTTCAATCTAAAAAGTAAAAATCAAAACAATTTTATTTTACTTAAATGTAGTCACATGATCCTTCAGAAATCATTCAGATAGGCTGATTCACACATTGCTGATTTGAAGTTTACGTTTTTTTTTTTTTATAATTCAATTTTTTTTAGTTCAAGTTTAATTGATCTCAAGTAACAAAAATGTTTTTTCTTTTATGCGTTTAGATTGTTAACTATAATAGCCCTGCTTAATATTTTTGTGGAAACCATGATTTTTTTTTTTTTCCAGGATTTTTTGATGAATAGAAAGCTCAAAAGAACAGCATTTACTTGAAATGGAAATCTTTTGTAACATTTTGAATGTCTTTACTGTCACTTTTGATCAATTTAATGTGTCCTCACTGAACTGAAGTATTAATTAAAAAAAATAAAATAAATAACACCCAAGCTGATGAAGGGAGGTGCATATTACAGATATTCTGCTAGTGTCCTGTATGCATTAATATCAGACATTTTTACTAACAAAAGAAGAATCTATTGTGCAATTACAGCTTTTGTTTCTATTGTTTGTGAATCTATACAGAGGATCGATTAAATTTGGAGGAAGAGGTGATGAATGACTGCAGCAGTGAGCACAGCAGCTTTACCAAAACTGAAAGTGACCCACCTGGAGACCCGTCCCTCCCCGGTGAGCACACATCCGGACACAAGAGCCCATTGTGCATGCTTTAATCCTCAAATGTCCCTCATTTCCTGTTTACAAATCTGGTCTTTGGGGTCAGTATGACCCCAAAATCGATAGAGTAATTGTAAAAAAATATATACATTTTTAATCATACAAATAATATATCATTTATTTTGTTTACTTCTCATCTATACATTAAAGCTGTGTTTTGGAAGATATTAAGTACTTTTGTACCTATTTACCACAAAATTCCTCAACTACACCATTAGCTTGCGTGTGAAATATCACATTTTTATGAAAAAAATCACTTAAATGATGATCTAAATTTGATTTAAGTTGTTTCTGGATATTGATCTAGGTGTTAGGTGTAGAATTCTGCCATCTGCTGGTTAGAGAAAAACAAGTTTTTGAAAGAATAGTGTAATGAACATATATATCCAGCAGAGGCCCATAGAGATCCATTCATTTTTCTGGAAGTGGCCA
>NW_015650001.1:3302582-3308566 GCF_001515625.1 Sinocyclocheilus rhinocerous
AAGAAAGTAACAAAACAATTTTATTTTACTTAAATGTAAATTAAAACGACACCAAAAAAACCCCCCAAAAAACTAAAACAAAAAACAAAACAAAAGAAAACAAAAAACAACTGCAATAAGCAGATATGAATGTGTGTGAGAGAGAGAGAGTGTGTGCATGTGTGTGTGTATGTACGTGAGTGAGTATGCTCGTTCCACATTGTATTTGTGCTCTAGTATCAGGCCTTCATTTTTGTGTGGACATTTTCAGATTTATGCTGGATTTATTGATTTTATTTGCCAGTTTCTATAAAAATGCCCTCTGTTGCAGTCACTCCTGTGTGTGTGTGTGCGTGCGTGCACGTGTGCATGTGAGTGAGCATGTCTTTCCTACATTGCATTTGTGCTCTAGTACCAGGCCTTTATTTCTGTGTGGAAATTTTCAGATTTATGCTGGATTTATTGATTTTTTTTTTTTACAAATGAAAATTTTTTTTAGATTTTTTCGCATTTCCCATTCATTTTCAGTTGGGGTCATATTGACCCCAAAGACCAGATTTGTAAAAAATTTTTTTACATACCTTCAGAACAACCGAATCAATCCCATTTTTTTTATGTGAATACAGATAGAAAATGTTGAAAAGTCACAAAATCTTATTCCACTGAGATGAAGGGAACCATTTTTTTTAACTAAGTAAAAGTTGATTGGGGTCATATTGACCCCAAGGACCAATTGAGGGTTTTAAGTGTGTCCTTTACAGAGACATTATTGTCTTGAGCATGTGTGCATTCTTCCAACAACATTGTTTGTTCTTACTCTCTTGCAAGTTGACAGAAGCTATGTTTCTGGCTCTCGGCCATTCAGCTTATCTAACCCGTGTGCTATTTATTCCTTGACTTCCTTTCCCTGCCGTCCTGCCTTTTCTCGTGGTCTTGCTCTGGGCAGCTCTAGGTCCTGATTCCTGCTCTATTGGTTTGGAAGAGTAATGGGTATGTAGGCCTCTGTGTCCTTCTCTCGGCTCTTCCTCCATGTTCTTATTCTCAGTGCCGTGCAAACCTATACGGCACAAAAAGTTCTTCAATCGATCATTAAATTGTTGCTTTGACGTATTTGTTAAACTTTAAAGTACCTGTTTCTAAAATATGTCATGTGTTACATGTGATTTGATTTTGGTATTAGTGTAGAGTAGTTTTTTAACTGCAGTATTGGTCATTTCCGTAGGATTATCTGGCTCAACGGAAAGTCTGAACACTCCGAGTACCTGCTGCTCCAGCCAGCCGCTCCTGGGTCCCTCAAGCCATTTGCACATGGACGACGATGAACTGGATGTTTAACCCTGCCCATCTCCTTCTTTGTACAGCCCGATATGTCTCCACATTGCAGTTTGATGCACTCCCATTCCAGTATCCCACTTTGAATATGATTGACTCTTGTTCCAGGCCTTTTGTTTTTGAACATAACTGGCTGAGGCTGATGAGCTTGTTCTGGTGGTCTGTCATATTTCTTGTGCTTGGTTTTAGGGCTCTATTTTATCAAGTTGCTTCACCCAAAATCACCTTTACATCAGTGTTTCTCAACCCTGGTCCTGAGCGCCCCCCAACACTGTCTACTTTTATCGAGCTTTTGGAGCTTCACAATCCATCGTTTCATGGAAAAAGATAAAACACAGCTTTAGAATGATGATAAATAGATGATACTTTTCGAGTGAAATTGTAGATGGTTGTTGCAGATGAAATTCCTGCTGATTTGTGGATACACTCTTAAAAGTAAAGTGCTTTTATTAAGTTTGGCATCTGTTGTTCCGTGAAGAACTTTTAACATCCAAGGAAACTTACCATTGCACAAAAGGTTCTGTAGATGATTAAAATGTTCTTCACACTAAGAAAAACATTGTTTTATGACCTGTTTGCCGAAAGGTTCTTTGAGGAACTTCTTTGTATTTTTAAGAGTGTAGTTGATGGTGAAGCAGGTCATTTCAGTGCTTGGTTATGTAATGCTGAATATAGAGCTTTGATCCAGGACTTGATTATAACTAATAAACATACAGCAGCTTGCCACGATTAATAGACAAAGCACATTTCAATAAAAACTCATTTCAGGATATATGTACGAGTAAGCGTAAAACTCAACAAATGATCAAGTGTTAAACTAATGAGTGAATAATACAGAAACATAATTGTAACTGTGCATTTGAAATGTTTTTAGTAAGTGCTTAAATGTCCTGAACTTATTTTTGTGTGTGTGCTAACTGAAGATGAGCAGTCAGCAAAGCACTTCTGAATGTATATATATATATATATATACCTTTACATTATTCAAACTCTGCAATATTATCTTTCTTCCGTGAATCACTAAAGAAGATTCCATGAAAGTGGAAGTTGATTTTAAAGTACTTGTTAGGCTCCAAAAACCAGTCAAATAAAATGATTAGTCTTTACTACATATCAAGTTTTCAGAAGCCATATGAAATACTTGTGATGAACAGACCAAACTCTAAACCAGGGCTGTCCAAACTCGGTCCTGGAGGGCCGGTGTCCTGCAGAGTTTAGCTCCAACCCTAATTAAACACACCTGAACCAGCTAATCAAGCTCTTACTAGGCATAGAAGTGATCAAATACTGTTGGAAATGGTGGACTTGTCAGTTTATGACCAAATATTGTGCGGTCTAACAGTGCTTTAAATGTGCTTGCTTGTTCATGCTCTAATACTTGATAAGGACTAAAATAGCCATGGTGGACTCTCCTTACCTCTTTATTTGCTTATGAATATTGTAATATGATTTTTAAATACTTAAACATGTGAAGGCATTCCGTTCATGTGTCGGTTCAGATGTTATTGAATCATTTAAGAGTGACGACTTTGTGAATATTTGACAGGTTGGTTGTATTTCTTCACAGCTGAACCCTGTATTTCTAAGAAAGGAAAAAAAAAGCTCAATGAACAAGTTACAAGAAGCATGAAATCTCATTGTTCTCCTCAAACATGCAGATATGCAGTGTCTTGTAGCATTAGAGGTTTATGTGCCTTTAAAGAACAAAGCAAGTGTTGCTGCAGCTTTTGCTCATAGCTGTGCTGTTCTTGTGTTCATCGGCTGTAACCTTTAGCCTTGACTACATTTATGCATTAGATGCGAGACTGATGCTCTTGTTTGTAATGTCCATTTTGGAGAGTAGATCATTTTAAACTGATACTCTGTAGGTCGAAAGGTATTGCTTATACAAATTTTGTTATGCTATAATACTTGACACGATTTTTGTTGTATCATCTGTTAATACCGATTAAGCTGCTCTGTACATGTATTTTAATCGAATGTAAAAAAAAAAAAAGAGTATTGATGGTGTTGATTTAATTGCTTACAGCTCTGCATGGTTGGTAATATCGATGTAAGATTTATCACTGCTCTGGAATATGCATATTATTTATTTCCTCAAATAATGTGCCATTTCAATTAAATATTCCACTGTGGCTTCTTGTTCCTCACTTGTGAGAAATGCATTTAAAGCATACTTTAAAAAATAGTAATTATGAAAGCAATATACTTTAAGAAGTAATATTTCATTGTGCACCTAATGTATATTATTATTATGGAACAACTGTTGTATATAAATTACATGAATGGTATATCCTAAATGTAAGAAGTTAAGCCTTCAAGTGCTTTTTGACTTATTTTAGCAGCACTTAAAGGGTTAGTTCACCCAAAAATGAAAATTCTGTCATTAATTACTCTCCCTCGTGTTGTTCCAAACCCGTAAGACCTTCGTTCATCTTCGGAACACAATTTAAGATATTTTTGATGAAATCTGAGGGCTCTCTGACCCTCCCATAGACAGCAAGGTAACTACCACGTTCAAGGTCCAGAAAAGTACCAAGATGATCGACAAAGTAGTCCGTGTGACATCAGTGGTTCAACTGTAAAGTTACGAAGCTACGAGAATACTTTTTTGCGCAAAGAACTTTAACTTTACAGTTTTTACATTTTTGCGTGAACTAACCCTTTAAGCAAAATGTGATTTTGTCCCTTATAATATGCCGTTTCTGGATGTACTTTGGTCAGTGGTACTGGAAATAAAACGTAGTTCAAGGCAACTGTAATTTAGAAAAATATTCTACTGCTGCAGTGCTTTACTGTGTGCTGATACTACACTAATGGCTTCAGTACTCTTTTCAAAACACGTTCTGAAACATTTTTTATTAAAAATTACTTAATTAAAAATGTATTTCCCTAGATTTATTCATTTATTAAAACCTTACAGATCCACAAAAAATGATGTTGTCTATACATTTTTTGGTGATTTTTCTGACCTATTCTAATTAATGCATCATCTTTTATGGCAAATTCTTTAATAAACTTGTTTAATTAGAATAATATAACACTAATAGTGTTGGGTAAGTTACTCAAAAAAATTATTAATAGATACTAATTACATCTTCAACCATGTAATTGCATTACAACTAATTACTCTTTCTAGATAGCAGTGAATCACTTATTACTAATTCCTACTTGTTAAATCCCCTATCAACCTCGACCAGCTGAACAATACAAGAATAGTCATGAGACTGTTCCTTTTATTCTTTCAGATGAATCATATAAAATTGCACAAATTATTCTTGAACTGACCAAAGTATTTAAAAGGAGACTGTTACAATAAAAACACGTTTTAACATTAGATGGTTAAATTTGGATATTAAATCCACTATTGTTTTCTTAAATATGAAACTAAAACCGCCATTAGGTGGCGGCAAATCACTATGTAATGAATAAGTCACGGTATCATTTGCTTCGTTCAAAAGGACTTTATAAATGGATAATTGAATATTTCGCTCAGGGTAACGGCACTCTTCTTTCTCGTTTGATATTGCTTATCTATACCGTATGTGTAGTTCTAAAAATAAAAATAAGAATAAAAACTCATAGTCAGATGTTAGGTCAGTGGCACTGCTCAGAAAATGGACATGCGATGTAAGAACAGTTTGAGTCGCGTATGAAAGGAATGAAATTCCAAATGGAACCATGGATGAGGAATGAGCTTTATGTGTGCAGATGAGAGAACTGTATAAACAGCACATCTCCCTACTTCCCAACAATTATAAACACGTGCCATGGGTCGACATGTACCACGACGTCTACTGTCTGTGAAGCAGCGTAGAGAAACATGGCTGGCGTCCTTCGCTGAACACCTGCTTGACTGAATGATAACAGGTGCTTTAAAAAGTAGGCAAGTTATTCAGTCATAAAATAAACCACAGACCCCATTATCATTGTCTGAGCACGTTAGTGGATCACCACAGAAATAATCGGTCATGAGTCATACACAGTTAAAAACACTTATGATGGCTCAAACGACAAACAAACAGAAGACTATAATGCAACAGTGTTTGAGTCAGCTTGTGTTGGCCCTGAATGACTCATCCATTTGCCTCATAATAGCTGTTAGCCTATATTTTACTGGTCAGCAAGCGATTTATTATCTATAATCTCAACTTCTGTGAAACACCATTGCTCTAAATGGTCAAATGTTAACATATAAATCAACTGACTACTTAAAATGCTACTAAAATGTTAAAATAATATTAAAAGATTGTCTTTACAGGACTGGAGAAATATAAGGATGCTAATATTATTCTGTGGAGTTTTCTCTGATAAACTGTTTCTACATTAAAGATTGTGCACTAACAGTAGTAGTTCACCTGGTGATTGGAATTACTCTGAAGGTCAAGTCATCTTAAAACGAAGTAGCTCCTCCTTTGATGTAATCAGAGGTCCAGCATTAACTCAGAGCTTCCTCTCATTGAGTCCTGATGTATCTGGAAGTAAAGAGCTGGATTCATCAGGCTTCAGCCAATTATTGAACTAAGTCAGTGGACTAGATATATTTAGTTTGTCTGATGTCATTAAACCCTTAAAGTACAATACTGAAAGTCTGAAAGCTCCTTAAACTGTGTAGATTTGAAAAGGAAGACGTCATAGGACAATAATGAACAGCATTGTAAAAAAAAAAAAAA
>NW_015650001.1:3308581-3323443 GCF_001515625.1 Sinocyclocheilus rhinocerous
TATATATATATATATATATATGTGTGGAAATATTTAAGCTGTGTGTTAATATTTAAGGACAAAACACATACTGAATTCATCTAATTTCCTGTTTGGGTTGCTCAAAAAAAAAAAAAACTTGGGTTACACAAAAACTGCCTAAAAATGACACACTACTATTTGGCTAGAAAATATACAGTCCAAAATAATTTGTATTTTTTAGAGTACAGATTCACACTTGATATGGCGAGTTGAGCGGACGTTAAATGTAAGCCAGGTTATTAAAAAAAAGAAGATGCTTCAAGAATCACTTTCCTTTTTAATTAGGTGTTCAACCCTCTTTGTGATGTGAAAAATATCAAGTATTTCATTAATATACATAAATATCATTAATATAAATAAATGTCAAAACATGCACTATTTTTCAAACATCTGCGGTCAGTAAAAAATTTGTAAGAAATTAATACTTTTATTTTATTGATCAAAGGTGTCAGTAAAGGCATTTATAATATGTTTCTTTTAAATAAATGCTTCATATTCATGATCCTGAAAAGCACAACTGTTTTCAACTTTGCAAATCAGCATATTAGAATGATTTCTGAAGGATAAAAAATTCTGGATTAATGATGCTGAGAAATCAGCTTGACATCACTGGAATAAATGACATTTGAACATATATTAAAAGTAGAAAACAGTAAATTCAAATTGTAATAATATTTCATAATTTTACTGTATTTTGATCAAATAAATACAGCCCCCATTTAAAACTTTATGGTTTATGTCATATATTTAAAAATATTTACAACTATTAATTTTACAATTGGTGCCACATAAATACACCAACACACATGGATAGCTAAAAAAAAACTGTTTTACTTATACTTTGTTACATTGTGATGACTTTGATTTTGGTTAAGGGTAGTTAATAATTCATACCAGTTAAAACTGTATTTTTTATCAAATAAATGCAGTTGAATGGTAGTGTAATGTTCATTATGCCTTGACAAACTGACGATAACCCAAAGATTTTGGAACTGTTACATGAGTGACGATACACCACTTCTGTTAATCTGTTAAAATTGTTTTCTTTTTAAGAACTGGCTTGCTGAATTTGGTAACACCAAATACGTAACAGAGCTACCAGGGCTGGCGTAAACACTACAAAGCTTTCTTTAGCTGTACAAACAGTTTCTGCGTAAGCATTGGGAGCTGCGCTGTGAGTAGGCTATTAGCACACAGACTCTTAGGAGATTGCTGCAGCTTCACCTGGCACATGCGCACATCACTATCCCTCTAAAGACGGGACACTTTAGCAGATCGGGGCGGGCCGGGACAAAGAGAGGGACGGGGGGAGGGTTAAAGAATAGGAGGTAGTGTGATAGGACTCAAACACTTCAGACCGTAGAAGAGAGCGGCCGGACAAATCCACTGAGGGAAAGACAGCAGTGTCCTAAAACTCTGAAGTGAGGGAAAACTAAGAGCTGAAGAGGCTGCGTTAGTATTTCAGACCGCACTGTCCTCCAGCCGTCAGAAGTGTGCGTGTGTCAGACCATGGCACCGCAGGTCGTCAGCTCACCCTTCCTGAAGCCATTCTTTCTGAAGACACCGCTAAGCGTTGCCAGTTCTCGACGGCAGCGACGACACACGTTACCTGCCAGCGAGTTTCGAAATCTCACCCCACAGGATGCCATTAGTGTGTTTGAGATAGAGAGAGAAGGTAAGATGTTTCACGCACACATGGTGGGGTTATATTGGGATTTACCAAAATACAGTGGCAGAGTTACCTATTGATTGCGCAGTCAGTGTTAATAATGTGAAACATGTTTTTAGATAAAAACACTCTTTTTGTGTTAGTTGTCCCGAGTGAATGTACCGTAGTTTAAGCAGCTCTTACACACTTGATCCCTGCGGAAGGCATTTCTCTAGGAAATCTGGTGGTTGGGTTGCTTAATTATATAACTTATTTTAGCTATCTATCTACTTTCTTTTTTTAAAATTTCATTTTCTAAAATGTTTTGGCAATATGTACTAAAATACACTACCTTTTTGGGGTCAGCAAAAAAAAAATTTTTAATAGAAAAAAATACTTTTTTTCATCAAGGATGCATTAATTATAGTAAAGACATTTAAAATATTACAACATATTTATATTTTAAATAAATGTTGTAATTTCGAACTTTCTTTTCATCAAAGAAGTCAGAAAAATTTTATCATTTTCCACCAAAATATTAAGCAGCACAACATTGATAATAATAAGAAATGTTTCTTGAGCAGCAAATTATATTAATAGCATATTAGATTAATAAATGATAGATCATGTGACACTGAAGACTGCAGTAATGATGCTGAAAATTCAGCTTTTCCATCACAGAAATAAAATGTAAAAATATATCTTAGTAGAAAACACTTATTTTAAATTGTAATAATATTTCACAATATTATTTCAATTTAAAATAAAATAAGTCATAATAGGATTTTTTTTTTAATTGAAAAAATGCAGCTTGGTGAGCAAAAGAAACTTCTTTCAAAAAAATCATTCAAACCCCCAAACGTTTGATTGAAAGGCAGTGTATGTCATACCAATAAAGCAAAATTAATTTCAATTTAAAAAAAGAAAATTGGTTTTAGTCTGGAAAATTGGCTATTGGGTATTTTACAATTAGTGCCTCATAGATTACTGTAAAAACACACCAACAAACATCTGGATAGGCAACAAATGGTTTTATTTATATATAATGTTATATTATTTTGGTTAAGGCCAGTTAATAATTAGTACTTGTTAAAATAAATCACCCCCTAAGCTCTAGAAAACTAGAAGACTCTAGTCAACATGCTGATCTAAATGTGATAAACCTGATAATCCGCCGATAAGCTCTTGTTTGCATTGGTATAACAGGGTTGACTCACCCCTGTATTTTTCCCTCTGCAGCATTTATCTCTGTTTCCGGTGAATGTCCACTCACCCTTGATGAGGTGCTTAGTTTCCTGGGCCAGTGTCCTGAGCTCTCGATGGGATGGTTTGAAGAGGGTCAGCTGGTGGCCTTCATCATTGGATCTGGCTGGGACAAAGAGAAACTAGAACAGGTGAGAAACATGATTCTTTAAAGAAACCTGCTATCATGTAGATCAAGAACTTCACTTTAGGTTTACATTCTAACCCTCTTTTGACCATCTGATCCAGGAAGCCTTGACCACACACGTCCCAGACTCTCCCACGGTACACATCCACGTGTTGTCTGTGCACCGCCACTGTCGACAGCAGGGCAAAGGCTCCATTGTGCTTTGGCGATATCTGCAGTACCTGCGCTGTCTCCCCGGTCTACGCCGGGCCCTGCTGGTCTGTGAGGAGTTCCTGGTGCCCTTCTACCAGAAGGCTGGCTTTAAGGAGAAGGGTCCCTCAGCCATCACTGTGGGGGCTTTGGCCTTCACAGAGATGGAGTATCAGCTTGGAGGCCTGGCTTATGCACGACGAAACAGCGGATGTTAGTTTCTTTAGCTCATTCAATCCTGATTCAGGACACCATGCGTAGATTCTGGACGGCTGTCGGCAATCACTGGCTCAAAGTCCTACTACCACTTGAGCAAGAACCAGAGACTTACCTATGCACTCATTTATCATGCGTATCTAATCAATAAAAATAAAAATCTAACAACAAAGCTATATTTTTGTCATTTGTATTTTCTATGCACAGTGGTGAGAAAGCATTTCAGTAACACTTTACAATAAAGTCAGATGCAACTGACTTGTACAACTGATGTAACTGACAATATTGACAGATACAACTTTTGATTTTAATCATGTATAAGTAAATGTTGAAATTAACATTAAGGGCCATATTTTAACGATCTAAGTGCATGGTCTAAAGCGCACGGCGCAGGTGCACTTAGGGCGTGTCCAAATCCACTTTTGCTAGTTTAACGATTGGAAAAATGGTTGGCGCGCCCAGCGCATGGTATAAAAGTGTTGTCCCTATTCTCTTAATGAGTAATGGGTGTGTTTTGGGGCATAACGTGCAAGAAACCAATCAGAGTCTCATCTCCCATTCCCTTTAAGAGCCAGTTGCGCTCGTGCCATGGCGGATTTGCTATTTACACGGCGGAATTTGCAAGCGCAAAGACAGAACGCATCTCCAGAGAGGGAACGGAGCTGCTCGTGCGCGAGCAAATAGGTAGCCTAATTCTGATACATGCAATGACTATCCATTATGACATGTAGGCATTTTTATATTTATGTAACCTACACAATAATCCTTTACATTGCAATCCTTTAATTTTTAATATTTGGCATGTTTGTGTGCTGCTGCGCGTCCCTGTGTGTGTAATAAGCAGAGTGTACGCGCGCTGTGGACCCGCCGATACTAACGCGCTCTTTAAATAACAAAAAAACTACTGCGCCATTTACTTTAGACCAGGTTTTTGTTGGTCAATGGCGCAGTCTATTTCAGTTGCCTCAAAATAGCAACGCGCCAGAACACACCTCGTTTTCAGACCAGCACGCCCATGGGTGCACAAATGCATTTGCTATTTAAATAACGTGGCGCAGGACGTGAAAATGACAACTGCGTCGGGCTGAAACTAGCAAAAACACTTGCGTCGCACCTGGTGCTGCATTGCGCCGGGTGTATGATAGGGCCCTAAGATTAATTAATGCTTTAGAAGTATTTCTAATTTTTACTGTAGTTAATATAGTCTAATGTTAACAAATGGAACCTTATTGTAAAGTGTTACCAGCATTTCTTTGGGTTTATGGATACATATTGTTATTACCCTTGGTACATCTTAAATTTTGTTCCAAAACTAGTCAGAGTGGTTTAGCATAGAAGTCTGTTTCTGCCTCAGAGTTAAAAAAGTGAGGAAATTAAACTAATAAAGTTGCACTGTGAGATTTAAAGACAGTTGTGAGATATGAAGTCACAATTATGAGAAATAAAGTCACCTTGCTACTTATAAAGTCACAATTGCCTAATATGAAGTCACTGTGAGATATGAAGTTACAATTTTGATCTTGTCACAATTGCAAGGTATAGTCACAAATTAGAAGAAAAAAGGTTACAATTGTGAGATATTAAGTCACACTGTAAGAAATTGTGAGAAATAAAGTCACATTGCGATATACTTATATTGCGAGATGTAACGTTGCGATTATGAAAAATAGTCACATCATGAGAAAAAGTCAATTATTTTGCTACTTTTTTTGTCACCTTGCTACTTACTATATAAAGTCACAATTGCATGATATTAAGTCACTGTGAGATATAAAGTTACAATTATGAGAAAATAGTCACATTGCGAGATATAACGTTGCAGATTACAAGAAACAAGGTTACTACTGTGAGATATTAAGTTATACTGTAAGAAATAAAGCTGCAGTTATGAGAAATAAAGTCATATCAATTATGGGAAATAAAGTCACAATTGTGAGATATTATGTCACTGAGATAAGTTGCAATTATGAGAAATAGTCACATTGCAAGATCTAACATTGCAATTATGAGAAACAATGTCACAATTGTGAGATGTAACGTCTCACAAGAAAGTTACCTTTTTATTTTTATTGTTTTTTTTACTCTGAGGTGAAAATGGGCTTCCATAATTTAGTGCTAGTTTGGAGTCTAGTAGACAAGAAAAACAGACAAACTTCAGAGGTGCAGGTTGTTTTAGCTGTATTCTGTAACAAGTGAGTAAATTGGGTAGCTAAAACACTACCCTTTCATAATCAACCATTACTCCATTAGAAGTAACACACAAATAAAAGAATATCATTTGAGTGCTCAACGTGTAACGAAAATATGGCAGTAGTAGGTACATTTATCAAGGCACCAAAGGTACAGAGTTTTTCGTCCCTGGATTCTGAGGTCGACTAAACAAAGACAAACCTACCCCTGACATGCTAAAACATAAAAAAGTACAACAATCAAATTGGAGAAGACGTTTTCTCCGTTTGGTGTACCAGTGCTTTTATTATGACACTGCCTTCTGAGACTGTAGTGTGAAGAAAGTTTTCAGGCGAGGGTGACCCTGTTTTCGTATGATTATCAGACACCCTTATCAACAGACTACATAAAACTTTATGGTACGTTAAAAAGCGATCTTCATTCCTAAAATCATGGTCAAAGTGGAGATCCAACTTACAATTGAGTAAAAAAAACAACAACACAAGCATACTGTCCAAGTTCACAGAAAGGGCTTCATTTGGGGCGAGACGAAGTGGATGAACACTGACAGATGCAGATCAACGACCAATCGAATCCCTCTCTCCCCGAAGCCCCGCCTCTCCCTCAATGGAGGTGCGCATTGAGGTCGTACTTCTCACAGAACTTGTCGGTGAAAGGAATGCAGGTGAGCAGCTCGCACCACTCACACTTGATGGGAGACACGTAGAAGAGCACCACGAGTCCCGCGAACAGGCCCACGAACACCACCAGGAAGATGATGATCTGGCAGCGCTTGCGGTACATGTCCAGCCGGCCGAAGCTGATGTAGGGCAGGAAGGCGAAGGAGAGGAAGAAGCCCGAGATGAATCCGCAGATGTGGGCGAAGTTATCGATCCAGGGCAGCAGGCCGAAAGCGAACAGAAAGAGCACCACGCACAGTAGCTTAGTGAAGGCCCTCCACGGCTGAGCCAGAATCTGCCAGCTCTGAATCAGCTCCACAAACAGACAGGCCAGGATGCCGAACTGAGAGCCAGCTGGACCTACCTAGAGACGCATGGAGACAGCAAAGGAAGGTCAAGCTCAGTGCCAGAGATACATCAGTAAAATACCATTTCCACCAATATGGTGCTGGTTCTCTTAAAGGGATAGTTCACCCAAAAATGAAAATTCTGTCATTAATTACTCACCCTCATGTCGTTCTAAACCTGTAAGACCTCTGTTCATCTTCGGAACACAAATTAAGATTCGACTTAATGACTTTATTCAACAATTCGTCTCCTCCGCGTCACACTATAGCGCCATTTTGGAGAGTATCACATACGTAAACAACATATGCTGTTCTGTGTCAGCTGCACCGTATGCAGATACGCTGTTTACGTTGTTTGCACTTTGATCTGAACATAAACAACGTATCCGCGTACATACGTTGCATACGTTGTTCACGTATGTGATACTCTCCAAAATGGTTCTATAGGGTGATGTGGAGGAGACGAATTGTTGAATAAAGTCATTGTTTTTGTTTTCTTTGGACATTCTTGTAGCATCGTAAAGTTACGGTTGAACCCCTGATGTCACATGGATTATTGTAACAATCTCCTTGCTATGTTTCTGAGCCTTGATCGTGTAAGGATTCTTGCTGTCTATGGAGGGTCAGAGAGCTCTCGGAATGCATCAAAAATATCTTAATTTGTGTTCTGAAGATGAACGAAGGTCTTATGGGGTTGGAACGACATGAGGGTGAGTAATTAATGACAGAATTTTCATTTTTGGGTGAACTATCCCCTTAAGCCCAAAGTATACTTCACTTTTTCCATGTATGCGATGTTCAGCAAATAGTGTGCATGACGCAAATTTTGCTCATGATGTATGCACATGAGCATTAACTTGGTTTTGCACTAATCAGTTATTCCACAAGGTGGCAACACTGGCTCACACCGTTGTTTCACAGTAGAAAATGAAACTAAAGAGACAGAACAAGAACAACAACAACAAAATAGCGGAGACTGCAACAACAACAGATGGCCGTTTTGAGAAGTGCTTGTGTGAGAGGGTTATGAGAGAGCAGCAACTTGAGTTTAAAAGAGCGCAACAACATTTTTATTGGTTATAACTTTGAAAGGCTGCGTATTTGACTGTACGCATGAAAAACTGAAGTATACTTGGTGCATTAGCCCAAGGTTTTCTTAAACTTGGGTTCACAAACCTCCTGGTGGTTCATGAGGGAACTGCAGGGGGTTTGTAAATTCAGTCATAGAAATGTACAATTAAAATAAATAATTGTAAAATAAAAACAAAAAAGATGGAATTTTCTGTTACCAATCATCAAGTGACCATTAGCCAAAAAACACTGTAAATTAACTAGCAATTTATAAATGAAAATTGTGTTTACACCAATTTCCTTTTTAGTGCATCAAAGAACTGTAAATGTGAATGTGTTGTTAAATTATTGAAAAATTTACTTAAAATCTTAGGGGTGCTTTCAGAAAATATTTTAAATCAAAATGGTTTGGTTATCTTAGCTGATGCTCCCAAACAATGGCATAACTGTCACACACACTGAAATAAATAGATATATAAATAAATAATAAAAAAATTGGTGTAGAAAAAAAAATTCAATTTTCTAGTAAATTTCACAAATAATTATAGAGAAACAGCAAGTAACACATTGAATTAAGCAGGGAATTGTGAAATAGAAAAGATGAAATAATTTGTAAAACATACTCCAATAATCTTTGTTGTATTTACAACAAAGAATGTCATCCATAATAAAGAAAATTAAAACATCATTCAAAAATCCAGCTTAAAACACATAAGTACACTGTTTATTCATATAGTTTTGAAAAACCTTTATGCCATTTTTGATAATTTCCTTTTAGCCAAAGTGTATTCAAATTATTATGTATAAAAATAAAAACATATTTTTTAAGAAATTACTAGAGCCAGCCAAAGACGTGTCACTAATTAATAACATTCATAAAAATCTATTTGATCACAGGATATTTATAAATAAAATAACTTCATTTTAAGCATGAAAAATAAAGCAGCTGTAGCCACTGTGCAACACAAAATACACAGGATATCCATCAAGTCAATGTGTGTCGCATCACATCGAGTTTAGATAGTGTCACTGATTAAGAAATGGGTGATCTAGTTTTCTGTATATCTAATGTTAGCCATTTCTATTTCTAGACCAGCAGGTTTTAGGGGCCGGTTGTAGCACCCTATGGGTAGAAAAGAGGCTAAATGCATCAAGTGGGGCTCACCTCAGCTCTGTAGGGGAGGAAGATGGCACTAGCCAGGTTTCCCGTGATGCCACTCAGGATATAAATAATAGATATTCGTAGCCACCCAGCCAACTTCTCTAGGTCTCGAAGAATTGTCATCTGAAAACATACCGACACCAGGCAATGCAGAATCCTGTTTTTAACAGATGGGAACAGAGAGAGCGTTTCAAGCATATTGTTTATAAGCTGCTTTGACATCTTTATGGATTTGAATGCATATTTTTCATTCCCAACACACCACAACATTCTGACATGGCTACAGTGGTCATAAACATTCCCTTCATACAAGATATGATGCCACTGACTCTAAATTATGTCCAAGCAAACCACTGCCTGTGTCATAATTACACTTTTGTCAGCTGTCTCATAAAAATGTGGCAAAGGCATGTCACAACAAGAGTCTCCACAAATGCTGTTATTATGAAATGCAATGTGCAATGGCCACCAAACACGAACAAATATGCAACAGTAACCACACCAAGCCTTCAGCAGGTTCAAGGACGTTTGAGAGAGTGATGATAAAGGTGTGTGACAGAGGCACGTGCAGAAGCGTTAATCTACTGAGCCGTCTTAAGGAAGGCAAAGAGCCAAAGTGCAGCTCAGTGAAGCACTCTTTTTGATTACTACTACAGATCACGCCATACTAAAAAGCAGCCTCTTCTCCAAGTGTCAGCTGTTTCTTAAAGCATGTAATCTGATCGTATGTGTCAGCTTTTGGAGCATCTGAGATAAACAGTGCAGCATGGGGTATGGTGCTTATGGGTAAAACATTCCAGCATGTGTACATAATTAAAACCCAGAGGAGTTGTTATAGCTTATGGGTTGTTCTTTTTAATTGCTCGGAAGATTTCTTCGTTTCATTTGAGTATGAACTATCAAATGAAGGAATAAAAACAGAAACTCCCGAGACAATTGTTGACACCGTATGCATGAGAGCAGAGCTGTAAAATGAATATTGACTGCATAGCTCTAATAATTTGGTCTGTGCGGATTCTGATGAGAGTCAATATATTTGAATTGTCATTGCAGACTGTATTTTGGCAGTGTGAGCACAGTTTATTAAATCTCTTCTGAAACTCTAGAGGAGACACATGCATTAATATGTACCAGTATCTGTATTGTTGCATTAAATATGAAGCAGATATTTTGTTTGCAAATTTTTGCCTTTTCATTTCGCTCTTGGTTTGAAAAGACAGATCATTTGCTTTTGATGTTTTTCTAGATCTGAACAGATGCATAGTTTCACTTTTGGTGTGACCACATTGTCTGTGATATTTTGCTATTTTGTTTTAATTTCGTCTTCGTTTGCAATGTTGTACTTTGTTGTTTTGCTGTAGGAATGAATGTGTACTTGTGAATTTTTGTTTTACTCGTGATGTACATTAGGGTGGCCTTTATTGGGGGGTAATTTTTTTGTGGAAATGTTAACCTCTCACCCCCTTATATGTTTCTCCACTAGAAGTTAGTAATGTATGCAAAATTCCATTCAGATAATTTGTCATTTAGAGTGTGCCTAATGGTTAGAGAGTCAGACTTGTAACCTGAAGGTTGTGGGTTCGAGTCTCAGTACCAGCAGGGATTGTAGGTGGGGGGAGAGAATGACCAGTGCTCTCTTCCACCCTCAATACCATGACTGAGGTGCCCTTGAGCAAGACACCGAATCCCCAACTGCTTCAGTTGGTGCTGGAGCAAATGGCTGCCCACTGCTCTGGGTGTGTGTTCACGGTTTATGTGTGAGTTGTGTTTACTACTCACTGCTGTGTGCACTTTCATGGGTTAAATGCAGAGCACAAATTCTGAGTATGGGTTACCATACTTGGCAACATGTCACGACAATGGCAGAACACTCTTAACTTCTTCATTACAAGTGTTCGTTCCTAGGTCCATGAGCTGGGACTCGAACTCGGGACACCTGAAGCGCTACATGTCAGCGCACTGTCCACAAGGCTATCGACACCAATGTAATTGAACATTTTAACATTTTAAGACTCTGTGTTCTCGTTTTTAACATAATTCACAGTTTACTAATGGTTTTGTATAATTATTAATTACGTGCTGTTATTATCATTAAGACTATATGAAGAATTTCAACTTTGTTGAGCACACCCTAAACGTAGTCCAATCTCAGCAAAATTTGGTTTGTTTCCATTTCTCATTAAGGAGAGTTGACTGGGAGGGTGAGAGAGGAAGATTTCAAAAGTCCAAAAATAAGGTCCACCCTAATGTACATAGATGTTTTATTTGCCATTTTTCATTTTGCTGTTGGGTGTGAATAGACCTGTCAAATGCTTTTCATGTTGTTATTTGTCTAAAGGGACCTTTTGTTTGCATTTCGTTTCCTTTCGTTTCGTTTCAAGCTTTTTGTTTTGCTGTTTATTTGACCAATTCATGACCACACACTGTGATATTTTGCGTTTTTGTTTTGTTTCGTTTCACTTTTGTCTTTGCCCCAAGTATGAATGAATGTTTATTTTTATGGTGGTGTGAATAGACATTTTGTTTGACAGTTTTTGCCTCTTTGTTTTATTTGCCATTTTTCATTTTGCTGTTGGGTGTGAATAGACCTGTCAAATGCTTCATGTTGTTATTTGTCTAAAGGGACCTTTTGTTTGCATTTCGTTTCCTTTCGTTTCGTTTCAAGCTTTTTGTTTTGCTGTTTATTTGACCAATTCATGACCACACACTGTGATATTTTGCGTTTTTGTTTTGTTTCGTTTCACTTTTGTCTTTGCCCCAAGTATGAATGAATGTTTATTTTTATGGTGGTGTGAATAGACATTTTGTTTGACAGTTTTTGCCTCTTTGTTTTGCTGTTGGTTTGAATAGACCTGTCATATGCTTTTGTGTTGTTCTTGATCTGAACCGACCTTTTGTTTGCATAGTTTCACTTTTTTGTTTTTCGCTGTTGTTCTGACCAGTCCATGACCATGCTGCCTGTGATTTTTTTTCTCATTTCACTTTCGTCTTTTGTCTGCGATGTTTCACTTTTTTGTTGTTTCGCTCTAGGTGTGAACAGAGCATTCGTCTGCAGTGAGTTTTGCCTTCTCGTTTTGTTATTGATGTGGACAGGGCTGCAGTCGCTCACCCAGCATGCAGAAACAGTGAGAGCCAGAGGCGGTAGAACTGATCTGGGACCTCAGGGTTCAGGAAAGGAAGGAGGCCACACACATCATCCATACAGTGCACCTGACAGGGACAGAGTAGTGCGTTTCTTTAGATTACAAAACATCAGAAATAGAAACATCCTGAAATTTTGCCAATAATAAATTAAATTGCATTTTCAGGCTTAAGACATTAGACAGTATTTAACACACTTTTAGCACTAAGTCTTAAGTTAACAGTTGAAGCTGGCACACGCTTCAGACCCAGCCAAATCCCGGTGTGCCCTTTCAGACGACAACAGATTTTGCCAATGCAGAGGAGATTAGCATGGCAACCTTCATGGTGATTACAGCGCACTTAGCAGAATGTAGATTTACCTTCCATTCTTATTCACACTGCCTCATTAGTCTAGTGGGCGACTAGACTAGGGTTTACGCTCGCTTGCGACCTGAACTGATCTTAGAGGGTTACACTACTGTTGAAAAGTTTGTGGTTAGTAAGTTTTTTTTTTTGGAAAGAAATTAATGCTTTTATTCAGCAAGGATGCATTAAACTGATCAAATGTGACAGTTAAGACATTTATAATGTTACAAAAGATTTCCATTTCAAATAAAAGCTGTTCTTTTTATCTTTCTTATCAAAGAATCATAAAAAACAAAACAAAAAACTAACAAGGTTTCAAAAAAGAAAACAAAACAAAACGTATAAGCAGTTGTTTTTAACATTGCTAATAATAATAAATGTTTCTTGAGCAGCAAATCAACATATTACACTCTTAAAAATAAAGGTGCTTCACGATGCCATAGAAGAACCTTTTTTTGTCTAAATGGTTCCATAAAGAACCTTTAACATCTGAAGAACCTTTCTGTTTCACAAAAGGTTCTTTGTGGTGAAAGAAGGCTCTTCAGATTATAAAAAGGTAAGAAAGAGATGGTTCTTTAAAGAAACTTTGAATGAATGGTTCTTTGTGGAACCAAAATGCTTTTTCTATAGCACTGTGAAGAACCTTTTAAGCAATAAGCACCTTTATTTTTAAGAGTGTAGAATGATTTCTGAAGGATCATGTGACAGTGGAGTATTGATGCTGAAAATTGAGCTTTTCCATCATAGGAATAAATACTTAAAAAAAAAAAAAAAAATTCAAATATAAAAGTTATTTTACATTATAGTAATATTTCACAATATTACTGTTTTACCTATTTTTGATCAAATAAATGCAGCACTGGTGAGCATAAGAGAATGTCAAAAACATTAAAAAAAATGACCAAACCCAAACTTTTGAACAATAGTGTAGCTTCATAAAGACCTGGCAAACAATTTCATTTGCTTTGACTTTTATGTAACACTTATTTATCAGCTCAGACTTAATTTTTAGCAGTATTTGCATCTCATCTGCTATCATTAAATGTTGTGTTGTACATCGCCATTTCATACGAAGTAACCATTAAATGTACTTCAATATCTCTTATAGCACATATTTGACTTGTTTCTGTGCTTCGCTGGTTAAATCTTCTTACTTGGGAGCAGAGGGTTGCCTCCTCATGGAAGTATCCTTTCATGAAGTCACAGTACTCCCTTGATGTGATTTCACACCTGCAAAGCAACACACAAAGACATTTTAAAAAACCCACATACCCACTAAGCAAAAACCCATGTCCACTAAACAAATGCGTCAGTGTTGATCATGCAGTGTGTGAGAGTCAGTAGTAGCAGATGTCCTCACCTCCCTTTAGTGCCGATGCAACAGGGCCGGCCGGTGATAGTACAGTCAATATGAGGCAGATTGGTGTGGTTCCCAGAATTATATTTGGTGCAGATCTGTAATGCATATGTTAGGACAATGTATAGCTAACCAACTCTTGCAACAATGTACTTTGGCGCTATCACATCTAATACCATAGTTCTTTCATATATGTGACCCTGGACCACAAAACCAGTCTTAAAGGGATAGTTCACCCAAAAATGAAAATGTGATGTAATAAGTGCATTATCGCCACCTATCTCTCAAATGGACCATTGACACTCTATCTACAATCTCAATTAGGAGTGTCAATGGTCAAATAAAAAATGACAAGTAAGCAGTCAGTAATAAAATAAGAACAAATAAATTAATTAATAATGATAGCACAGATAAAAAATAACGACAGGCCTTCGAATTAAATAAATTGCTTTTTAGTTTTTCAGGTAGGTCTAACAGTAGGGTTAAGATATTTAACCTTTTTTATTTTTATTTTTTTACCAATTATCCAAATAATGTTTAGTCCTAGAAAGCTATTATTATCAGAACACGTGAGCAGAACATAGCGGTTAGCAGATCAATGAATGAGGACAGCGTTACCAGAGTTGCCCATATACCACACCATGTTACAACACAGTAGGGCTATTGCAGACAGAAACAATACTGTACTACATCAATGTTTCCTGTCGGCTCGATTTTTGAGCGGACTTTTCTGTTCCAATTCGCATGAACGGTATACGAGTGGAGCTGAGCGGAGCGCACACGCATAGAGCTATGGCGAGTGAATCATGCCGGGGATAACCTACCGAAGTCAAAAGTCGTGCACTTTTTACATGTGAGAATATGGCGAGTGATTCGTGACTTTTCTAAGCTAAGCAGGAGAAGGAGAAGGAGCAGTCTACCCTTCCGTCGCCGCCAGTCCGTGTAGATTTTTGAATGGGATTGATAGGGACGGCAGACGACAGACCGGCGGCGACGTCACGGCGACGTCATGGTAGGAACTATACCTGACGGCGACGTGGCTACGGCGTATGTGAGAAATGTATTAAAATGATGTACGTCTGAACTAGGCACGTCGCATCACAAGACGCCTGATACATACGTC
>NW_015650001.1:3323990-3330325 GCF_001515625.1 Sinocyclocheilus rhinocerous
GCCGCGGCACCCCGGTTGGGAAACACTGGTGTAATTTACAACAGCTTCGAACGTGGCTCAACCAGTCAGAATCAAGGACTGGAACTATCCGTTTTATAAGACTGGTTTTGTGGTTCCAGGGTCACATATACTATATTTTCTGCAATATTTACCGGCCATTTGGTAATGTCATCAGGCCACTCATGAGGAGCTATTGAGGCCGGCTCTATACACGTCCTGCCAAAAACACAGTACAGTCTTGTGTTTGAAATGTCTCTGTGAAAATTGTCAACTGAAGTATCGAGTGATGCCATATTCCCTCACCTGGGGTCCTGATGACACACAGAGCCATACTCCCGGTTCTTCCCCTCCAGCTGAGGAGTGCTGGGATGCTGAGGCCACTTCACCCACACAGCCAAAGTGCTCTGAAATAGAAAGAGGAAGACGTCAATGGCCGGACAGCTTCTCAGTCAGGTGAACAAACGCATAATCTTGAGAGTCTGCGGCTCCTGTACTTACAGAGCATTCCTCCTCTGAGGTCTGCAGACAGCCAGAGCGGTCGTTGCGCACGCAGCAAGCTGAATTTCGCTCCAGTTTTCGCTTTTTTTTAATCAGCTCGTGTACCTGGTTATCCTGCCGCATACAAGGTGAGAATTTGGCTCCCAGATGAATCAAGGCTTCCTGATAAGAAGAAGACAATGACTTGTCTTATGTTACCATTTGTACAGTTGAAATCAGTAGGAAAATTAAATGTTTCAACATAATCAGAGTTTCACTTTTGAGAACTGAAGCCACATCTGAAAAGGCATTTAAAAGACTGGGGTCAGTAGGTTTTAATGTTTTGAAAGAAGTTTCTTATGCTCACAAAGCCTGCATTTATTTGATCAAAAATACAGAAAAATTAATATTGTGAAATATTATTACAATGTAAAATCACTATTTTCTATTTGAATATATTTTAAAATATCATTTATTCCCGTGATGGTAAAGCTGAAATTTCACACGATCCTTCAGAAATCATTCTAATATGCAGATTTTCTTATTATTATCAATGTTGAAAACACTTGTGTTGATTAATATTTTTGTGGAAACCATGATGCGAGGAATTTAGGATTCTTTGACGAATAGCAAAAGAACAAAAAAGCAGCATTTATTTGAAACAGAAATCTTTTGTAACAATGTAACTGTCTTTTCTCTTACTTATGATCATCAATTTAACGCATTCTTGCTGAATAAAAGTAATAGTTTCTTTAAAAATAAATAAAGAAATAATAAATTAAAAAAAAAACTTTTGGTAGTGCATAACAGAAAAAAAGTGCATTTATGCAGACTTTTGATGCACATCATCAAAGTATTTAGAAAGTAACCACAAAAACATCATGCATCACAAACTCGAAAGTTCAGCAATCAACTTTCCGGTTTGTGATACGTGATGTTTTTGTGGTTACTTTCTAAATACTTTGACTTGAGAACACTGATCATCATGATAGATAGTTTTTTAGATAGAACTTCAGATCAGATATTTGTTGAATTATAACTCAAGCTCCTGCACGTTGACTTTAGAAAGTAATGACTCACCGAACTTGGTCCAATCCAGAAGTTCTCTTGCTGCACAAATTTGACATTTTCATAAACGCCTTTATTTCTTAGGACCTTTGTGGGGGGAGAAACAAATGTGTTGACAAACACCAGATGGTCAGAAACAGGAATAGAGCGTCAAACATGCTGGACCTTTTGAAAATGTAGCAGCACTCACCGAATCGACGGTTTCATGTTGGGAGAAGCCCACTGGTGCAATGCCATAAATACACACTGCCAAAATGGTGATGAGTATGTGAACGAATGTTATCCAATATGTAAAGAAAGGCCTGAAAAACAAAATAGAAACCACCTCATATTATAAGCATCTCTAAAAGTCTAATAGAAGAGTTTGAACTGAACGTACCTGCGATCATCCATGTCCTCTATCTGTTGTTTCACGTAGCTGTCGATGCGCTTGCGATATGTTCGATTGGTCAGCTTTCCCACCATGCCCAATCCATATGGCCTCTTTTCTCTTGCGAAGAGCTTCTTGACTGGCACGGCTATCCGTTGGCCTCTCCGCTGACCGTTCACACTCACGACCTCCTGCCTCAGGCGGACTTTAGGGGGCGCCGATGTTCCCTCTTTAACCTTCCGCCAGCCGCGCTCTAGAGGCCTGTTTGAAGAACAGGACAGAATTATAGAGCTTTTACATAGTCATAAAACAATGCCTAAATCAGATTAATTCATATTTTTCCATTTTAAGATCTTATTATGTCAATAAATAGTCATCAAATAGGATGATTATTCTTCTGTGAGCAATTAGCTGCATCCAAAAAAATATGCTTTTTCTATGCTTTCACTACTCTTATATACACTTTGCAATTTTTGTTATAATTAATATATATTTTTTAAATTTCTTTTAATATTATTTTAATTATATTATTAAAATATTAAATATTAATATGAATTAATCATATATAAATATTAATATGATATGTGACCCTGGAGCACAAAAGCAGTCATAAGTAGCATGGTTATATTTGTAGCAATAGCCAACAATACATTGTATGGGACGTTTTGTGGTCCAGGGTCACATATGTTTTCTCTTATATACACTTTTCAATTTTGTTTACTGTAACTAATACAGTATATTTAAAAATGTCCTTTTAATATTATTTTAATAATATTCTTAAAATATGAAATATTAATTAATCTTATATGAAAATATTATAATTATAAAATAAATTTTTTTAAAAAATCATTTTGAATTATTAATATGATATATTTCTGTAATTAAATGATATCACATACTTTAAAATAAAGTATTTTAAACAAAGTTAAAATACAGTGTCTGGAGCATCTCTGCAGCTACTAATCGTCCACTATAAAATATGTTTTGATATCGCAACACAATCATTGTGGGAGGAAAAATGACTTCATATAAACGTGTTGCGAATCTCACAGCATTAAGTGACTCCTCTCTAACTCGCTCTTGTCCAGCACGCTGCCCGTCAGCTCCGACTCATCCAGCTGTTTGCTGTCCACGTCCTTCATGGTGGAGTCTGATGGAGACTCAAACACCTCATCGTGAAAGGTGGACATCTCTTCCTGCATCAGGACGTCCTGAGGCCAGACACACCATAAACACACATACTCCAAAAAGTCTCCCAAAAGCAAACGCATGTGCGATTTTTTTCCGGTTTGCTTACCCTGGCGAAGAACGATGTATCGAGTTCATCTGGAAAGTCCACGACATCTTCCTCAATAAAGCTAGCAGGTGTGAAGCTGCGCCTGTGAGCTCGTCTTAGTGTGCCCTCACGCAGCGAACGACCCTTAAAATACACATCAACAGACACTTTATCAGCATAGTTAGAGCAGTACTTGCTATAAAGACTATACAGTGGGTACGGAAAGTATTCAGACCCCCTTAAATTTTTCACTCTTTGTTATATTGCAGCCATTTGCTAAAATCATTTAAGTTAATTTTTTTTCCTCATTAATGTACACACAGCACCCCATATTGACAGAAAAACACAGAATTGTTGACATTTTTGCAAATTTATTAAAAAAGAAAAACTGAAAAATGCTCAGTATTTAGTAGAAGCACCCATTTGATCAAATTTAAGGGGGTCTGAATACTTTCCGTACCCACTGTATATACTAAGAAAAAAATAAAAGATGATGAATAAAGAGACTGTGTTGTGAGACCTTTGACCTGTATATTCTGCTTCATGTTACTGGTCATTTTTAAGATTGAATGCGCACATTTGATTTATCTGAAGTGTCCTCATGAACTCAAACAACCTCAGATGACCCTTCGCTAAGCCCCACCTTACAAATGTTACTGAACAATCCTACTTAGCAGCTGTTCTAATTCGACATTATCAGACAAGCTTCTGCTCTGCTCTAATGTAGGTCTGTGGAGAATCTGCGCATTTGTTCAGGAAATTATCCCAAAATACAGTACAACATTTTTGCTCTGCCACTTATAATGAACCAAGAAGCTGAGACAGGATGTAGGCAATTTTCCACAAACCTGCATATAAACCTTGAAGGTCATGCTTTGAATTAAACTATGTTTGAACACCAACATTTGCTCCAAGGTCAGCAGGGAATAGTGACAGACATATACATCGGCCAGGCCAATTAATCAGTACCAGCATTGGCCATTGAAAAACCTACTGTATATTGGTTAATCACTATAAATCAATTTGCAGTCATTTAATTGCTCATTTTTAAAATAGTGGGTCTCATTCACTAACCAAAAAACTGTTTGTGAAATCTGTATATGAAGGTTTGCAAACAAATCATGATTCATCAAAAATGTTAGTACTAAAATTTGTTCTAAATTTATGAAAAAATGTAGGAAACCAATCAAACAAATACTCTGGATGGCTTCATAATCGTGTTAAGATTACATTTTATACATAAACATTTCATCTTAAATATATTTCATCATATAAAGAGAAAGTGTAAGAAAAGCTGGGATAAACCTCAAGCTGTGAGGTTTCTCTGTATAACAACGCAGATACGCGTATATGCTGTACAGCTTACCAATGAGAGGTCTGGAATAAGATGTGTTTGAACTGGTTTTGAGGATGGCACACTTGGCATTGCTTGATGATCTTGCTGTGTGCGCGCTCGTGCAAGAGTACACATTCACAGAGAGCCATATGTTCACAGAGAGTGACGAAACACTGTAGAGACCCTTATATGAAGATGTTTTGGATGTATTGTATGCAAATGACTAACATCAGTCACATAGCCACTTGTTTAGAAAACACCAAATTCATTACCATTAGAATGAGATTAATAACGAATGTCTGTGAGTAATTATGTGTTGCGAGTTAGGCAGAATTTTTTTTAATGAGAAGTTCTCCTGTGTGTATACAGTAAATATGAATAATTCACGCAATTATTAGTGAATGAAACCTATTGTTCTAGCATTATTTAACAATTTTTCTAAGCTAAAACCGCAGATTTAAATGCGTTGCGCTGTTCCAAAAATGTGAAAATCTTGAATTTCTTCCTGTGGGACGTTTTCAAAAACATGTCTAACATGAGTTAGCAAAGGGTTAACCCTTAATCAGGTTAGATGCCATATTGAATCTAACACAGATGAAAACAAGGCTGTTACAGTCTTTACAATGTCACGCACTGTATAAAGAGCTTAGATCACATCATTTGCACAGCTCACAACATTTAAAACTGTTTTAAGGAGTTTTTGTCTACTAAGACGTTTTGTCAGATGAACAATCGGTATGACGTATGACTGTACTTCAGTCTCTCACAGCCTCGTTTTCATTCCTGTCAAAAATGTAAGTCGCCGCTACCCTGACTAAGGTCAATTATGATCAGTGTTGGGAGTAACGCATTACAAAAGTAATAATATTACAGTAGTATATTACTTTTTGCTGTAACGCAGTAATATAACGCATTACTAATCAAATTTGGGTAATATTATTACTCGTTACAATCTCAGTAATATCATTTTAAGTAAAAAAAAACAAAAAAACATTACATCTCTGCATACTTTTTTGTTTATTTTGTCGCAAAATGTAACTACATTATTGTCCAGTTCTTTATATAAATTTGGACATAGGGGAGAGCGGGACACAACGTAACACTTATTGACTTTCTCAGTTTGTGTAAATCCACAAGGGGTTGAGAGTATCATTTTTTATCCACAATAGTTTTACATTTGTCTAGTACAAATACGTTGCTTTGTTCATAATTACAGTGCATACATTTTTTTTTATTTACCCTCAAAAAATGGAAGTGAAATGTGACAACATGCCCCATAGGTGGGGTACATTGTAACATCTGAGGGGCACGTTGTAACATGACCGTATGACAGCTTAAAATGTTATCTGATATATACAAGACAAACTAAAATATTTTGCCAATAAAATAAAATGATTCACTTTTTCAAATAAAATAATGCAGTTTTTTAAGAATGAAAAATAATCTGATTTTGGGGTTTGACAACGAACACATTGCAACCATGCTTGGGACGGCCCACATACACGAAGCCAAAATGCTTTACGTTTCTTGAAATAATAACTTCTGAACATTAAACATTGAATGTCAGTCTTTATTCACCTGTTTCTCGTGGTTTCTCATCTAAAGTGTTAAATGACAGATTGGAGATTAAAATAATAGCAGACTTGCCTCATTTTAAATGAATACTAAAAACTGAGAAAAACTGAGCCAGAAATTTACTTTTACTATACTAAAATAAATGTTCAGTGATATCTTCAAAAAGATTTTTGAATTTTGGCACACTTTTTTCTCTATATAGTGTTGATATGGCAACTAGTAATTACCGCAAA
>NW_015650001.1:3330955-3388197 GCF_001515625.1 Sinocyclocheilus rhinocerous
TTGACTTTCTCAGTTTGTGTAAATCCACAAGGGGTTGAGAGTATCATTTTTTATCCACAATAGTTTTACATTTGTCTAGTACAAATACGTTGCTTTGTTCATAATTACAGTGCATACATTTTTTTTTATTTACCCTCAAAAAATGGAAGTGAAATGTGACAACATGCCCCATAGGTGGGGTACATTGTAACATCTGAGGGGCACGTTGTAACATGACCGTATGACAGCTTAAAATGTTATCTGATATATACAAGACAAACTAAAATATTTTGCCAATAAAATAAAATGATTCACTTTTTCAAATAAAATAATGCAGTTTTTTAAGAATGAAAAATAATCTGATTTTGGGGTTTGACAACGAACACATTGCAACCATGCTTGGGACGGCCCACATACACGAAGCCAAAATGCTTTACGTTTCTTGAAATAATAACTTCTGAACATTAAACATTGAATGTCAGTCTTTATTCACCTGTTTCTCGTGGTTTCTCATCTAAAGTGTTAAATGACAGATTGGAGATTAAAATAATAGCAGACTTGCCTCATTTTAAATGAATACTAAAAACTGAGAAAAACTGAGCCAGAAATTTACTTTTACTATACTAAAATAAATGTTCAGTGATATCTTCAAAAAGATTTTTGAATTTTTTCTCTATATAGTGTTGATATGGCAACTAGTAATTACCGCAAATTTTGTTATGCTAGCATATGTGGAAATATTCAAACCACGTGTGTTACAATTAACTCCGCATTACTTTGCGCCCCGCGCTCCCCTACTCACGCAGAGTGATACACACTATATAGCAAATCTCAACTGCTTGATTGCTTGTATCATCACAAGATGTAAACTATATCATCTTCCAGCTCTGACCTGCTAAATCTGACTAAGAAGGCATGAAGATATTAAAATGTTATAGACATTAACATCATAATTTTTTGCAAAGCTTTGTGTGAAAAGCGCTACACAAATGACTTGACCTCTGGCCCAAACCAGACCAAAAACTAGTCTGTTATTTCCAGAAAAGTACAAAGTCACCTGAAACACAGGGTCCGATGCTGCTCACCTTGACCAGAGCTGCTGCCGCTCTGAAGCTCATCTTGGCCACAGACTCGCGCTTGCGTCTGCGTGGGATGCGGTTCAGGCCCGAGCGAGAGCTGTTGAAGGAGCAGAGGGACGCCGCGCCGGGGGTGATGGGAGTTTGAGGCACACTGTAGCCATCTACCTCCTCCACCATGCGAAACGCACGTCCTCGTGCCAGCGGGTCCACAATCTGAACCAAGAGGGCATCGTTAAAAAGAAAATCAGGTGCACACAAAGTATTCCAGTGATAACGTCTGCTACTGTACCTTCTGCATGCCATGCTGAGATGAGGGCACGTATAGAGGCGGAGGGGTTTCTGTGCTGGTCAGGGAGATGTTGTCCTGGCTGGGCAGCTCCATCTCACGGATCACCTGAGGTTTCAGCTTGCCGTAGCGCAGGCTGCAGTGTCGCAGGCTCTTCCTCTGCCATTTCTGCGTGGCGTCGCCGTCCTTACTGACCCCGAACCAGTCCGCCGTGCCCCTGAGAACGATCGACACAACCCTTGTTCAGCTTGAGCTCGCTCATCCACAGATCACATGCGATCCCTGACTCTCTCGTGTTTCCCTGCAGCTGTGCGCTATAGCATGTTCTTGCACAATATCTGGACACCGCAATGGTAGTTTCCACAAATGTGTGTTTGGGTACAAATGAGATCAAGGAAATTTGGGTGAGGTAACTCTAACAAACTTCTAAGGAAATAGAGATGGGGCATGCCCAGGCATGCTTTAGAGTAAAGTCCTGTCACAAAAATGAAACCAAGCGCACATACACGCTGAGGAACATTAGGCTGGTGTCCGACCCGTCTGCACAGCTGCTTGGCTGTGTCATTAAAAAAAAAGAAAAACTAGGGAAACATCTGCTTCATAATGTCAAACGGCTGACATGTTTTCAAGTTCAACTATGACTCGTGTTTCAGTCAAACTGATGAATCAATATAAACCAGTATAAAATAAAAACAGAAAGTTCAGCAGTCCAGCAAACTGCAGCCTCGCCCACAAAAATAATCACATTTTATTAAATAAAAATACTCTGGGGTGGTCCATTACAAAAATGCACCATGGTAACTGTAGTTTCTGCCAAAATATCATAGTTACTAGAGTTGTTGTTACTGTCATGAATCCATAAATAGATTTTGATATTTTCTGAAGAACAGGAGTGGTTTTGAGATACAGAATGAATCACCACTGTGCTATAGTCAGGGCCTAAAACATTTTACCACACCTGCCAATAGCCAGTAACTTTAGAAAATATACTGGCCATAAATATTTTTTATTAACCATTAAACTGTATGTGCATTAGCTCATTAAAGAACAGGCAGAATAAATTAAGGAAACACACCTAAATGCATAATAATGATATTATTATTATTATATTTTATTCATTTTTAATATCATTACTACTATTAATACCACTGTATTATTCTTTAATCAAATAATAAAAAAGAAACATATCAATAAAGAAATGATCAATATACTGGTTTGAAGTAATAATAATTGATAATAATTAATATGGGAGCCCATTCAGTGTCAGAATTTTTCTATCATTATGTTTTATTTCTTGTTTCATGACAGTGAGATTAGTTGAGATTACTTCTTTTTTTTAAATTTTTTTTTTATAAATAACCATGATATCTTAGCAGAAACTATGGTTATCAGAGTACTTTTTTTTGTAAGTGGTATGTTTGGAAATTGTGAAGTCCAGGAAGTTATATATTTACAAATTATATTTTAGATCAACAATAAACTCCTCAAGACTGGACTATGCTTATATGATGTATATGATGTAAATAATACATGTACTGTATTTCCCTCCATTTGTATTTGTGACCCTGGACCACAAAACCAGTTATAAGGCACACAGTTATATTTGTAGCAATAGCCAACATTGTATGGGTCAAAATGATTGAGTTTTCTTTCATGCCAAAAATCATTAGGATATTAAGTAAAGATCATGTTCCATGAAGATATTTTGTACATTTCCCACCGTAAATATATCAAAACTTAATTTTTAATTAGTAATATGCGTTGCTAAGAACTTAATTTGGACAACTTTAACGGCGATTTTATATTTTTACTTGTATAGTTATTTAAATCTTAGTAGTTTTATTTTTATTTCTTGCATATAGATTTTTATTTGTATTTTTATCTTGGTGTTTTGGATCTGCGGTAACAAACTTAATTTCCCTCCGAGGATTAATAAAGTATTTCTGATCTGATTTTCTCAATATTTAGATTTTTTTTGGCACCCTCAAGATTCCAGATTTTCAAATAGTTGTATCTCGGCCAAATATTGTCCTATCTTAACAAACCATACATCAAGCTTATTTATTCAGCTTTCAGATGATATATATCTCAATTTAAAAAAACTGCCCCTTATGACTGGTTTTGAGGTCCAGGGTCACATACGTGATTGTAAAATATGAATAAATACTATAATGGTATATAAATAAAATTAAAATAACACTGGTTTGTATATCTCCAGTATGAACTACATTGGGTGTCTATAAATAGGACACTGTTCACTAGAACACCTGGATCAGCATCACACCACACAGAGAGCAATCTAATCTCATCTTTCTGACTCACAGGGGATGGCAACAAACATGACTCAAATTGTGGCTTATTCTGTTTCATCTGAAAGAGTCTGGGCACAGTGTCAAACCGCACAAGAAAACTGAAGATGAATGTGCCGTGGGCTCATATAGCGGTATGAAGTATTGGAATGTTCTCTGTGATAAGCTCAATTCAGTTTTGAAGAATGGCAACAATGAGCCGTGTTGAAATCGTAACGGTCAGAGACAGTGAAAGCATGTCACGCTAAGAATCCTCATTTGTACCTAACAAAAGACTGAAGACTGAAGTCATGAACGGCATGACAACTGCTGAGAATCACAACCATGTGAAAACAAAACAACTCACAAACATTCAGTGATTTCAGACAAAATCATTCCCAATTTAACATGCACTGAGGGAGAACGATTCCAATAGTGGTGTGGTGAAGTGAATAAAGTTTTTGAAAGAAAGATTATAGACTCAAACACCACAATGGGTGACCTCTGGCAGTTTCTGGCTGGAGGTCTGTGAGGCATTAAACCAGAAAGTGACCAGTAAACAAGGCTGTACTTTATGTGCTAGCCAGTGCTGTCTCTTTTAGCTAATGCTTACTGTTGCTCTGACTCAAACATGAAGGACCATGTTTGCTTACAACTGCTTTCAAATTTTCATTCATTCTATATGTTTCCATTAATTACAAGCCGGAACCCGATGAAAACCTCAAGACATACAAAAACTGTCATAAACCAGTCTGAGTTTGTGTCAGGGTTCCCAGTGTAGCATATTGCTAAGCTAACAAACCAATACTTAAGCAGTAAAAATACACAGCATACACATTTTTTAAACTACAGTTCAGAATTTAGGGGTCATTGTGGTTTTTTCTTTCTGTTTTTAAAAGAAGAGGTGAAATATCATTACAATTTAAAATAATATTTTTGTATTTCATTACATTTTAAAATGTTATTTAATCCTGTGAAAACAAAACAAAATTTTTTCAGCATCATTACTCCAGTCTTCAGTGTCACTTCCTTCAGAAATCATTCTAATATGATGATTTGATGCTCAAGAAACATTTTTTTTTTTATTATCAGTGTTAAAAACTGCTTTCAACAGTGTTGTGCTGCTTTATATTTTTGTGGAAACTGTGATTTTTAAAAAAAAAATTTTTTAGGATTCTTTAATGAATGGATTGTTCAAAAGGACAAATATTTTGTAACATTATACATGTCTTAAATGCCTTTTAGTCAATTAAATGCATCCTTGTGGAATAAAGGTATCAATTAAAAACTAAAAAACTAAACCCAAACTTTTGAACGTAGTGTACATAAAATATATATTAAACCTTAAACTGCTTAAACTGTTTATTTTAACATTTTCTTTGGAATCAAACACATTTCCACAATTTTTTTAATGACTTTTCCAGTGATTTGTAATTACGGAATAAGAGTTTTTTTTTATTTTTAAGATTCTGCAGATTGGACTGCATTCACAAACAGCTTTTTCATAACTAGGAAAATAAATATCCACTATACAGTAGAAAGTTCCATTACTTTCCCACAACTTAAGATTGTAACAATTTCCATGATTTTTTTTTTTTAGGTCTGACAATAACAATTTTAAAATGTTACTATCAATATTATATTATTACATCACAATGCTGCTCAGCAAAAAAAATATACAAAAGCTGTCACTGGGGCTGTACCTTATTACCCCTAAATGGTGCATATTAGTACTATAAAGCTACACATTACTACCTAAAGTGTACATATTAGTAGTTAAATAGCATATAGGATTAGTTAGTGGCAGCTTGTGTGCCTTATTTTCCTGTGAGTATGTATTGTAAATGACAATGGATGGTCTTTCACATGGGAACAACTACTATTACAACTGTAATACTGAAGCTGACTGAGCGAGAGATGGTACAGTGCCACGTGAACAGGTTCCCTTGTGTGTTTGTTGTGTGTGAGAGCTCCCTCGCCAGGCCTCCTGCGCTCCGCTGTACCTGAGCAGGGTTCTGGAGAGGGACTGATGCCGTCTGAAACCGTGCCGCCCTGCACGGTGACCCTTAATGGGCACAGTGTTAATCCTCTCAAAGTGCACCTTCCTGCTGCTGTGGACGGCCCGGGAGGATGGAGGGCGGCAGGAGAGGAAGAACAGGACGAGGAAAAGAAGCAGAAGAGAAAAAGAGAAAAAGAAAAGAGTGAAGGAGAAGAACTGGAAAACAGATCAACAAGAGCCAGAGAGCAAGATGAGCAGAAGCAGAGTATTCCAGCAGAAGGGTTAGGTCATTATCAGCAAACTAGTGTAAAGAGTTAATGAGTAGCATATGAGTGAGACACATGTGCTAGTCACACATACACAGAAGGATGCACAGACATACACAAAACAAGTCGTCTACACAGAAACCATGTAAACAGGCCCACAAACACTAGTTCTTTTCAGATTCGGTTTATGGAGCCATGAAATTAGGAATTTCAAACCCTCCGGCACAGGAATCACATGCACATTCCTATTACATCTCAACTCAAAACAATCTCAGCAAACAAATCATAAAAAAGCCTGGCAACATTGGCTTGCAACCAGAAAGGTGCTACAGTGTTGACTGCAGAATCACACTCTATTCACAGATGCAAGATCGAGAACAAAGTATGCAGGATCATGGGCTACATTAATGCGCATTCATCCAATTAAAACTCCTACAACAAGATTAAAATGCTATGAAATGAATGCTGGTGTAGTCATTTAGCTTTGTTCCAAAATGCAGTGAGCTGCATTCTAAAGAATTGGTTACATTCACCGCTGTTTGACGAATTTTCACATATACGAAATCTAGTCATTTCAATAGGAATACATGTGATTGGGAATTTCACACACATATTTAGCAATGCGTGCAAGTCGGTCATGCAGATCGCTGAGTTGAGTAACAAAAAGTTGTTTGGTTTGTTTCAGCTGTGCTTCATAGTTCTCTATATTGATAATAGATAACATACCTTTTTTTTGCTTGTGAAATTTCACCAAATTTTGCTAATGTATCTTAAAGGGATAGTTCACCCAAAAATGAAAATTATGTCATTAATTACTCCCCCTCATGTCGTTCCAAACCCGTAAGACCTTCTTTCATCTTCTGAACACAAATTAAGATATTTTTGATGAAATTCGAGAGCTTTCTGACCCTGCATAGACAGCAACACAACTGACTTGTTCAAGGCCCAGAAAGGTAGTAAAGACATTGTTAAAATAGTCCATGTGACATCAGTTGTTCAACTGTAAATTTATGAAGCTACGAGAATACTTTTTGTGCACAAAGAATTGTCAAGTACATGCGTCAAAGACTGACTGCATGTAGAACTACAAAGAGAATACAAAGAGAATAAATTGTTGAATAAAGTCGTTTTCTTTGCGCACAAAAAATATTCTTGTAGCTTCATAAAATTAAGGTTGAATCAATAGTAAAATGGACTATTTTACCAATGTCCTTATGGTCAGAAAGCTCTTGGATTTCATCAAAAATATCTTAATTTGTGTTCTGAAGTTGAACGAAGGTCTTGCTGGTTTGGAACGACATGAGGGTGAGTAATTAATGACAGAATTTTCATTTTTGGGTGAACTATCCCTTTAAAGTAGCATCCTAACTCAGATAGAAACCATGGTTAATTTTCGTAAGGGTTGTCACTCTAAAAGCATAAACATAATAGCATACAAATATTAGGGAAAAAACTGTTTTTACAGACATTCTGTGAAATTTAATGAATTAAATATATATTAATAAATATTATGACATTTTTCTCACTTCGTCCAGCATTTAGTGAGGTTGTCTCATTGCATTATGTGATTGACTTCTCAAAGGACACACGCAATGCTGCCAAAACAAGCTGTCTTGTACTACCATTTGGACCAGTCTTGCTTTAAAATGTCTATTGAGACAGCTTACTAGGTTTCAGAACAGAGTTCGACCTTTGGAAAAGATGTGAATCTCAAACCTAATGGCTTTTTAAGAGCAGATGTGAGTAACAGCCACATGTAATGCCTCTCCTACCTCTTGATGGTTTGTGTGATTGAAGACTGACGTTGGAAAGCAGCTCGCCGGGGGTCAAAGAGATCACGTGGAGGAGAGGGGAGATGAGATGTTTCCACAGGCATACTGACGCTGCGATGGAAACCATGCCTCTTCACGGGCTGCAAAAGAGAGACATGGACAGGATTGGAAACCAGAGGTGCACTATGCACTTAAGATGAGGTAGATAACGGTGCTTGTACCTGAACAAAAGCTGGAACTTCGTCCACGGACAACTGAGCGGTGGGAATGTCCAGTTTTAGCCATGGCGGCTTCTTACGCTGCAGGCTGCTGGTGCTGTCGCGTCTGGGTTCAGCCATGCTGCCTGCCTCTCCCTAGACCTGCCAGCTACGGAGAGAGAGAAAACCAGATGAAGAGAGAGGTGAATTCTCAAAAGAACTGCACAGTGTCCCAGGAAATCCCAAATTCAAACAGTTACCCTTCAAAGTTGAGGCTTTGTTGTGCTGATAAGGTTAATGACTAATGTAGGGAATGGGACACTAGCGCATTGCTCACTGCATACTGCACAATATATGCTGTATACTGTCTCATGGCTCAACAATAAGGATTTTTTTCTGATAGATTTTTCTTGCCAATATTGTCATGAGCTCCACACAACAACAAAAGCTATTTTTAGTAACACATTTATACGTCACATAAAAATTTACATTTAATACTTCAGTAACACCAAGCTTGCTTAAAAATAATTTGTTTTTAATTATTATATTTAGATTTAAATTTACTGTAATTATTTATAATATACACTATTTTCTTTAAAAGAAGTATATTATGCTGCATTTATTTAATAAAAAATACAGTAAAATCTGTAATATTGTGAAATAGTATTACAATTTGAAATAAGCTGTTTTCTATTTGAATATTTTTTAAAATGTAATTTATTCCTGTGATGTAAATCTGAATTTTCAGCATCATTACTTCAGTCTTCAGTGTCACATGATCCTTCAGAAATCATTCTAATATGCTGATTTGCTGCTCAAGGAATATTTACTCTTATAATTATTTAAAAATTGTTGTGCTGCGTAATAAAGTGAGGAAAGTGTGGAAGTGTTTTTCTTTTTTGATTTTTTTCCATGAACATAAAGTTTGAGGAACAATATTTATTTGAAATTTGAAGCATTATTTATTTACTTGAAATGCATCCTTGCTGAATAAAAGTATTGATTTCAATTTAAAAAATGAAAATAAAACTTTTAAATGGTTGTTTAACTCCAATGAAAGTTATACATTTATAAACCCACTTTTGCATACAAACGTTTGCTCAGTAGAAATGCATTACACTTACTGCAGCATGCACGATATATTATGCCATTTTGAACATACCTAATGTCTAATTAAACGTACTTGCTAAGCCACAAGATGGCAGTCTAAAATCACCACAAGATGTTTGAGAGCCCCAAAAGCCAGTAAACCTTCCTGCTGCTGAGGAAACCATAAAATGTAAATAAACAACCGTTTTCTCATATGTTTGCATTCACTCAACATTCTCAGATCCACTTAACTGACTAATAAACATTTGTACTGTGGGGGTGGAAAAGTTTATTGTCAATAGATTAAGCCTAAGCCACTGGCTTTACACTAGCCTCTCATTAAAAGTGCTGCTTTGTGGCGAAGCAGGAATTTTGTGAGAGGCCATCATCAGTGTGTCTTCCCGCTGCATATTCCCACACAGCCTGAGCAGAGTGTTTTCCAGATCACTGCAGCATGCAACCAGCAGCTGAAGAGTACTAAACCAACACTCTTTCTGCTTTCTTCCATTCACTGAATACTGCTTGTCAAGATGTCAGTTCAGTGCAGCCTGCATTTCTACAGAATAGTGATCTACTATCCAACCTGAGACTGTTTGTGCGTTTTGGGCCGAGGTCAGGTCAGGTCTTCATGCTATCAGTCTTTTATATCAACTTCAGTTACTTTGGATAAAAGCATCTGCCTAATGTGTAAATGTAAAGTGAAACTGAGCTGAACTCAAAGATCTAAGACTTTTTCTATGTACACAAAAGGCCTATTTCTCTCAAATATTGTTCACAAATCTGTCTAAATCTGTGTTAGTGAGCACTTCTCCTTTGCCGAGATAATCCAAAAAGTCTTAGATCTTTGAGTTCAGCTCATGAAAAATGGGGGCAAAAACAAAAGTGTTGCGTTTATAATTTTGTTCAGTGTAATTTAATATGACTTAAGATATTATTTATTGTTTAAAAATTTATTTAAAAGAGTAAAATAGTTTAATATTTATAAATATTGCAGAGAATGACTCCTAATGACTCCTGATTGTTAAAAAATACAATTAAACAAATATTAAGCAACAATTAAATTAAAACTTTTCTACAGAATTCTGTATATATATATATAAAAAAGTTGTACAAATATGTATATATATATATATATATACATATTTGTACAACTTTTTTTATGACTATCTTCAAAATTGTCATATACAGTAAACATCCAACGTCATAAATGAGTCAGATGTTAAATCAAAAACTGCTCTGATGGACTTAACAAGTAATTCATGAGTAAGACTGACTCATACAATAACTTGTCAGTTTGTGGGTCTTTTTGACTGAGTAATAGCTCATAAGAGTCAATTATACATGACTACAATGGTCCATCTGTGTTTTTGCTTTTGCATGCATCCAGTGAAGACAAAACAATAGAAAGACAAGTTTATTGTCTTCGCATTATTTCACATATCTCATCACATTCAATTCCGACTTCAAACTCATAAATCAGATGAAAATTTTATTTATTTTGCTTTGGTGCAGTTGATTCAGCAGAGGCACAGTTACAAACACTGGATATTCTTCTGCAACTCATTTTTTATTTAAAAAGCCCTTGCCCTGTCTAGGGAGTGACATGGAGGCAAAGGTAGTCATTCTGGGATATATATTCACCCCTCGGGAAGGCCTCCAGATCTGTTCTTGGTTACTCTTAACATAACAGATTTAACACAGCACACCACTCTTTTAAGCTCCCATGATGGAGTGATGATGGAAGCTACTGTGAAAAATATAAATCACAGAAACACACAGTCAAACAGAAGTTCATAAATCTTAAATCTAGCAAAACCTGAGTGAAAGTTTAAACTTTAAACTCATCAAAATAGTTCCTTATCAGCAGCACCAGACAAGAAAGAACCCAGCGTATGCAGCTCATGGTGGAAAGTTAAACACTCTCCTTGTCCATGAGAAAGTTTCTGCCCGCTGAAGAGGAATGTGGACTGATATCATCACTGGCTTTTCAGTATGTGTGCCGTGTGATGACTGTGAGATTACAGGGCAGACAGGGGCAAAGCCCCAGCTTTGAGGACACCCCTGTCGGGCCATGCCAATGGTTTTCCACCACAGGCAAGGGCTGGGCTCTATAGGTCGAAATTTAATCAGTCTCAAAATTTTGTGACAACAAAAAATGAATGGAACAGTTTGCATAAATCGTTTTGAGTTATGACAACTTCTAATGAAATTATGTTCAACCAACAACCAATTAAGTTCCTGTAACACTAACAAATCCTCATTTTGTACTTCTAATTTGTGTTACGCCTACATCCTGTCATCCGCTGGAACGCCACTCTCTCCTGAACGTGCATACAACAGTTAGGAGAAGCTGGAAATTACAATTTATAAAGTTTTAAATATGGATATTTTCTTACACAAACATATCGATTCGCTTCAGAAGGTCTTTATTCACCCCCCTGGAGCTGTGTGGAGCACTTTTTATAATGGATGGATGCACTTTTTTGGGCTTCAAAATCTCGACCCCCATTCACTGCCATTATAAAGCTTGGAAGAGCCAGGACATTTTTTAATATAACTCTGATTATATTCGTCTGAAAGAAGAAAGTCTTATACACGTAGGATGGCTTGAGAGTGAGCAAATCATGGGCTAATTTTCATTTTTGGGTGAACTATCCCTATAACGCAGAAACAGTTTAAATTAGACAATAATTACATCAATTAAAGTTGATGTAAAGGTTTTTAATTTGAACCCATGCATTTATTTAAGTTGTGGTAACAGGTCACCTGAATTTTTTTAGAGTGGCATGTAATTTCGAAAGTAGGTCCAAATAGCCAGTGCAAAGTAGATTTAAGTGAATGAAAAAATAGTGATAAAGTAGTATTGATGTTAATAAACGTTATTTTATTTTATTGTTTTATATAATATATAGCAATAAACACCAACACACTAAAGAATTGTATAAATGCCACACAGAGACTTTTGTAATTCACAATTTTAATGATGATGCAAACGAATATCTGTTTTGAACTTACTCAAACACTGTAAAAAGTGATTTTTCAAAGATTATTGGAGTATATATTAGAAGAAAATACTATTTCAGTCTACGTCAAAATTTCATGTTTAAATCAATGTGTTACTTGCCATTCCTTTGTAATTATTTACTACCAATTAAAAAAAAAAAACTTTTCCAATGGTTAAACTGGCATGGTTAGCTGCATGCATGCACAGGTGGTTGGGCAACACTTCGATCAGGCAGGATATTGATCATCATGGGAAGAGTCATCAGCACACATTTGGTCTGAGACATGGATCAGGCCTCACTTTAAAGGGAGGTGTACAATCCCAAAACGTTTTTTTTTTTTTTTTTTAAACCCCATTTTTTTGTTCAGTGTAGCTGCAAGAAAACTTGCCAAGCATATAGTCTATAAATTCGCAAAACATTTTTTCCATATTTTCTTCTGTATTGTAATAAACATATACCTGAGTGCAACGACTTATGCAGGGTTTTGGTAGTGTCCATCGGTTGTTGATTGGATTTTCAGATGTGAACGACATCTGAATGACAGTTGTGAACGAATCATTCATAAAAAGTTCAATAAAATGCATTTAGAGAATAGATGGTACATTTTCATTTCATGCCAAGTTGCCAACTTCAAAATAAAAACTGAACTGTCATACTAAAAACTGCATTAAAATCATTGCAATATTCAAATTTTTTTAAAGTAAAGAAGTCAAAAACTTATCGCAAATATTCCAAAAATGATTTGCTATATATTGACCAGCCCCACCACAGAAAGGAACCACCTGTCAGGTTCAATATCCGAACAGACCCATTCCACAAATCGAATCCTGACATTCAAGCATGTCAGAACCCAAACTGGCTAATTCTGAAAGGCAGCGATTATGTTTGACGCAGGAGTCAGAAAAGAGAAGACGCAGTTGTGCTGTGTGATAGACCGCTGGAGAGGCCTGAGGGGACACACATGAAAGCTTCCCATCAGCCCTTGAGCCGGAACAGACCACCGTGACTGCTTAATGTCTGTATCAGTATCCACCATCATCTCATTAATCTGGCCACTAAATCACATGACAGGCTGATTACCGACTGCATGAGAGCCATCAGCCCTGGGTCTGCACACTGCATTGTGAGATTGTGGTAATTATCTTCTACACCCCTGTCATTTGACTCCAACCCCTGCAGCAGTGCTTCCTGAGATGCTAATGCCACAGCCTGGGTTTATGTTGCAGAGGCCTAAGGTTAGTTTGAAAGTACACTGATGTTACATCCTCAGCATTTAATTCCCTTCAGCTTTACTGTCACATCTTAAACATTATAGCACCTGTCAATCACTGAAGCATGTTTTGGGGTGAGACTTCATGCTGGTTTCTCTCTAGGGCTAGGCTGTGCATGTACGGACACTGCACAAGGCTGCACATGTCGGATATCCCCAGGAGAACCATGGGAAGAACAGCACAAGGCCAGCTGTGTGTTTTGCAGCACTTTATAAACTGCCAGCATGTGTGTAAGATGCTGGGCAGCTGTAGTTCAATGCATAATTTAGATGTGATGAGATATTTACAGTTATATTATATACAGTCATATTCTATTAACATTTTTAACTAAAGCGACTCACAGTACACAGAACTCTGGAGTAAGTTCACACTCACAAAAAAAAAAAACAATCACAATTTGTGTAATCTGTTCACCTTCATGTCACTTCAAACATATGTTTGCATTTTTGTGTAATGCAAAAGGAGTTATCGGTAACACTTTATCCTTTTTAATTCACACAACTTGCAAAAAAATACAGTACCATTCAAAAGTTACGGGTCTATTTTTTTTTTTTTAAGAAATTCATATTTTTATTCAGCAAGTATGGATTAAATTGATCAAAAGTGACAGTAAAGGCATTTGTAATGTTACAAAAAAATAATATTTACAATATAAATATACATATTGTATTTTTGATCTTTTTATCAAAGAATCCGGAACAGTATGTATCACAATTTCCACTAGCAAAAATAGTACGCAGAATAACTGTTTTCAACATCAGTGTTGGGCAAGTTACTTCCAAAATGTAATACATTATATATTACTAGTTACTGTCTTTTGAAAGTAATTAGTTACATTACAATATTACTGTCTCTGAATTGTAATGCATTACACTACTTTTGAGTTACTTTTGAGTTACTTTCATCCAAAATATCCACATAAGTATTGTAAAATGCCAAAATGTAGTTTAATGCTGCTCATTCTACATCCAGTGGAGGGTAACGTGGTAGGTCTATATAATATTATTACTTTTGTAATGCGTTACTCCCAACACTGTTCAACATTCATAGTAATAATAATAATTAATGTTTCTTGAGCAGCAAATCATCATATTAGAATGATTTGTGACCATGGACCACAAAACCAGTCATAAGGGTCAATTTTTTAAAACTGAGATTTATACATCATCTGAAATCTGAATAAATAAGCTTTCCATTGGTGTATGGTTTGTTAGGACAATCTTTGGCCGAGATACAACTATTTGAAAATCTGGAATCTGAAGGATCATGTGACACTGAAGGCTGGAGTAAATGTAGCTTTGCATCACAGGAATAAAGGAATATATTTTAAATTATATGTTGAAATAGAAAACAATGTTGTAGTGATATTTCACAATATTACTGTTTTTACTATATTTTGGATCAAGTAAATGCAGCCTTGGTGAGCAGAAGAGGCTTCTTTCAAAAACATTAAGAAATCGTACTAACCCTTTTTAAGGTAGTGCATGTATAAATGTTAGTTATTGCATTACTTAATGTTAACAAACATACAGAACCTGAATGTGAAGTGATTTAGCAAAATGTTCATGCTGCTCTTTTCCATTCAATAAAAATGTATAGGGACCAGTGGAATCATAAAAGAGGTCCACATCATGACACTAAAGTTTTTTGCATTTTGAAGCCATGCGATAGCCTTGTATGATAAACAGATCCAAATTTAATCTTGAGTGAAATGTAATTTTTGAACCATCTCTTTAGGTGCCCTGTTCAAAGTCACAGTGCTGATAGACAGTTCATGTGAGGTTTGAAAATACAGCCTTTCAGTCAACAGCCCAGATCTCGACACATCCACATCACACAAAGTTATTAATTAGGAAATTTTATGAAGGATTTTTTAATATCCTCTACCGTCAGAGGAGACAGTTTGGCAGGTCATGGGAAGGATATCCTTGAGGAGGGATACCACAGATTGAAGTCTACACATGGCTGCCATCCAAAGGATATGAGACTTCTTTAAAGGTTTTCATTCAGATTTATGCTTCCACACAGAAAAGGAAGTAGCCCCTCTCAAGAGCTTCAAAAAGATCACTTGTATCAAAGTTATGATGCAAGTGAATAGTACCATGTTGAGATGTCAAACATACTTTTAAGGAACGCTTATCTGACGAAAACTTCCATTTTAAGACAGCTTGTGCTAATGGGACAAAATTAGCGTTGTAGCATTCGCTCTTCCTGGCTACACCACATGTGGCGTCACTAAATGTTTTTCTTTAAAATCCAAGCTCTTTATGTAGCCATGTAGTGATTTGTTTTGACTGTACGATTAGATCAAGAGAAAGAAAATCTCGGCTTTCATCCTGACGTTACATTGTTCTCGATTAGCTTCCTGCCCTTGTGTTACCCCAGGCAAGAGCCTGCCACGAGCTAAAACTTCCTGTTTTAAGACATAATCCATCAGATACATTGAAACTACGGCTGGTATTTACAGAAAACTAAAGTGTTGCTTACAGTTTTTTTTCAACTGCTTACACACAAAATCTTTACTTGTCACACAATTTCTAAAACCTGACACTCAAACAGCAGAACCACACACCAAATCTGCAAAACCAAAACACTAATTCTCGGCCTTTGACTCAGTTTTCAATTTCATAAGACACTTTTTGCAAAACACAACACACAATTCTCTGTGTAACACACAAAAACCTAACAGGAATTAATATTATGGCAAAGGTGTTTGCAAATGTTTGCTTTTGAGATGTGTTTGTGATATTTTGAATGCATTGCTTCATTTTTTTTGTGTGTGCAATTCTTGTATTTGTGTGTAAAGTTTTGAAAAAAAAGAGGCAAAGTTTTGAAAACGTGTGTAAGCAGTTGAAAAAAACTGTAAACTAGTGCAGGTGCAGTGTTTAAAACAGGGAATTCAAGATATAGGATAACATGCAAACACAGACTGGCTGTTGAGTTTTCTCTCGCTAAGACACAACAGTCTTTTGTATACGGGCTTTATTCTCCTTTTATGATTTCTATGATCCGTTCGCACCACAACCGAGTACAATAACTGGTTGAATGAGTGCTAGTCATGCATGACAGGTTGTGTATTAATGGATAGAGCCACTGTTTAGATGCTGTGTGTGTGTGTGTTGGGGTGGTGAGCTGCTGTACTGCACATTGTGCATTTTTCAGCAAGCCTTCTGTTTCCACATCTCAAGCCACTCAGGACAGACCCTCACCACCAGCAGACCAAATGGAAACTTCCTGTCTGAGATTTTCCACCATTTGAGCCTAATATAGAACACCCTGGCAAGCAAGATACGATTGTTTTTGGAGAAATCTATCTGATTGGACGACCTGCCACTGCCATTTGTTAGTCAGAAAAGTTAAACTTGTATAATTAGATGTTAAAATCTTTCCCCTATCCCAGTTTAATATGCAGAGTCTATGATAGGGTTGGGTATCATTTGTTTTTTTTTCCGATACCGGTGCCAAATCGATACTTTTAAAACGGTACTGGTGCCTAAACTGTGCCTGAACCGATACTTAAAAAAAGTTTTTTTTCCCCCAAAATAGGATGGATTGGCCATTATTGAGCGCTATAAACACATTTAATGTCTGTTTCATTCATACTGGACACCAGAGGGCGCCCTCGCGCAGAAACTCCACATGAGTATCACAGAAGGAATAGAACTCAGGAAATCCCTAATATGGACAAAGGCATTGCTATCGCTACAGAAGATAAACGTTTTGAATGATAAAACAAAGACAATAAACACTCGACTGCGACAATGTATTGTTTATCTGTGTTATTCAAGCCATCTTTGGTATTTTCAACATAATTAAGTATATTTATAATCCATTGCTAATCGACATAGCCTTTTTACCATATGCTTTTTACAGTATAGAACATATTTTCTGCCTCATTCTGTGACAAGAAGCCACATCAGATCACAAAAGGAAGCAAGCAGTTGTGGAGTAAAAACGTTATAGTGTAGGGTGACCATATGTGCCATTTCCCCAGGACGCGGATGTGTTGGATTTGTATTATTAGAGTTTTCCGACTTGCATTCGTGAATTTTCTCAGTCGGGAAATTATTTTTCACGTGCGGTGCCGGTGATCCTTATGTCCGTTTCGGAGAACCAGAGAACAAATATTTCAATCGCCGTTTTTGTCTTACGTGAACGTAAACAGATGAGAAAGAAAACACACATGTACAGTATTTTTAGATCTGCGTGCGTTCGGTGTTAAAGAGACAGCAGCCTAATAAACGCGTTGCCTGTTATTAATATTAATCAAAGAACAAGAGAAAATCATTCACTGATCTTGACTGAATATATTTAATAACTTTAATTGATTAATCTATATTTTATTTATGAAAAGAAAACTATGCAGTGTTTTTAAACTTTTAATTACAGTTTCTGTACCTGAAATTTTGTTCAGTTGTATTTATTTATGATATTGCTAATTGATTTGTTTGTTCCTATTTTATTACTGACTATTTACTTGTCTTTAACACTGTAATATTTGAAATTTATATTAATCTAGTTGTTTAAAAAAAAAAAAAAAAAATTTAAAGCATAGGCAAAATTCCTCTTGCAGTGTTCTGTAGGCTGCTGATTTTTGCTCGTGTTATTCAGCTGCAACAGAATGCTTTGTAAAAAGACAGAATAAATGTTTGACATCTAAATGTTTGACTTAATTTTTTTATATTGGATTTTTTTATCTTATTGGAATCGATAAGAATCGGAATCGATAAGCAGAATCGGAACCGGAATCGATAAAATTCAAACGATACCCAACCCTAGAAATGAGGCACCGAAATCTGCATTCTGATTCGGTTCTAGAACATACCGGTTACACAGGTACCGGTGTGGTTTCGGTACCCAACCCTAGTCTATGATAAGTATAACCCTATTATCAAAACAGGGTTTTCAGTTTTGTTTAACCAATGGCAGCTGCGTTGTTCCTTGTTAAAAACAGTGACTGTATCCAAAATCACATACTATATAGTATGCAAAAAATAGTATGTGAAAAGAAAAGTATGTCTAAATTCACAGTATTCATAAAACACCAAGCAAAACAATTACCTTCTATTTCTGGCAAGATTTTGAAGTGTGTATCAAACAGTGATACACACTTCATCATGGGATGCTTTACTATCCCATGAGGTCATGGAAGAGGATTTGGGGGTGAGTAAATTATCAGGAAATTTTTATTCTGAAAGTGAACTAATCCTTTAATGGACACAAATAGTAGTGCAGAAATTACAGACTTCACCTTTTAAAATGATAGTTCATAAAATAAATAAAATTAAATAATAGGTCTGCTTCTCACAAAAAGCTGTATATATATATTTTTAAATTGACAGTAACATTCCGCATTAATTTTCATTGTATAGAAGAGAGCAGCTTGGACATTCAGCAAAATGTCTTATTTTGTGTTTACCAGAAATTTGGAACATAAGAAAGGAAAACTTGAAATCGCATCATATGACCCCTTTAATAAAAGGTTTCAACAATGACCACATCATGACATTTTTGATTAACAAAGGCATTTTATATTAATATTCTGATTATGTATGCATTCTGTTAAAGTGATATTGCCATAAACTGATTTTTTTTCTAGAAATCCTAATGATTTAGAAATGCTTATATTAATCAGATTTCTGTGTAATGTTAAGGCTTATTGAGAATATACTGTCAGTGAAATTATGAGATATTACAAGGCAGTTGTGAAATGTCACACTATTAAAAAAAAAATTCTAAGAGGAGATAGATTTGTGACTTAAATTACCGTACACTGAATAACATTTATTTTGAAATTAAATGGCAAGAGTAAACATCTCTAATATTTTTCTAAGCACTTTTAGAAGAAACATTATATTTCACGGTGAAGCGTGTAATTTCTGCACCACTAGAATTACCAAAAAATAAATTAATAAAATAAATTAATAAAAATACATCAAAAGGGTATAGAATGCGCTGTTTTGCAGTTTGGTTGGCCAAACAGAAAATGTTCAGCCAATGCTGTGTGTCAGGCTGGATGGATGAGGTCTCTGTGGATGGAATATGAGAAAGCATATTTACAAAATCTGCAAAAATACAAACATTTTTAGTAGTTATTTATCAAATAAAACAGCTGAGAACTCCATTATCTCCAGCGCTACACAAGAGCAACCTCAGAGCAATATGATATTTCTCTAGGTGTGTGTTCTGTTTAGGGATGGAACGATTACCGGTTTCACGATAAATCACGATAAAATGCCCCGACGGTTAGTATTATCGTTTAAAATTGAATTATCATCAAAACCGTATTTGATTATTGCGATTTTGAAAACTCGCGGTAAATCCTGTCCAGCCAGCATCAGTCTGACGCAGAAGCAGCATGCATTCAGTGTGTGTATCAGTTCTTTTTGAACATGTTCATCTAATTTTAACAAAACCGTGATAATATTGATAATCGTGATAACGTTGGTCACTATAACCGTGATATGAAATTTTCATACCGTTACATCCCTAGTTCTGTTGTAACTATAGCTCATCTTCAGTCTATCTATCAGTGCATAAAGTGCAGATTCAGTCTTTTTTTTAATCTTTTTATAGCTCACCAATTATGAAGCTGACAACAGCAGGGGAGCTGCTCAAGCTTGGTGGATGATTCTGGACAACTTTTGAAACAGATTAGGAGTCTAAAAATAAAGCCCATCATCTAGGAGGAGAGAGAGCCAGGTGACTGTGCTGCTTACTGCACACTGCTGCCAGAATGACATAACCAACGGTAGAGCGGCACACTGAGCTTACGCTTGCTTCTGCTTGTACTTCGTCTTCTTATGAAGGACAAGCCGGTATGACAATTAACCATACTTCAGCAGAAATAAGAAAGAAGTTCTAAAAAAGGCTTCAATATGAAATCAGAATTATTTTCTTTCCTAATAAGTAATCCTGGTCTGTGCACAATTCGCTGTCATTCCAAAGGTAAAAACTTTCAAAATCTTCCAAAACTCTATGCCATAATGCTGGGGTGTCATAGGTAAATCTACGCAGAAACCTTATGCTTCGTCCCAATTCACATACTATCCGTCCTAAATATTTAAAAATAGAATTAGGAGTCGTTCAAACACAGAACGTGTCCTTGTGTCATGAGGTAGACATGAGGTAATCGGACAGCGATGCATTCAATCTTCCACTAACGCTGTCTCTCATCGTGTCTCTGGTTAGCCTCTGCTCTGCCTGTGGACATTCATGTGTTTTGTAGGAAGCGTGGCTTTGGAGAGTGATTTGCAGGGAGGGTGGGATCTTATGCTTTCAAATTAGGTTGCTATTGCTATCCCGAAATCGCCTTCCTTACCTTCAACATGACATGGCATCTTAAAAATTCAGTGCTCATGTGCGAAATGCTGCAAAAGACACAAGACGCGAGCACAATGGTCATACACGTCTGTCTAGTGCATGTTTACATAGAAAAACAATGGAAAAGTAGCGCACTGGAATGGAAAAATGTGTTCTGTTTGAACGGCCCCTTAGTATGTCCCAAATCATAGTATGTTAAAGGGGTCATCAGAAGTTGATATGATTCTTTAGGGTCTTAATGAAAAGTCTATAACATACTTTGGTTAAAATTTCTCAATGGTAGTGTAAAACAACACCCTTTTTACTAGGGCTGGGTAAAAAAATATCGATATCTCGATTTTAATCGATTCTCATTTTTACGGAACAATATAGATTCTTAAATCCCAAGAATCGATTAGTCTAGCCTGTCTTCAGTTAATGGACAGAACGTTGAAGGGCACCTCCCATCCAATAAATTGCAACAAGCATTGTGCTTTGGCAGTGGTGGACAGTAACGGAGTAGTTTTACTTCGTTACTGTACTTAAGTACATTTTTCAAGTATCTGTACTTTACTGGAGTAATTTTATTTTGCGTAACTTTTACTTTTACTTCACTACATTCCAAAGCATAAGATCGTACTTGATTTGCGCGAACATAAACGTATTTAGGCAGATCTGGGGCACATTCCCTTCACAAACAAATGTAATCCACTGCGTCTTCAGCGGCTCAGATGTCGGGAGTAAATGACGACTGCTATGTTCAATTATTACATCCAACAACAGAATCATTCTTGTCTACATCTGCTCCGGTGTTCTGTCGATTTGTACTACCCTGTCAGATTTTGCTACCTCCCATTAAAACAGTGGGTAGTACAATTCGACAACGAATACCCTTTGCAGCTGACTCTCTGATCATGTATCAGGGCAGTGGTGGCCAGGACCGGCTCTGTCTCAGTAGTGGGCGGCGCTTCTGCCGCTGTCCATGTTTGCTCAGCATGCCTCAACAGCACACCAGGGTCTTTGCAGGGGAAGGTAAACACTTCAAAGTGACCCATTGCAATCTATGAAGTGAGCATGCAACATGTGTGTTGTGTTTAAAGTGACAGTTCACCTGAAATAGAAAATTCCTGATGTTCCACATCTGTATGACTTTAATTCTTCCATGGAACACAAAAGATATCTACTCTTTTCCCAAAAATCATGCTTTTTAATGCAGCTAGTCCCTATGGAGATGAGGCTTTTAAGCTTCAAAAAAGATGCAAAAGTACTATAAAAATTATATAAAAGCTGTCCATATGAATGCACTATTATATGTAGGCATGCAATAGCTTGTGAGGAACAGACTTATGTCATAGTTATTAACAGAGTTATTCAATGAAAAATTTCCTCTTCAGTATGCTGTTAGCTGCTGTGACTGAATCATTGAATGAATCAAATCAGCCGCATCGATTTAAGGAATCATTTATATCCGTTGAAATGGACCAGCTGATTCCCTGAGACTCAGAACAATTAAATTAAAGGAATAGTTCACTCAAAAATGAAAATCTGTTGAAATTGTACGCACCCTCAGGCCATCCAAGTAGATGTAGATGCTTTTGTTTCTTCATCAGAATAGATTTGGAGAAATTCAGCATTACATCATTTGCTCATCAATGGATCCTCTGCAGTGAATGGGTGCCGTCAGAATGAGAGTCCAAACAGCTGATAGAAACATCACAATAATCCACAAGTAATCCAGTCCATCTATTAATGTCTTGAAGTGCAAAGATGCATGTTTGTAAAAAACAAATCCATTAAGGCGGTTCAAGTTTAAATAGTTACTTCTGGCCAACATATGTGTCTATAATTCATAATAACGCATCGCCTGTATTTTTCTCCTGATTGAGATGAGACAACTTTTTCACTGGAGAAAACAATATAATAGATAAAGAACTTGTATTTTAGCTGGAAGCAATGGTTTGAAGTTAAAATGTCTTAATGATGGATTTGTTTCTTACAGACAGGCATTACTATATTAGTCGCTTTCCTATAGCTGTCTGGATGTTTGGATTCTCATTCGGTCGGCACCCATTCACTTCCACAGAAAAGAAAGTCATACAGGCTTAAAGCAACATGACTGAGAGTAAATAATGATAGAATCTTCATTTTTGGATGAACTATCTCTTTAACCTTCTTCAAAGTGATAGCAGAGTGCATACTTTTAAAATATGAGAAGGGAACATGAACTAAAACACTGAATACCAGGTGGTCGATCCAACGCATAATCATCTGCATTCAAAAACCCACATTCTCCCTCTATATCTCACGGTCTCTGACTGCATGAAGCCGTGTGGAGGACTGATTTAATTATCACAAGCAAATTACTCAGTATCATCAGCTGTTTCTCACTATATGATCCAGAGGCCGAGGAATCCAGCTCTGAGTCACTGCTGAAACAACCTCCCCTGGTTTTGTAAGACGTGAGGCCTCACGCACCATATTGTTCACTGACCTTTAGCTGCTCACAGTATTGTGCAGACTTACAGTTCTCAACACTCCCTTCCAGAAATAGCCTCATATATATTTAACAATCACTCGGGGGCCTTAAACTGCAGTAACAGGCATGACTCCCTACATAAGCGCCACTCAACACTTCATGCTGTTGTTTAGCTACACCTCAAAACCACATATAAATGTCACAACACTTTAGTATTTCACATAAATGACTCCAGTGAACCATTGGAATTTGCATACATTTACCAATTAACTTTCTAATTTAAACATGACAGGTATAGGAAAGAACGACCCTCATGTTTTTCCAACCCGAACTTGAAATGTCTCAGTGTTTTTTTTTTTTGTCCATACATTGCAAGTCATTGGGCTCCAATGTTTTTGGCTCCCAATGTTCTTCAAAATATCTTTTTTTATGTTCCACGGAAGAAAGAAAGTCTTGCAGGTTTGGATTGACACAAGGGAGAGTAAACAATGACAGAATTTTCATTTTATTGGTGGACGATCCCTTTAAGTTAAAGCTTTTGGTTTATATGCAGTTGGTCTGAAAGTACTGCTGGGCCGAATAATCAAAATTGATCAACTATTTAGAAATGCAACATCTTTGAATAATTCACCACCCTTTTTTCTTTTTAGAGCATCTATAAACAAGTCTCTCTGGCGCCTAAACTACATGAGCAGAGAGCGGTCAGAGAGTCTGAGAAACTGTTTTCTCTTGAAACCTGCAGGACAACTCTTCACTCCGATGGAAAGACAAGATCTTGTCTGGATCACTGCAAGTGCAAGAGCTGTCAACCAAAGAAAAGTGCAGATGAACATTTATATTCATTCATCTTGCAGACATTTTTATCCAGTGCGACTGAAGAAAATCACAAACTGTTTATTTATTAACATACACAAACAAAAGCAGAAGTTAAATGAAGAAATACAGAGGAAGAGAACAATATATATCCTTTTTTAAAAATAGGAGTTATTACAAGAAGTGCCTCTGCTTGTGGTCATGAGTGTTCGCAGAAGAGGTGTGTCTTCAGCTATTCCTTTAAAGTTGTGATTGTCACAGCAGCTCATATGCCAGAAAACCACAAGTGGAATTTTTCATAATGCTTTTTCTGATTTGATGCGCTACATTACAAATGTTATTATCAGCATCACAATTTGAGATACAAGTTGCTCAGAAAAATGAACATGAATGTCAGAATGTCTTATTTAGAATGTCAGTATTTGGTTTGTCTCTTTTCTGCTTTAATGGCAGAAGCTTTTGAGCTGCTGGAACTTCATAAGCTTGTGTAAACCTGATGATCATGTTTTGAAAATGATCCAAAGAGCATTTTGATTTATTATTTATAATGAATCATAATTAAAAATAATTACTTAACTATATGATTAATGACTCTTTTGAACTTCAGTATTGAATCAGACTTTGGACCTCACTATATTTAAATTAAAAGCATATTCATATCAAATGACAAACTACGTATACATTTCTATCTTACTGACTCTACGATCCCAAAAAATTCATTGCAAACTTACAGTATGTATGTAAATACAGAGAGGTAATTCAAGGTGGATATTTCAAAAGCGTCAGCTTCTATTTTTGTGTCTACACTATGTTGTTTTACTATAGAGTGGGTGTACTTGACTACAGAGGGTCTGAAGCGTGTTTATAAGCTCCACCCTGAGCTCCTGTGCTGCCTACAGCAGCCTGTTCAATGTGTCTGGAGAAAATAAAATAGAGCAGGAGGCTTCTATTGTAGTGAGACCAAAATCACATGACATCCAGTTACAATACGCAGTATGATACACCGTACTACTGTTTTTACACATTTGTGGTGGACATAGTTGTTAAAGGAATCGTTCTCCCCAAAATTAAAATGTGCTGAAAATGTACTCATCCTCAGCCATCCAAGATGTGGATAAGTTAGTTTCTTCATTAGAAAAGATTTGGAGAAATCTGGAGTCCAAACAGCTGATAAAACATCACAATAATCCATAAGTAATCGACACGACTCCAGTCCATCAATTAATGGCTTGTCAAACGGAAAGTTGCATGTTTTTAAGAAATAAACCCATTTAGCCGTTTTAACTTCAAACCAATGCTTCCAGCTAAAATACATAATATTTCAGCTATGTATTTAAAAATTTACATCGTATTTTAGCTACAGTATGTATGGTCCAATCCATTTACTCTAGTGAAAACGTCCATCCCCTGTCCTCCTCTCACATCAAAATCTACCAACATATTTGTTTAGACCTGTTTTGGAATGTTTTCACTCGTAAATGATGCTTGATCTGTGTGTATTTCTCTCCTGATTCGGATGAGATGACGTTTTCACTGGAAAAAAGCAGTATTATGAATAGCAATAGAGGACTGGTATTTTAGCCAGAAGCAACAGTAATTAGTTTCTTACAAACAAGCAGCTTTTCACTTCACAAGATGTTAATTGATGGACTGAAGTTGTGTGGATTATTAGTGGATTATTGTGATGTTTCTATCAGCTGTTTGGACTCTCATTCTGACGGCACCCATTCACTGCAGAGGATTTATTGCTGAGCAAGCGAAGTAATAACTCATCTACATCTTGGATGACCTGAGGATGAGTAAATTGTCAGCAAATGTTCATTGCTAAGTGTATCTTCCCTTTAAACTGATTACAAAGGAATTGTTAAAATATTTTTTTACACCAGCATATACAGTGATTTTATGTCATGCAGGACATTGAATATATGCACTGCTCTGATATGAAACTACACAGACCAATAAAAGCAGTATAATTTCCATATAGCCAATACTAACTAGAGTGGAGAAAAGGTCTTATTGAAATGACCGTAACTGAAGAACATGTGTTTTGCATTCACAAGCAGGTGAGAGCAACGTTTCTCAATCACAGCAGTGCACTTTTACTTTAAAGGGATCAATCAAAAAAGTCCACGATAAATAAAGATATTGTCTCTCAAAAGTGAGAGTCGATTCTGAATCGCCTTAACAAGTCGTCATATTTTCGAATCTTTCGTTACGATATACGTCACTGGGTAACACATTTGCATAATCCCGCCTGCCCGCGAAATACGAACAGAGTCTGACCTGCCCACAAACACTTCCACTAGTTAGTGTGTTTACATCATGTTGAGGAGACGCTGTGTTCAGGATACCACAGAAATACAATTCAAACCTTTTGTTTTGTGCATGTCATTTTACCAAGGACTGCTTCTCTAATCTTGGTTTTTATCTTCGTCGGCTTCTAATCTTCTTTATTTGGATTAACAAGCTCTCCGAACCACAACCTGTAAGTATGGTTGATACGTTATGTGTACATTTTCAATTGAGTGCTCAAAATATCAAGATTTTGTGCTAATATGTGATGTATACCTAGTGCAGCTTTAGGTTTCCAGGTAAAGCACGATATTTCTGTCTTACTGAAATAGTTCTGATAATTCGCTGTGAACACACTATTTCCTAAGAATGTGTCGATTAATGTAGACTGACGTTGTTCTAATTACTTCGTTTAATAATAAAGAATGTAGTGTAGCGCACAGACTTTATAATCATTGTGAAATTGCTGTTTATTTTGCTGCACCGGCAGTTATAGGGTTAATGCGGCCTTAGATGCATTTAAACCTGTTGTAGGGGACTCCAACACAATATTAGGACAATTTAAAATACCACATGACCTGCTCTTTAAGCTCCCCTAAACGCTGTGGTTTATTAATAGGGTAAACAACATATGAATGGTTTAGAGCTGTGTTTGCATATTAAACTGGGATAGAAGAAAAATGTTTTAATGGAAAAACACACACTTCAACATTAAATGCACACAAACAGACTGAACAACAACAATGAATCAAGGCATAATGTCTCTGCAACTCTATGGACGTGAAGGCAACTTCCACCACAGATGTCAAAAGGATCAATAGTGTCAACATTTCAGTTTGTGGCAGCATTTTGACAGGACATTTGACCTCTTTTCATTCCATCTGACTCTCGCTGTGCTGAGTTTCCTCTCAGGAGAGCAGCTTTACAAACAGAGAAACAACCCGTATTTTAAGCAGCTCCCTGACAGAGAGGCTCCAAGCTGCATCTCCAACCTGCTAAACAAGTGACTGATTGTCTGCTGGAGGTCAGATGTTTTCCTGTTAAGCGAGCTAAGAGCGGACTCTCAGTCACAGCATGCCCAAAAACATGTGACCCCATCTAAATAGTTTCCAGCATGATATCAGCCTGAATCAGGCCATAGAAGCTCTTATTGTGCTCTTGGTATGAGCCTGATGAGCATCAAGCAGAACAGAAGGTCAGAAGATGGGCCTATCATTGCAAGGAAAGAAACACTTTTTGGAAAGGTTCATCCAAAAATTGCATTTGTCGTCATCTGTAATGCTAATCACTTCTTAAAAAAAATAAATAAATATATATATATATATATAAATAACTACACTACAAGCTACTAACAAAAAGTAGCTCACTACACTGAATCTATATGAAATGTCTGTAAAAATACAGTCCGATGTACTGTGTTAATATGAAGGAATTTTCTGTGTTGAATTTTCAAATGTGATTTACCCATATATTATATGAATCCATCCACTATATTAAAAATTAACATGTTAAATTTTTCTGAGCTTATATCATTGTGCTAAAAATAAACAAAGAAGACTCTGGACTATATTAGCCTCTGAACTTCAGAGTTCATCTTATCTGCCTCCAAAAAGACAACAAACCCAACAATAGTCCTCAAAGGACAGCAAAGATTCCATCACATCACATCCGCCTCGAGTGAGGCAAAGGTCAGAGGTCAGAGTTCTGCTTATTTGAGGAGCCAGGGAAGGAAGTGCAGAGCAGAAGAGCTGATGAGATCCAAATGGAAGAAGGAAACGCACTCATGTCTGGGACTCTCCTCTGCTTCCGTTAGCCACATTTACGGAAAAAACATGAGTCATATTTGATATGTCACTGATAAGACTGTGACGCTACTGTATGCGATTAACCAGCCACAATGGCACCTGTCTATACATAGCACACAAAATAAGTCTTGTTATCAGTAATACAAGCAATGTGTCATGTTTAGCACCATTGACACTCTGTAAACATGAAGGAAAACACCTTTACATCACGTCCTGCCATCATCAAAACTTTTTCGCGCTCATCGTTACAAAAAGTCCCAGTTGTTATCATGACGTTATAAAAAAAAGCCTTGTTTCTCCTTATTGAATGAGTTTTAAACAGGGTTGTTATCATTAACTAAAACTAAAACTAATAAAACATTTCTGTTCTTTTTTTAATTGAAATAAAGCTGAAATAAAATAAAATAAAATATACTACCTATACTACCTAAACTTAAACTAAACAAAAATTGTTGTCTGGGCTGTTGAAGCACTAAAATTATTAACTGAAAATAAATAAAAACTAAAACTGAATAAAAATTAACACTGAAAAAACAAATGAATGAAACCTAGTAGTAGCTAATATATTTAGGTTTATTATTTTTTTTAAATAAATTAATGTAAAAAAAAATTATGTAAAAAACTAAATTACTAAAAATTTAACTAAATTAAAATGAAAACTGAACATTTGAAACAAAAAAATCTATTAAAAAATATAAAAGGATATAAATAATACTAAAATAACACTGTAAAAAAAACAAAAAAAACCGGAAGACTTCCTCTGAAATATCTGGTTGAACAGGATGCTGTCAGGTTTGAACAGCACACAGAGATGGCTGTGTTTTGTGTGATCATCAGAGGATGTTAGCCCAGTGCCCTGTCGAAGCAAGTTCATAAAAAATCATAAAGGGAAGTGTTAGGGTTGGGTATGACTTTGTCCTCACGCCCTCACATGACTTCAGTGTAGCAGCACTCAACTCAGCAGCAAATACCACATCTGCCCAGTACTTCACTCTATAAAAACTTTGTGCATGTCTTTACATAAACTACTGTCGGGAAACATTTGTTAACGGAGACATACGGTTACTGGGATTTCTTTATGCTTGATAATATTTTCTGACATGTTGTTTACACATCTGGTCTTGCTGGAATCCCTTCCCCCCCGATGGCAGAGATCATGGGAAAGGAAATTATCTTATCACACAAGGCCCGTCCCTTTCATGTGCAAGTTGCAAATGCAAACAGTGATAAGTGTGTATGACTCCTGCGCAGGTGAAGCTCGTTATCATGAAAATGAAACTCTGGGAAGTAGGCAGCAGGGCTTGAAGGTGCAGATCTGGTTCTTGTGGTTTAGAAAGACGGTCTAACCCGGGGCACAAGAATGTGGGCTGATGACACAGTTTCACTGTCTACCACAGTGACAGTTGAAAGGAATTATTCTCACTCCTCATGTCGTTACAAACCTGCATGACTTTCTTTCCTCAGAACACAAAAAGAGAATATTCTGAGCTCTTATAATGAATGTGGTAGAGAATAAAAAGAAAGCACAATGTTTAGTATTGTAAAAACAGCACCTCATAACTCATGCACTATATTCCAAGTGTTCTGAAGCCATACGATGACGAAATTTCAAATCCTCACAGACTTGAATCACATGATCCAGTAAACAAAAACAGTTTAAATTATTTATTCAGCAAACCAATCCTGGCTAACCACCTACTGAACCTAACCCTAACTCTAACCCATCTGCTAAATAAAAAAAAAGTTGAAAAATGCACCAAACAGTTGCTAGTAGCCATTGACTTCCACAGTATTTCTTTCCATACTATGTAAGTCAATGGCTACCAGCAACTGTTTGGTAACCAACATTCTTCAAAATATCTTATTTTATGTTCCACAGAAGAAAGAAACTCATATAGATTTGGAACAACTTGCGGGTGAGTAAATGATGACAAAATTGTCATTTTTGGGTGAACCATCGATTTAAGCAGTATATAACATAACATTGTTATAATGTTTGTTAACGATAATGGAGTTTATTGTAAAGCGTTAAAATGCGTTCATATTATTGAAAAAGAAAAAATGTAGGGTGGGGACCTGGTTCTGTTATTCGTTGTTGATTATATGGAAGCAGATCAGAATGCGAACTTGCAGTGGATTGTAAGAAAGGGGCAGAGTTTATGCACACAAAACGATTGGAGATGTCCAGAATACATCTGTTGTATAAAAGAGAAATTATTTTTTAATAACATTACAAGGTAAGAAATGTAATAATAAAACATGCATAAATGAATTTTTCACAATAAGATCAAAACATGCATTTAGAAAATAGATGTTAAAGTCATTCCGACTAACAATATTCTTCAAACTGCACATAAACTGCCTCAAATGGTGAAGGTTTTGCACATTAATATTCACATTCTGATGTCTGAACGGCAGTGTGTGTCAGCCATAAGTTACTTGACTGGACATTTCCAGAAATTTTCCAACCAACAATTAAATTTTGCATCGAGGTGTACACAAAAGAAGTGTTTTTGGGAATGGACCCGAACAGAATGCAGGGGTCTTTTTAAAAAGCCATTTTAAAAATGGCACGCTCATGGCATGAGATGCTAAAAAAAATTACATACTCGCACCACTGCACCCAAATAATTTCCACATTTGCAGATTTCGAATGTGACTGAAAGGCTCACACTGAGTGCTCTTAGTAAGTGTGTGATTTTCTTGAGCAACAGACCATAACAATTTCTTGCAGAATACTACAGGAGCCACGCGGCCACCATTAAGCCGGTGATCTCTGTTATAGTCATAGAGTTTTGCGAGCTGTTGGCAGTGGCTGTGGCTGTACATTTTCAGTCTCCACAGTCGAGAGGTCTAAGCAAGCGGCCACTTCCATTCACACGTCAGAATCATTTCTGCCACTTTTGTGAGTGCTCACGCTGGAGAGCTGGGAGTGACCTTGAGTGCTGTTGACAACACGCAATTACAGCACAGGGTTGGGAGAAAGAAAGAAAAAGAAAACAGCAGGAGGAGAGCAGCAGGCCTCTTACAATCAGGGAAAAACAGCAATTCCAAGCAGGCAGGCTTAGTTTCCTTCCTTCAGACATCGCACACACACCAGAGCAGGAGCATGTGTGAGTGTGACATACTTGCTTACCATGGCTGTGGACAGACAAGACAAGAACAGAACGAAAGTGCTCTCGTCAGCACTCCACATGGCCATGATGAGTCTGCAGTTGTGCGTGCCACGCTTGTGCAAGAGTGTGTGCGAAAATCTGGGCTGCATCCCAGAGCAGCGATCTAACAGCTTCTATTATTGCTTTGTTTTTATCATGATGCTCGCCGTCAACAATGCAAGCGCTCGTTTGTTCTCTTTTTCCTGTTTTAGTCTCCCAAAAGAAGAGGCCTCATGTGGCACATGATTTTTTTCTGCGCTTGATCTAACTCCTGCATATTTGAAAGAGTTGACATAATTTGGCGGGCCCACAACCGTGCCAAGTTATGACTAATGGAAGGGAGAGTTGACTGGATGGCATCCACATAGTTTCATGCTAGGCATGCTGCACGCCCAAAACGACACATCTGGTGACATAATGTTCAATAAAACATGTTTTTTTTTTTTTTAGGTAGAATCAATGGGAAAATCATTTATAAAGCCCTTCTCAAACCATGGAAGCTTGTGCAATGCGTTCACACTGACCTTACGGGAATCTTCTTGTCAGTTATTATTAGTCATCATCATGCATCCACCTACTCCCAAAAGGCCATCGAAGGCCAAGTCACACAGCGGCACAAAACACACCCTCGGTTTTCGGTTTGAAGTCTAGACTAGTTTGATTCTGTCCAGACTGCACATGACTTCAAGTAGACAAACAGGGTCGGCAGCCTCCTCAGACTCATGCCACACTGTATTCTAAAGATAGAGACAGGCGAGTTGGCTGACCTATTTAAAAGCGGCCCTTCATCCTCACTGCAATAATATTGGTTCATAGGCATAACTACAAATGGGACGAAACAACAGCCATGGACTATAAACATAATATAAACTGCTGCCTGCTGGATTATGCAGTCAGTGGTGATTTTCACTGTATTTTGATGTCTAAAATAGCCACTTTTACATTGCAAAGGAAGCAGAACTAAATCCACCAAATTTATGTGCAGACAGTGGTGGGGAGGGAATTTCGTGAGCTGCTTGAAAAGAGTTACCTGCTAGGGCATGATAAGCTGCGTTCAAGTCCTTCTGGGAAGTTGCTACTTACAAAATACAATATGATGTGGTATGGATCAGGGTTAGGGAAATTGACTTTTTCATTTACTGTATATCTTCCTCTCATTTTGCTCAATAAACAGTTTGTTTCCACAATGATTTTTTAATTGAAAAACCCCAAACTTGCAATATCTGAGCTTAAAGTCGGCATGAAATGAAAATTCGCCCTGTCTATTTTGTAAATGCATGTTATAGATCTTCTTATGAGCGATTCATTGATGAACATGTTTCCTGTTTAAAAAATAATTTTGATCTCGTAATGTTTCATCAAAATGTCACCATTAACTAAATCTTCTGGTGAAAATGACAGACTTCTCTCTGGTGTCGTACGCAGGACGTCTCCAATCATTTAGTCTGTTAAAACCCTGCCCTACCACAATCAACATTTTGAGTGCAACACAAAATCCAATCAAATCCAGTGGCTAAAACCAAGTCTTCACCCTATTTCACAACATCGTTAAAAAGATTTTTCTCTACTTTCGTTTCATCGTGACTTTAAAAGAAAGCATTCTTATTGTTAATTGCATTCGTGTGTGCTCAACCTGTAAATAAAACCATTTCGACATTACTTCAGTGCACCATTAGAATTGGTGAAATCCCCTAAAACTGCATTCACTGTATGATGAGCTTTTTTCCTTTGTTTATTTACTTTGCATCTAAATTTGGCTTCGGTATCAAGCCCACAAGTTGACCGGCCCACCAGGAAGCTCCCATGTGGTCACTCCATCCATCAGCCTGATGTTCTCCACAGGCCTCTAAAGTGAAGAGATTATGAGAGCAAAGCAACAAGATCAGGAAGACACGTGCTTCATATGAAAAACACAACACAGTAACACTCAATGCAAAGGTGTATAATAGAAAAGCAAATAACAGATCGAAGCAGCTGTGTAAAAGTAAAACAGCTTTTAAGAGAATGATTTGTAATCTCATTGGAGGGAAAACCTCAATGCAAGATGCTACTGATCAAAGCCCTTCCTGAGGAAACACCCACAACATTACCAAAGCTCTCAAAAATTACACGCTCACACATTGTTTCAAACCACCAGCAATGCTTCTGGACTTAATAAACCCTCACCCTCACATTTAGAAACTCGTTTTGCTCATTAAAGCCATGTCGATGAGTCTAAGAAGCCGTAGTTACTCAATTATGCCTGTAACTGTGCACAGGACAGGACTGACAGCAGACTTAAAAGCATCTCTACTGAATCTCACTGATCTAAAGAGCTACAACAGCCCTGCAGCATTACGTCATAGTTACAGAAGTAATGTTCAACAGAATGCCACAATCTGTCAGATTGAACCAAATCAAGCAACACCTGAAATTGACAAGACACACAAAAGTTACATTTTCAGAGTACATGATTTATGCTCCAAAACATACACAAAGAATATGTAAAAGAACACGTTTCCACCCAGCAAATGCATTTGAATATGATTCAGAGCATTTTTTGCCTTTAAAAGTACATAAAAAATGTGCTAAAATATACAGCAAAGGTGTGAAACACAGCTGCGCTTTGTGCCTAACAGTGCCTTATACAGCGCAGCCTCTTCATGCCTTACTGTTTATCCATGTTACAATGCTCCATGAATTTATGATTGTTTATTCACATAATGACTATACTTATCTGTGTTTACCTTCTGTGCTGCCACATTTATAACAAACTACCAGGTATTTTTAGATAACATTAATATTAGTAGTTAGTGCCTGATTAAATTTGAGGAAACACTGCCAATGAAAATGCTGAGTTCATCGTTACTTTGAAGACAAGCTAATTAAGTCAGTGAAATCAGCAACTAAAATGAAACCACATGAGATCATGCCACTGTCAATACATCCTCTGGTGGAGAGTTGCAATTTTGATTTATTAAAAAAGGTAGCCCAAAATTAACTTATTCCAGAACCAGAACCCAAATAGGGACTGTATGTTTCTAAAAGAACATCCCAAAAAAATTAAATGTGAGTTATTAATATGTAAAATTAAGTGCACAAGGTGATGAGTTTTCGCTTTTTTAACTTAACAAGCTACATTGAAGACATTTTTATTGTATGTATGCCTTTTGTGTTTTTTTCCCTCTCAGACCACTAATGAAAAGGGAGGTGTGCTTGTGGGACGCCCCAAGAGCTCTGACACAATTTGAATACTGCTTCTTTGAAAACATGAAACTTGACGCATTAGAGCTGTGGGGAAAACGTCTGATCCGTTTTAAGCTACTTTAAGTGACAACCAAGTCTTTTCTTTCAAAAGTTGTCAAACAAGTCAGTTAACATGTCTTTTTTGTAAGCGATACTGTTAATTTTCTTTTCAACGTAATGTGTCCATTTTACACATAACAGGAAGAACTGGGTTACATAACAGGGCAGCTTTATTTAAATATCAGCACACTCCATTCACTTCAAACCTTACTCGTTGTTTTGCCACCCCTGTTACAGTAAACCACAAGACCATCGGTGTACTACAGAAATGGTTAATGGTTCACTAGGTTTCTTGTGTGTGGTGACAAAGGATGGCCTTGATGTAATTTCACTCATGCTGAATCGCTATTCAGACCTCAGATGAGCTCTTTCTGACTAAAAAGGAACCAGTACAAAAAAATGATTATCTTATTCTTGTCCGTAGAGCTCAAACGGATGCATGTTCATCTCACAAAAAGAGTCACACCTTTGAGTTTGGTGGCCAGACTGCAATAAAACCATATAACATTAGCAGATAGTGAATAAATTGCTGAAGGTCACCAAGCTCTATGCATTTTATTATGTTTGAATCACTGCTTTCCCAATAAATGGTTAACTCTCATTAGCTATGTTTACATGCAACCAAATAACCAATTACTAATTGGACTGATGGCTCCGAATGAATAGCCTTTATGAAAACACTGCAACTGCAATTTGAATGAGCCCAATCCCACATTAAATTTCAATCGGATTGGAAGGGGTGATGTAGATCAATCAATAGGAAAAAATAAGCACTTGAATCAGATTTTTTTCTCAGTTGGATTCAAAAATATGTGATGCATATTGCTTTGGGGAACGCCTTTGGCGTGACCGGTGCCTGAAGTATACATCTAAACACGACAATGACATTGGCCGGCGACAGCCTATGACATCATTACCGGCGCGACCACAGTAGAAAAGGGCGCCGGGAGAACACGTCATCCTCTTCTTCGTCTTCACTGACCATTTGTTTATGTTAGCGATAAACTAAGCTAAGCACGACTAGGAGTGCATGTTCTCTCGCCAGAGGCTTTGCTCTGATACCCACAGTTTCACACGGCTCGTGTGTTGTGTGTGTGTGGTGAAGAGCAAGCGCGTTCAGCTCTCGAGGGAGTTGAATGCGCTCTGCATTCATTGCTTATTTCTTGTGAGGGATAAGCATGACTTGAACACACTCGACTCGGAAAGAATTTGATGGGACATTTTTTCCCTATCCGTATTTCCTTCTGTTTATACAGGAATTGTATAATGTAAATAAATATCTGTCTGCAGTTGTTGGACAGATGATTTATATTGTTTTAGGGTTAGGACCTCTGCGAGGACCTCCCCTGCTGAAGCCAGAACCTCTCGCTGTTGACCAATTGTGGTGATGGTAGCTCACCTGTCGGTACTGGATTCAGGCTAGATGATAGCCCTACATCTTCAGATTCATGCTTACTGGACCACGCAGCCAAGTTGCTGGGCTTCTGCGAGAGCCACCTAGCCATCAGGTCCCCAGTATAACGCTGCAACCTCAGAATCTGCGTGTTCTCTATTCAGGTTGAGCATTTTTATAATGCTTTGTTTATAATTTTAATTTTATAATGCGAATATAATGCTTCGTGACGTGCTCCCTGATGTCCTGGCTGGGTGTTTGCTTCGAGAAGCTGCCCTGGCCAGGACGCGCTACTCATGTCTCCTGAGACTTGGGTCATCCTCTCGACCATCATGCACAATATCTGAGCTAGAGCTCCTCTCGCTGAGGCGTTGAGTGGCTTAACACTCCTTACTCCACTCTGCAGTTCGATAGACGGTCAGGCCCACGGAACCTCCCTGTCACACTGCCCTTATGGTCGAACCAGTGAATCGCCCCTCCGCGGAGTGGGCTTGAGTACACTGCGTTCCCCTGAGGTACGAGTGAGATGTGTTTCTGCGGAAACCCTTCCTGAGTGCTTTGGTTCTGAGGAGCAGTAGCTCTTCATGCATGAATGGGTTATTGGGATCCGTTGTTTCTAAAGATTCTCTTTGGGTCTGGTTAAACGGGACCCATGCTCTCTATCGAGATAGAGAACATAAGACTGTGTTCAGCTGCATCAGTTGACTGTCTCTCACTGGGCCCTGCTAGACTGCCCCTTCTGATCTAGCGCTGCCTTCTGGTCGAGCTGAGAAGTGCTCCCCTCACTGCGAGGGTTAGCTATGAGCCTATCGCTCCCAGTTTGAGCTATGAGGGCCCACCTCAGCTTGAGAGCCAAGTGCGCTGCTCCCAAGAACTTTATATGCAACAATACTGAGTTGTTAGGCCTGTCCCTGTCGCCTCCTTGGTCAGTTGCCTCTATGTTGGGACCCTGTTGTTCCCTGTTGAAATGTGTGATCCCCTTTTAAGCTGGATCCCATTTCTGATGTCCCATTTGCAGTCAATCTGCTCCCCACACATGGCCGTGCTCCCCTCATTGCGGGAGGGTGTTTTTATGAGCTCGCCAGTCCTGGGCAGAGTATGTGAGTCCTCCTCTCTACTTGAGAGCTTGGTACTATTGATCACTTCAGTTGAGCTGTGTTCCTCTCTATTTGCTAAGGGTCAAGCCCTCCGCTCTTTGAGCTCCGTGACAGCGACATCAGGTAATTTGGCCACGTGCTGCCTCCCTGATTAGTTGCCCCTATTTGGTCGAGACTAGCAGTGCTCTCCTCACCTTAGAGGGTTACCTCCTTGAGCATGCCGCTCCCAATTGAGCGTCTGAGGTCTCCTCTCATTGGGTCCTCCGCTCCTTGGAGCTCCATTGAACAGCAGCCTCAGGTTGTTAGGCCTCTCTCTGCCTCCCTATTAGGCTGCTCTCTTTGTTGGTTGAGCTTAGCAGTGCTCTCCTCACCTTAGAGGGTTACCTTTGAGCACACTGCTCCCAATTGAGCATCTGAGGTCTCCTCCCATCGGGTCCTCCGCTCCTTGGAGCTCCATTGAGTAGCTATTAGGCCCTTTCTGCCTCCCTGTTAGACTGCTCTCGTAGGTGAGCCTAGCAGTGCTACCCTCGTTCCTGAGGGTCATCTTTAAGCATGCTACTCCCAGCTGAGCGTCTGAGTGTCTCTCCCACTCCTGGGAATCGAGCCCTCCGCTTTCTGGAGCTCCGTACAGCAACCACGTCAGGTAGCTAGGCTACGTTCTGCCTCCATGGAGGGCTGCTCTTGTGGTCGAGCTTAACAGAGCTCCCCTCTCGGCTGGTGAGTCCTCCACTTTTAAAGTTCAGTCTAAAATCCATTTTTATGATAAGTGCACATACTAGTTCTCTGTGCACTTCTCTAAAATCCATATTCATGGTAGGTGTGCACGCTAAGCCTCTTGCGCACCTTTCTAAAATCCTTTATGGTAAGGGTGACGTGATGCTGGCCTCGTCCCCTTTCTCTGAGTTGGCTCAGGCCCCGGTTTTTACCTTGGGCCCCACTCTTCGTGTTTATCCTTTTTGATACATTTTAGGCAGGGTGTTGCTACTAAGTTCCCAGAGTATCCTGTGATCCTCGGGCAGCTCGTTCTAAGAGCAGAAGGTAGCCCCCTGGGTGACAGGCCAAGATATGGGTTTATGTCAGCCCTGATACTCTGCCGTATCCCCTTAAAGGAGTCCTTTTATTCCAATTCCAAGCCTTGAGCTTTGCCCTGGGCTCAGGCTTCCTCAAGCCAGCCCCTTACAGGTAAGTTCTTTGGCGCACAGCTCAGGCCTTTGGCCATAGGGGATGATGTCACTGACAGACGTCAAAATGTCCTAGGGGCAACTCCCTTGACTTGGTTGAAGTTGGTACTTAGTTCTCGCCATAGTATTGGCATGCACTCCCCTCAGCATGGCTGCGTGGGTATACCATTCCCCAAGGCGACCTCTAGAGGATGCAGTTCGAAGTTCCCTCAGAAAGGAACGTATCAGGTTATGTATGTAACCATGGTTCCCTGAGAAGGGAACGAGACACTGCGTCCTCTAGTTTCCTCACCATGCTTCGGACGTAAGCTTCAGACGAAGAAGCGGATGACGTGTTCTCCCGGCGCCCTTTTATACTGTGGTCGCGTCGGTAATGACATCATAGGCTGTCACCAGCCCATGTCATTTTCATGTTTAGATGTATACTTCAGACACCGGTCACGCCGAAGGCGTTCCCCAAAGCGACCTCTAGAGGACGCAGTGTCTCGTTCCCTTCTCAGGGAACCATGGTTACATACGTAACCTGAGATGTTTTTTACCAACTGAATATTTACTAAATATTTGCTAAAGATGCTTTTCTGACATATACAGTATGTCAAATTTCTTTCTTTTTAGATCTGTCATTCGGGCAAAGATTACAATTGTACTCAAGGTAGCTTCGGCAACATTATTGAACTGGTTTTCTCCAGTTCCAAATGTGGCACTGTACATTACAATACACACAAAAGTTTTGTTTGTAAAACATATAATGCACATATATGAGAATAGGATTGCCATTCAGATTGATGAAATATAGTGCATGTGAACATACCTACTGAAAATCTTCAGCTTAACTGATCGTTGCAAACTGATGTCAGTGTGAAATTGCCCCTTTGAAACACTCCAGTCTTCCATTGAACAGATAAAACAGGTTGATCATGCCACTGGTTGAGCCAATGTTGTTATATTCAAACAGTCGGGCCATTACAACAACCAGACTGCAATTTGGCATAGAAGAAATTACCCACTTTAATAAACCGTTTCTCTGCCAGAAATGTATTTTAAATAGGAAAGCTTGATAGAAAGCAAAACCACATGTAATGAAAGTGATCCACTCTTGGCAAGACAGGCGGACAGTCAGACAGACACACACTGCCGTGTGACTCATCCACAAATGATCATGCTTCTCCATTACTTACAGCCACCTGCGGCATCAACCTAGTCCAGCACTATCCTCCCGTTGTCCCTTCCACTACTGTGCCAACCTAGAGCCCAGTTGGAGCGCACCTGCGACACATAATGACGACAGTCGATTGAGGCCCTGCTTAATCGGGCTTGTTACATTACACCTCCCCCTGAATTATGATCCCCTGAATGAGATAATGTTTCGAAAACATTGCGGGATGCGGCGATGGGCCAGGGACGCCTCATGCAACTGCATTCAGCACAAACTTTAGAACAGAAGTTCTCACTCTCGAAATAAAATAATTGGCTGTATTCTTGACTGTCTCTTGTGTATATGCATGCAAAACATCACCGATTATGTTTCACAGGGGTACTGATTTAGATGCAGGCCAGTAAATGCCTCTTCAAAACACATAAGCCTGGCCTGAAGCGACACACGCCCCCTAAAAGGCTAACACGCAGGCTGTGTTTCAAAACCTGAAAAATGCTGCTGTCACAGGAAGTATGGCATAGAGATGCATCTCAGTTTATACTGCAGTCATTAAATATTCACAGCTGTGTCAACGGCTCCCCTGAAGCTGGTTTAGATCACTACATATGCCATTATAGTGCCTTGAAAGCCTGTCTGAAACAAGTTTATGAAAATGCCATCTGTGTATGACGTTACATTTGTCCATGCCTACAGTCACTGCATACTTGTTAAGATAAATTAGTATATGTTGAAGTGTCTTCTTTGCTTATGTCGTCTTGTCTTGTTGTCCTTCATGTCATCTCATTCTGTTGTTTATAAAAGGCTGTTTCCAAAAATTATGGCACTCTGTTTGTGCCAAAAAAGATTTGACTTTTCTTTCTAGAATTTTTAGTGTGAACACACTACTCACAGTATTTATGCTACAAAACAGCTTAACAGTGCATGAGTATGCAAATTGAGATGCACCTATAGACAAATGTAATAAACAAACTAAAGCATTCAATATTTCAATATTTTTTGGGGCACAAATGAAACCTGTGTAGTCAGTTTAGTTACATTCACACATTCCGTGTTTGGAACTGACAATCACTTTATTAACAGATGTGACTTTTAAATTGTCCTGTTCATACTATACACTACATGTGCGCTTCAAATACAACTGTAATGTTCCCAGGTCCAGAAACTTAGCAAGGAAATCGGTAAAATAGTCCATGTGACATCAGGGGTTCAACCGTAATTTTACGAAGCTATGAGAATACTTTTTGTGCGCAAAGAAAACAAAAATAACAACTTTATTCGACAACTCTTCTCATCCTCATGCAATGCGCCGCCATTATGGAGAGAGTTATCATGATGCATGCGCCTGCTGACGCATCATGTAAACGACGCATGCGCCTGCTGATGCATGTGTGTGCTACGTAAGCAGTGGCACCATGCCACCATGCCACAAAAATACATTTTTTCATGATGTGGAAGCAAGCGCATGCGTTGTGATACTGTCTCCATAATGGCAGCACGCCACAGCAGATGGGATGAGGAGGAGAAGAATTGTTGAATAAAGTCATTATTATTGCATTCTTTGCGCACAAAAAGTATTCTCGTAGCTTCGTAAAATTACGGTTGAACCCCTGATATCACATGGACTATTTTACCGATGTCCTTGCTACGTTTCTGGACCTAGGAACATTACAGTTACGTTGCTGTCTACGGAGGGTCACAGAGCTCTCAGATTTTATCAAAAATATCATAATTTGTGTTCCGAAGATGAACGAAGGTCTTAAGCCCAAAACCCACTGCACGATTTTTGCAATCCTATAGCAATCCTAAGATCATTGCATGTCACACTGTGCGACAGGGACCTAATAAACTTGGCTACGACCTGTGTGTAGACTGTACGATGATGGCACCTATTGACTTGTACGTAGGGTTGCCACCTTCAGAAAATGAAAATACGGGACAATCACCTTACGGGGAGGGGGGGGGGTTGTTGGGCGGTGAGTGACCGTGTATACACACACACACACACACATATATATATAGTATGCATGAAAATGCGTATTTTTCAATTAAAGACAGCTTATAGATTTAATATGGGCTGCTTTTGGTGCTTGACACGTTTTTATTGGTCAATTTGTGTTTCAAGAATAAGGTCCAAGGAAGGGAATTATGCTATTAGTTACTTAAATATAAAATGTTTTTCTCTATTTAACAACATTACAATAGTGAAAGACGACTTCCCTTACTGATCACGTCTCTTGTGCGGCGGGATGTTGGACTCATGAAAAACAATCACGTAGTTTGTATTCACCAAAACTGATTTACTGAAGTGAAAACACGGACGGAATTGGCGTTAGCACGAGCGGCGCTTGCTGTGAGGCGGGTGCGACGAGCCGGCAGAGGATTGCGCAACCTTCCTCGAACAGTTATGTTCACGATTTCTGATTTACTTAATGTATACTGCGTGAGGGGGGCTGTGATTGGATGATGACAGGTATCGGTGATCATTCTCAAGTGATCAGCACTGCTGCTGTTGTATCAGTCAGTGGTTAGATCAGCGTAGCAGTCAAAAAACAGGACAAGGGAAGTCAAGTACGGGACAAATCAATTAGGCCCAAAATACGAGACGTCCCGGGTAATACGGGACGGTTGGCAACCCTACTCGTACGCTACGACGCACGTTACCATAGAAGAATAAATGTCATCAGCATGTGCTAGTTGTAAACAAAAAGAGCATGATAAATCACACTTTAGCAGTTGTAGTTTTTATGTGTGCTGAAAAAAGTGGAAGCGGTGAAAGAGGAAGGCATAAGAGCTTGAGGTAAGCAGTTTTATGTTTTAGCAACATGTCCGGTTGATTCCATGTCACATTTTTATTGGTTGGTCAGTAAATGTGGATCGTACCAGCAAACACACTGTGTGATGATCATGCTGTATCGTAGGCTATCTTTTGTTGCAAGACCGTGACAACGGCCATCTTTGAACCTCCCTCACTGTACGACATAGGACCACTGTTTAGGAGCAACGATCATACAAATCACCACGATTGTTTCACAATGCCAATCTTTCGTCTGGGACAGCCGAAAATTGTGCAGTGTGTAGGAGGCTTTAAACATACATCTTTCTTATAGTTATAGGAAAGGATACCATAGCCATTTTCGGAGTTTACCTGTCCAGCAGAAAGCGCAAATACTCTGAGCAGTCCTGCTGGGATCCAGCTGTAAACCATGGTGGCCGAGAAAGGAGCCACGATCAAAGAAATCGCCACGACTGATTCACTATGCCAATCTTTCGTCTGGGACAGCCGAAAATCGTGCAGTGTGTTTAGGGCTTTACGGGTTTGGAACGACATGAGGGGGAGTAATTAATGACAGAATTTTCATCTTTGGGTGAACTATCCTTTTAAGTCAAGGATCTTATTCTGGAGATAAGCTCAATTAAGCCTGTAACCATCTTCACAGCAAAAAAAAAAAAAAAAGTTATTGCATGAGTTAATCTATGAAATAGTAATTAACGGAGCTTTTTAGCTTTGTAGTAATTAACGGAGCAGACGCTTTTTATTTAATTATTATTTTCTAATTATTAATTGTTATTTGCACTCAAAGTATGACTACCGCTTTACCAGAACCCCACATGAAAAAGCACACACGAGATATGTGTTCAGAGCAGACTGGAAGGCCTTTTGGTTTTTGAACACAACGCATATCTGAAACACAGGTAATCAACAATCATCTGACAAGAATCACTGTGGAGGCGGGGCATCGATAACCGTTGAACTGACGTCATCACATCACCGAGGACAGTGTAGGAAATAAGTGAATTGCTATTACTGAAGTATGCTTGGAAAACACACAAACACTAGCCTATATGTAACGCTCTATATGGATATTTGCATCTGAACCATTGGCCCTCTGACAACAAATGCAGCGTTTGACAGTCATATCAGACCTGCAAAAACAGCAAGAGGTTAGCAATATAACTGGATACAGCGATGAAGCATATATCAAGTAAACTGGACCGCATATAGCCTATGTAGGTAGAAGTCGTAAACACGGAACAGCACGCGCGCCTCCGCGACATGCAACGTCTCGTGATTAAAAAACACGTACTCCTCTAACTCAACTTCAGGTTATTTAAGCGTTACACACCCTTAAAACCATTCACAGTTGAAATACACCAACATATTGCAATGATACGGCCAGAAACGTGTATATTCTTTAAAACTGTACGATGCGTTATAATAACACATAGATGCATCGATTTGAGCTCACGACTCACCGGCGTATAACCTACACAGCAAAAACAGAAAATTAAACGTTACGAAATGATCACCTACCCTTATTTGATTCAGGAAAAATGTTAACAGCGGAAATCTCCAGAACCCTGTGAAATATCAATGGTGTATAGCCTGTATTTATTTCATTTTGTCCAACGTGCGCGAAAGAATAAACAGCTGCAGATGTCAAAGTCTCTCAGTCTTGAGGCTGTCGGTGATAAAAATCCAATGTTAAGACATCGTAGAGCAGTTGATATGAGCGTTCCCACGCAGCAGCGAGTACATTCCCACGCACGCACGCACGCGCGACACACGGAGAGAGGCGATCGGCTCCGGGTAAATTTAGTTTTGGTCTGCCGGTAATTCAGTTTCATAGACCTGGAGCCCCGCCTGCGTCGACCAAGACTCGTACACACACACACACACACTGGGAGGAGCAGAGACTACAGTGTGTGTATGTGTACGGCCATGACTATGCAGGGAAGTCTTCAGCAGGGTCTGTTGAAGACACACACACCGAGTTTGTGTTATGAATTCCTCTGTTTTTACAGTCGTGATATATTGTTGGGGACTAGTTGTTTAGTTACTATATGGGTTTAATGTCAACAGACAGCCTGCTGTGTTGACTGCGGTTTGTGTGACAGTGAAACTCATTTAGATAAGGAGATGTGCATGAGCGCATGATCAGAAGTTCAGACCTCACGACACACTTGTGAAATTACACAGTATGCTTTCTTTCTTTCTTTCTTTCTTTCTTTCTTTCTAATAGAAGACAGACTATTTTATTTATTTTAATGAAATATTACCATACTAATAGGCTAATATTTCAGCTATTTTTCATTATATAAACTGTAAAATTAAAAAGTATGCTTTATGTGTATGCCTCTATAAACTGTAAAGTTAAAAAAATATGCTTCATGTGGTAACATTAATTGCCTGATTTTAGTAAAAAATATTATTTTACAAGAGTTAATTCCGGTCCCCCAGCATTGCAGGAGTCCTAATCCAATAGCACTGGGCCTTTTCTATTTTTGTATCACTGGTATAATATAGGTATAGCTCTCTATGTTTGTTCCAGACTGACTGTCAGTATGTACATTAATTGTTTAATTTTTTAGTGACTTTTTTTCTGCTAGTTCCATTGTTACACCAGTAAGGCCTCGTTTACACCTGGTATTAAGTGTGGACGCTCTTGTAGTGTAGACACCCATGGTCGAATGCGATCGAACAGCCACAAAAGAGCACCTCCTATCTGCCTACTGACCTAATTCTAAAACCATATCCAGTGCACTCATTCAATTCCGTAATGCACCACAATACTAAGTGTATCGCTGCGTCCGAATATGCCTTCTTCAATACTATACAGTATGTGAAAACAGAATGCCAGATAAGTAGTATGTCCAAATTCATAATATTCAAAAAACAGTAGGTGAAATGTACCAGAATGACTTACTACCTCCGCCAAGATTCTAGAGTGTGCATTTGATGGACATTTTGTTATCATATTAAGTCAGGTGTGAAGAGTTTTGAATGGCAGTGAAGCAACGCAGTTGACGTAGGTCTAAACTGAACTGGTAGGTCACGTGACAATGACAATAGTACACCTAAATTTCATCCATACTGCCCCTATTTATGTTATATAAAACATAGTTTCAAACCAAATGTAGTACCTACTATACAATGCGTTTTGTCATTTGAAATTGTGTATGTGACAAAATGATTTTTGCAGCAGCACCACAGCACCATATTTACATCAATGTCTTAATTTACGCACTCATTTTCATCCATTCCTTACTCATGTAGTGACCTATATAACATCCCCTGTAATAGGGAATAAGGGGGTGGGGGTATTTCAGACATAGATTTTTTTTTTAGTCTTTATGAGTGAATTACTGAATCATTCACTCAACTGATTCATTCAAACACACTGATTAATTTAGTAACTCCATTAGTCTGTTACTCTGCGATGCTTTATGGTTAATTCTGATGTTGAACGTTTTCAAAGACCCTGTGAAGAGGGAGTAATTGAAAATTTGCGTACTGCCAGTGTTGGGAAGGTTACTTTGAAAATGTAATAGGTTAAAGATTACAAGTTACCCTATTTAAAATGTAATAACTAGTGTAATAAAATAATGTATTAAACTTTTATATTACTTTATTAAAATAATGTAACTGATTACATTTAATTACTTTTTTAAATTTCTAATATTTTCAACTGTTAATCATTTTCAAACATGTAAACCAGGCAGGGGTAACCTTACAGTAACATTCAACACTCATTACAGTCAGACTTCTCAAAATCCTTGAATTAAGATTATAATAATTTAATTTTAAAGCACAGCCACCACAAAATCAGACTTACTTTGAGATCATTCTAATGTTAAATACAGATTTAAACCATAACAAGTAATATTTTAATAGCTATGATACCATTTTTAAAATCAGATCTTGCATAGTTATGACAGGAAACACTGGCATCTAACAATGGCTTGGAAAAAAAACAGTTAATCTTAAAAATAAAACATATACAAAAACCCAAATAGGAAAAAAAACAGTTATCAAATAAGCATGTGTCCTATTCTGTGTACTAAACTCCTGAAACATTGGTGCCTCATATATTAGAACAGTCATTGCAATTTATGAAAGAAATCCATTAAATCTGTATGTGGGTGTGTGAAAAAAATTCAAATGTAACCCCCTTTGTAATTGTTAACATTTTCATAAGTAACTGTAATTTAATTGCATTTTTTTCTCTGTAACTGTAACTGATTACAATTACATTTATTTTGCAATTCAATTACATAATTTAGTTACATGTAGTTACTTCTCAACACTGCATACTGCTTCATGTATACATTTTTTTAACTTACATATAATATTCCAAAATAGCCTTTTTTCCCCTAAGACAGGCCAGTACTGTTTCTTTCAGGCGCCCATACAGACTCATTTACAAGTCTGATACATTGTTTCTGCAGTGTATTGGCATGTTACACACCTCATTTCACTAGGAGTTTTTCACAAAGTACTTACAGCACTGTGAAAGTAAATGTAACAACATGCTTTGGCAGCCCTAACTTCTGACTATGAAAGTCACCCAGAAATATAAAATTGGATGAGGGTTTATTTTGAAAAAGTATGGGCTGGATTTAAAGAGATATGAAACTACATGCACTAGCCACACACTATCTTCACTGAATGTTTTAGTAAATGATTAATCAGGGGAGCATTACTGAAATACACAGACTCACCCTAGTTACCTTAAATTTGTCAAGAATGCAAGTACTGAAACACGAAACCATAACAAGTCCATAATCAAGTTGCCTTGATTTGTCCATTTGGAAAAGGTCCATTCTGATGTCAGTTCCCTCTCGGTTCTTAAACAGCAAAATGAGGCAGAAATGGCATTAATTTTGGACAGCAGGTTCCTCCTCAAGTACAGAGTTCAAACTCAAGACAAAGAGAATGCATTGACATGCATAGCATTCCATTTTCTCATTCGACATTGTTCAGATTCTTACTGTATTTGCCTTCGGGGACTTTCCAGGGTGGCTGTAAGGCTTGTGTGTTCAGTTATTCACATGGCCTTTGACCTGATTGTCTGTCCACATAAAATCAAGAAGATTATGATTGTAAAGGACATTTCAAATATGTATCTTGATATGATCAGTGCCTGCTTCAACTTTGGGAACAACACAACTTGTATTGCTTAGGGTTCAGTTCATTAATAATACTGTACAGGAATGATTTTCATCAATTTATACAGAAAACAAAACCAATTTTTGCTGCATATGAGTGCTTTTGAAGTATATAAAGTACAACAGTAGGCCTAAATAATTGTAAGCCATTAGTTGTTTTCTTTATGGTGTACAACTGGAAAAGTTTAGTTGCTGAAAGGCTCTGGATTCAAATGGTGATGACAAGTGCAGGGTCCAGGTAGGTTTCTCAGGATATTGCAGTTTGGCATGAGTTTCTATTCTGCTCCTGGACGAAGAAGATGCTCTCATGATGACTTTGTCATTTTTCTGCCAGACTGCGCCTTTATTCCAGACCACAGGGAATATGGCAGATATCAGCAGGACCATCAACAAATACTAAACCTCAGACGAACTTAAAACAGGTTTGGGTTTTAGAGGCAAACACTGGCAGTCAATGTGACAAGCAAGTTAATGCGGTGTGGCTTTGGTACCACAAAGGACAACCTTTCTTGTGCTGCCAGTGGATGACAGATCATACTACTACATTACATGCAGTTATGTTCATAGTAAAAGGTTGGTTTCAGAGTCATGTGACAGGCAGCGTGTGGCCAGACAGTATAATAGGGAGTATGTTGACCTTTACCTAAAGCCCAAAGAGAGTGCGAGAAAAGTGTGTCACCTGCAACAGAGAATAATACTAACATACTGGTGACTATGTTATGTTTAGACTGCCAATGCTTTTGGATGTCATGACCACATCGCCAAGGTGTGGAAGTACATATATAGGAATAGTTAACCCAACATTAAATCATCATTTACTCACCCTCATATTATTCCAAACCTCTATTATATTTTTCTTCTAAGGCACAAAAAAGGAGACATTTTGCACCAATGTCCAAGCTGCACTTTTTTATATAAGTGTCTCATGAAAATCTTTATATGGCTTTCAAATGTCATTTGCGCTTGAGTGCATTCAAACATGGTCTTCAAGACTCATTATTCTAGGCTTTATACAAAGTCAAAAGTTATTGGGTCTTGTTCACAAATTAGATTTTAAAAGATCTTTTACAAAAGGAGAAAGACTTTGAACTGAAATTCTTCTCACACAAATCTATGATATGGCTTTAGATGACTTGTATATACAATTTTTTCTCTTTTGAACTTGGTAGTATAAATCACCTTCCTTTTTTGAATGGAAAGGCGCAGCTGACATTCAGCTAAAAATCTCCTTTTGTGTTTTTGAGTGAATGATGACAGAGTTTTCTTTTTCGGACTAAACTAAATCTTGCTGAACAAAAATAACAGAGACAAAACCCGAATACATGAGCCCATAACACTCATCGTGATGTAGGAGGCCCATGGAGAACATCTAATTGCTCTACCATGGGCCAGTAGTAACGAATAGATTCTGAAATATTCCTATGGGTCACAGAAGAGGCAGAGGGAGGGCTGAGGCCAGGGCACGGCCTCCGATTAGACTGCAGTAGTGAAGCTGGGAGGGCACTCAAGCTCTGCTGAAACCCCATCAATCAGTCCCAGATAAAAGACCTGAGTGCAAGACCTGTGTTCAACAGAGAAACAGAGAGTCAGACGAGCCATAAAGGATTTCCTCTGCTGTTAACCATCCAGAAAACTGCAGGAGCAAATCTCAGTTCTGAAGTGTTCAAAAAGGTTACGGTTGGTCCTGGGTTACCGAGGGCAGAAAGAAAGGAGATATGGAGAGGGACAACTCGATATTCTTCAGACATCCACACAATACTTCAGGGATTGAAAAAAGGGCAGATGTATTTGACAAAAGCAGACTGGCAGTTTCTTTTTTACCTGACTTTTTTATTAGCAGACCACAAAATAAAAATGACAAAACATGAACTCCTTTTTCTCATGTTCTCTTTCTGTTGTGCCAAGCACAACATAATAATCAATTGTTAGTCTCAATTTAAAGGGTTAGTTCACCCAAAAATGAAAATTCTGTCATTAATTACTCACCCTCATGTCGTTTCAAACATGTAAGACTTTCGTTCATCTTCGGAACACAAATTAAGATATTTTTGATGGAATCTGAGAGCTGTCTGACCCTCTAATTGAGACTGAAAATCACCATCAGAACTCTGGCTCATTATACAAATGTTTACATTTTGACAATCTGTTGTCACTTTGCATGCTAATTCTGGTATTACATTGACTAGGCAAACAATCTGTATCTGGTCACTGTAAGTGTAAGAAGAAAAAATAATAAGTTGTTTATTTCAGGATTCTGGAAGTCTGGCTTTTCTTCATGTGTCAGACAGCCCTGCAGTCCCTCAGAAACTCTGCTGATGCAACAGACTCTGGTCCACTTCAGTCACGTTACTTCCCTCACACCACTGGCATGAAACCATGTCATTATGGTAAAGCTGCAATCAAACTGTTTTGTCTAACCAGACCTCACAATCCACATTTTTTGAATATGAACTCATCATGAATGTTATGGCCAGCAAATGTGTATTTTGTATCTGTAGAACAAGCAAATTAAATGGATAGCTCAACCCAAAATGAAAATTATGTAATTATTTATTCACCCTATTTATTCAGTGGAAACCAATATATTTTAAAAAAATTTTGCCCATGGAGCCCAAAACATTTCCCCGTGGACCACTGACTTTCTCTGTACTATGGACAAAATCACTGAGACATTGTTTGTCTCCAATAATATCTATGCAAAAGAAAAATGTACACAGGATTTGGACACTATGAGGGAATAATGACATAGAATAAAATTTTCATTTTTAGCCTCATCTTAGCCTCTTGGTATAAAAAACCCATACATACGTTGCACTGTGCTATTTGAACAACAGGTTAAAGATGGAGGTGGGGGAAATTTGTTAGTTAAACAGACCTCCTCTTTCTTCAGTGAGATAAGGAGGATCAGTAAAGTCCAGACTGCTCTGTCTTCGCTTATTTGCAGATGTCTAATGGCAGAGCTTCAGACTGCGGACAAGGAGGCTGTTATCAGGAGCATAACACAGCATGGCCAGAAAGAGAGGCATTTTTTGTGTCAAGGCACATTCTGTGGTCAATCAATACAGTGTGTAAATAATCTTCTACAGCAGCATGTCAGAAGAGTCCAGGAGTAGAAAAAGAATTTTGTTCAGCCCAAAAATAAAACAATCTGTCAATATTTACTCACTTTTATCATGTTCCAACCCACATGATGTAATTTTTATGAAGAGCATAAAAACACTATAAAAGTATCATAAAAGTAGTCCGTATCTCAAAAATGAAGGGTGTTTTCGCAGCGATTCCAGGGAAAAATGATTTTGGTTCCCCAACGAACCTTTCAGTGAACAGTTCTTAAAATAATGCCTGTCATGCAACTCTAGATGGCACAGGCTGATGGGTTGTTAATGCAAATTGATGATATTCACAGTGTTAAGCTACTTGACACAAGTTGATTGGTTCATGTCGCATACACATCCAATGAGCTTACTGCTGTACATTTAAATGGCTGGTTAGCATTTACTAGCAGTTCGCAGCACGCTTTTAGAGTTTCTCTGAAACCCTCCACCTCCCCAGCTCCACTTGTATAGATCCGCTATGGTTTATTTTATATGCTATTTGTGCAACAGCAGTATGTCTTAAATACTCACAGCACTTGATGGGCGTATGTACCCATAGGAAAGAAAAATCAAAAGTGAGATCTCTTTAACATCTCAAATATTTCTCCTAGACAGAAATGAGGTTACTTTAAGATTGAGTGGAGATTTTTGCTAGAGTCTCCTGCTTCTCAAACATGTCTCCTGAGATAAAAACTCTAACAATCTCACAATGGTCTCCTTTAAAGCTTTAGAAGAGATCTCAACAACATCACACACTGTGCTCAGATATTTCTCCTAGTCTAAAGACTCTGGTGGTCTCATATTTATCTCCTTTAAAGTTTTAGAAGAGATCTCATCATCATCACACACTGTGCTCATATTTTTCTCCTTAGCTGCAGACACTGGATCTCTCACATTTGTCTCTTTCAAAGGTTTAGAAGAGATCTCAACAACATCACACACTGTGCTCATATTTTTTTCCTTACACTCTAAAAACGGCTGGGTTAAAAACAACCCAATTTGGGTTATTTTGGCAACCCAGCGCTGGGTCAAAAAGGGACGAACCCTGCAGACACTGGATCTCTCACATTTGTCTCTTTTAAAGCTTTAGAAGAGATCTCAACAACATCACACACTGTGCTCAGATTTTTCTCTTTAGCTAAATAATCTGGGGGTCTCATATTTGTCTCCTGTAAAGCTTTAGAAGAGATCTCAACAACATCACACACTGTGCTCAGATTTTTCTCTTTAGCTAAATAATCTGGGGGTCTCATATTTGTCTCCTGTAAAGCTTTAGAAGAGATCTCAACAACTTTACAAAGTGTGCACCAAGTCAAGAACTTGAAAGGCATTAAATAAATGGGGAAAAATCATACATTCAGAGTTAAAGGCTATATTGAGAGAGAAATTATGCAGAAATAAGGATAATGTTACTTTTTATAGGACAATGTTTATGTTCTTAGGCAAATAATTTGTTGTTGGAAATAGTAATGTACCGGATGCCTTAATCCAAACTTATTTAAAGAAAATGTAACCCTGGAGCTTTCTTTGCTGAAAGGCACATAAACGGCTTATGACTCAGTCTTGATTATTAATTGACTAATTTGATTGAGTCTGGTAGAAATGTTTGAGCTCATATTGAGGCATTTGACTTGATGCACAATTTGTAAAGTTACTGAGATCACTTCTGAAATTTAGAGAAGACAAATGTGAAAGATACAGTGTCTGCAGCTAAGGAGAAAATTCTGAGCACAGTGTGTGATGTTGTTGAGATCTCTTCTAAACATTTAAAGGAGACTTGAAATGTTAAAAAGATCTCTTTTTTATTTTATTTCTCTTCCTTCTGGTTAGCTAGCTTCAATGTCATTTATCCACAACATTTCAATCAAAGACAATGCATGCATTGTTATATGTGAAGTTGTTTTATGTAGACAGTGTTTTATTGCACAGTGATTTACCAGAGGAATCCATAACCTATATTTACATACATGAAAAAATGGGCTGTACGAAACAAAATTTAATTCTCTTAAAAAAAAAAAAAAAACTGGTACACTAGTGTTACATTTGTTCTATATAAAAAATTTTTTTTTTTTAAAGTCTAAAAATCTAAAATAAAAAAAAGTAAAAAAAAAGGTATTGCTCTTATACTAAACATCTTGCACTTTTAAGTCCTTTCTAGTGTGTTTGGAAAATGTGGTGTATATACGATGCTGGACATTGAAGAATTTAAACATTTAAACTAGTAACCAGAGGCGGACAGTAACTAAGTACATTTACTTGAGTATTGTACTTAAGTACACTAGTCTTGTGGGCAGCACATCGACGTGAAGGCACAACTGCACCTCAGACAACATGGGTTTGAATCCCAGCTAAAGATACTTTCCTGCGCATGTTAAATTCTCACCTGTCCAATTGTTTCTTGTCTCTACTCCTACCGTCCTGACCATTAAAGGTGAAAAACCCCATTGTAATCAAACAAAAATAAAAGCAACCTCTGAGCAGTAAAACATCTTTGTAATGGACTCTTGCAAGAGATTACAGCAAGACAATAAAGAGATCTCACACGTTTCTCTCCCATTGTCATTTTGGATTCCTTTCTTTCAGAACTTTCTCATGTCTCAGTTGTGTCTACTTTTATTTCTCCTAAGGAATTTTAGGAGAGACATCTGAAATGCTGTTGATACTAAACTGAGAGATACATGAGAATCTCATCTAAGTCTCCTGAGCTTAGGAAAAGCAACCACTGAGCAACAAATTTTTCCTATGGGTATTGGCAGAGGCAAGTTCCTGTACTTGCTATGCAGCAGCAGCAGCAGCAGCAGCAATAATCTACAACAACAGCAATAACCAACAGCAGCAGCAGCATAGCAGATCTATTCCGCCAAATCGATCTAGACCAAATACATTAACACTGTCATATCCATTACCAAGCTAAAATTTTCTGAGAGATGTCATGATAGAAATGTGTTTTTCCTTAGTGTAGAACATTTTAATCTATGGAAAGGTTCCATGAATGTTAAAGGTTCTTGGACCAAAACAGCTCATTCTTCACAGAAGACCATCCAGTTTACTGCAGCTCTCATTTTCCATCAAACTAGCGCATTGTGTTTAGTTATGACATGAAATAAACAGTGATGTTTGTTTTGCGATGTGAAACTAGGCACAATACATAAAGGCACCATTTATGAATCTGAATGTGATTGTAAATGTGATTTCTGAGCTGAAATGGGTTGAATTTTGGTCTGTTCCTCACATAATGTTATTGAATGGTTGCAGAACATTGACAGCCAATCAGAATCCACCTGACTTTAATGAGCTCGCGCATTTAAAGTGGCAGATGAAATAATTGTAGCATGTACTTATAATAAACAGAATGTTACTGTGCTTTGGTGTGGACGCTAATATAGTTATTGTTCTCTCTATAGTTATCATTCTTGGTGTGAACAGGCCTTTTTTGGAAATGTATAGAAGAATGAGGCTTCACTTTGCATTTAAAAATATCACCACAGGGATATTAAAAATTCCATCTGAGGAAATAATAACAGAATTTACATTTCTGAATGAATGGTGAACTGTTTAAAGAATTAGAACAGACATCATAAGATAAGGAAAGCCGTTTTTCTCCTTTCTGGTCATGTTCACCTCATATTTCTGCTCATAATGTTTGACCCCACATTCTTGAAATAGCTTTTATCCCCTTTGCATTAGGAGCCCCCCGCAGATGAATGAATAAGCATGAGTGTGTCTGCCAGCTGTTTGGCTTTCAGAGCGCGACCACATGAGCTGTGAAACCCACCCTCAGAGTATCCCAAGTAATCCCGCTTTCTCCCTACCGCAGAGTCCCCCGCCCCAACACCTGACACCTTCCCACACAACACCGCCAGGATCCCTTTAAACATTAATGAGCTTTCAATTATGATGGGTTTAATTAAAGAAATTGAGTTTGACTGGGGAGAGATATTTCCCTGGAGGGACCTTTCATCCCTCTTCCTTAACTGGCTTTCAGTGAAGAGCATTTGCCAAGTACAGTTATCCCACAATGCCAGGTGGTGAGAGTGAGAAAGAATAAACACTATCTTTTGGCATGATGACCTGGAACAAAACGGGAATATTATGGCAGTGTACGTACACTATCAATACGGATCCTAATTTCGCCTCCTTTTTATTACAGCTTAAAAAAATGTGTACAGCAGCGATAAAGAGGCTGGGAGCATAATTGAACAAAACTGGAAGAAAACATAGAGGCTGTGGAAGATGTCATGCTTTGTTCTAATCTTGAAAGCCACAGAAATTTCACACCTACTCTATCAATGTGGAGAGCAGATCCTTTATCAGTTATGCGAGTTCACACTGCACGATTTTCAAAGACGTCGCATCACTGTTGGTTTCACACTGAACGACTATCTGGTAGCATTCAGTTGTTGCTGTGTTCACATTGCACGATGGAACGACGACAGGAGGTTACACACTGCATGACTTCACAATAGGAAGAATCGCCGACAGCTCTGTCTGGTGCAGGGTTGCCAGGTTTTCGCTACAAAACCCGCCCAATTACAAAAACTCAGTAGCCAATGAGAACACACTGCTGCTAGCCCAGCCCCCACGAGAGATTTGTGTCAGAATGGGGAACGAAAACTTCAGAAGTGTAAACGAAAACGTTAGAAGCGTAAATGAAAACTCTGGAAGCGCATTTGAAAGTACAGATCAGCTAATGAAAGAAGAGAAAACAGTTGCAAAACATGCAGTGTATTAAAAACGAAGTCAAGGATTTTGCCTGCATTTAATTTTTTTTCAGTTTCAAAGACATTTTATTCAGTTTCAATTTATATTTTGATAAGTTTCTTGAAAATTACATTCATTTTAATTGACACAAAGGTAATCCCATAGGTTGCCAGGTTTTCGCTACAAAACCAACCAAAATACTACTCAAAACTAGCCTGAAAATAGCCCAATTGCTTTCGAGGGGGTCCCCCAGTAAAAATCGCTTTCGGGGGAAAATAAAATTTTTTTGGGCGGGGTTCTCCTGGTACAATTCACATTCCAGGGCCTAAATATCACCTTATTGGGGTCGCTTCAACCTGCTGACATAAAACACAACCGGCGGCAATCGCGGATTTGGCAACACTGGTCCGCAAACTACGTTTCATATAACTCCTCCCCGAACTTCCCGCTGCCCTGTATCTTGGTCTCTCATTGGCTGTAGGTCATCACCGATGTGTTTTTCAGTCAGAACTCATTTCACACAGCGTGATTGTGAATCGCCGACAGCTCCAGATATTTAGCATGCCAAATATTTCACAGGCGTCGGCGACGTGTCGGCGATTCCCTCAGATCGCGTCTTTGATAATTCACACTGCGTGATTGTCACTCGCGTGAACGAGTACCGATTTGCCTCCGATGTCGGGCATTTGTCAGCGATTTCGCAAAACCTGTCAGCGAGTGAAAAATCGGGCTAAAATCGTGCAGTGTGAACTCGGCATTAGTATTAACCTTATAATGGAAAGCAGTTGGAAACCACACCAGGCTCTTATAAAGGTGAAGTGTGCAACTTTTGTGTCACAAGTAGCTCTAAATGGATTTGGAAAAAGTAATGATTGTTCCAAACAGGTTTCCCAAATGCTTCTAAAGTCCCTTCCGAAGGAAGCAAAGGTTTGGTGTATTTTTCCATATTTTTTTCTCTTATATACAGTGTTTGTATTCAGTGTTTGAAATAATAGGAATAATACACTGCCTGGCCCAAAAGTTTGCCATTTTGATTTAAAAAAGTAAATACTTAAGATTGTAGGATTTAATAATTTTTGCAGTGATTAATATGTTTCTGGAAAGTTGTATGTTTTGAAACAATTCATTTAACCCTAACTGAAGTGTGGAGCTTTTCATTTCTCAAACAACAATGTTGGAAGACATACACATGTCCAGGATGACAATGTCAAGATTCCTTGGACCCAAATTGTGAAATAATGGTTCAGTGAGCACGAGGAACCATTTTTATGTATGAACTGGCCACCACAGAGTCCTGACCTTAACCTCAATGAAAGTTTTTAGAATGTGCAGGAGTCGACATTACAGCGTGGTTCAACTTTCCCATTGTCAATACAAGATCTTGGCCAGAAGTTAATGCAGCTCTTAATGGAAATAAATATTGTGACATTGCATAACATTGTCGAAACTATGCCACATCAAAAGCACAATGTTATCAAAGCTAAAGGTGGTCCAAGGAAATATTACAGTGTGCGACTTTGTTTTGGACAGGCAGTGAATATTGCATATTGCAACAGCTTGTCATAACTAAATGATTTTAATACTTCAAAAAGTTGTGAAAAGACAACGTTTTAGTTTGAAGCAGACAGCAGAGAATAGACAGGTATGTGACTCTTACTTGGGTTGTGCAAGTGTTTGCGTGAGCTCCCAAGGCATAGATCCAACGATCAACAGCTCGTCACGATGCTCTCATATTGAACTAGTCACGCAAGCAAGCTGCTTGAGGAAAGACAATAATAGGGAGGCAAAGCAGTAAACTCTATTTCAGGTGTTTTTGTTTACCAGGATGGTTTTGCTGTTAAGTTCTCAGGTTGATATAACTATATATTACCAAGTTGAGCAAAGAATTGGTGGTATTTAAAACCTTTTTGGTTTGTTTGTTTGCATTGAGGTTAAAATGGCATTGTCAGATTTGTGACATTACTTTTTATGTAATGTTACACAATAAAACACTGCTGTTCAGTTTCAAAAGTTGTAAAGATGCTTTTCTTTTCCCAGAACAAATGTAAAATGTATATGTTGGTTATATAATTTTCAGTTTTTTAAAATATATTTAAAGGGGTCATATGATGCTGCTAAAAAGAACATTATTTTGTGTATTTGGTGTAGGATTGTACTTTTTTGTACGACCGACCCAACTTAGATTTCACCATCTCATACAAATTATGGCAACTTGGCCAGGTGGTCATGTGTTCAAGTATTTAAAGGGATACTCCACCCCAAAATGAAAATGTTGTCATTAATCACTTACCCCCATGTCGTTCCAAACCCATA
>NW_015650001.1:3388303-3395479 GCF_001515625.1 Sinocyclocheilus rhinocerous
GAATAGTCCATCTGCCATCAGTGGTTCAACCGTAACGTTATGAAGTGACGAGAATACTTTTTGTACGCGAAGAAAACAAAAATAACGACTTTATTCAACAATTCGTCTCCTCTGTGTCTCTCCGCATCAACGTAGCGCCATTTTGGAGAATATCTACTGAACGCAAGCAGCGTACGCTCTTCTGTGTCAGCCGCGACACAAGGATACGTTTTCTACGTGTATTTACGCTTTGATTTGAACAAATACAGCGCATCCGTGCAGTGGATATTCTACAAAATGGTGCTACGGTGATGCGGAGAGATACAGAGGAGACGAATTGTTGAATAAAGTCGTTGTTTTTGTTTTCTTCGCATACAAAAAGTCTCGTCGCTTCATAACATTACGGTTGAACCACTGATGTCAGATGGACTATTCTGACGATGACTTTCATACTTTTCTGGACCTTGACAGTATAATTTACTTGGCAGTCAATGGGACAGTCACAAGCCTCCCGGTTTTCATCCAAAATATCTTAAATTGTGTTCCGAAGACGAACAAAGCTTTTAGGGGTTTGGAACGACATGGGGGTAAGTGATTAATGACAAAATTTTCATTTTGGGGTTGAGTAGCCCTTTAAATGTCTGACATTTGTCTAAAGTCGGCAAGTTGCAGAAGTATTAAAGATATATAATTAAAAATGTTAAACCATTTTTGCAGCATAGCTAAAATCTGACAATACTGAACAAATTTCTACTGCTGCATTGTTTATGTCCCCATTTCCCTTGTGAAGTAACAGAGACGCTCAACCAAGAAGAAGATATATTAGACAGAGTATTATTTCAGGAGTCTGTGACACAGAAAATAGAGCATTTCTTGAACTTTTAAAATCAGAAATGAGCTTTTGGAAAGGAAACGCAAAACAAAATGTGATGAGTTAGAGAGCGATACATGAGTAAGACAGCGAGCAGGTGGCAGAGGGAGAGACAGAAGGAGAGGGAACACTGTATAAAGGAAAAGCGCCAAAGAAACTGTGGAGGCTCTGATTAGTAACGCCTGGATCCACATGTCAGCTGACAAAGATATCAGGTTAAATTTAGCAGAGGTTCTGTGAGGCAAACAGAGTATGCCAGAGAAAACAACACTCCCACCGTCTCCATTATCTGACCTCATATTTCAGCCAGAATTCGTTTGAACTTATTTAGCCAGAGGCTGGAGTAGCTTTACACTGCTTAACGTTTAAAACCATTTCCATTTGACACAAAAGGAAGAGGTTTGCCCAAAGGAAATAGCGTCTGCTGGATGCACATATCTTCCTTTATAAGCAGGATGTCAGGAAGTGTTTTGTTTCACTGAGGCTCATACAGAAGCTTTTTTCACTCTCATCCATTTATTTTCCCTTTATTAATTGCAGCTCACAAGACATTTGTATATTCCCTGTCCACTGTCAGTAGTAAATGTTTTTCCTTAAAGGCATAAAAATTTAAATTCTGTCATCATTTACTCATCCTCGTGTCATTCCAAACCTGTATGACTTTCTTTCTTCCACTGAATAATAAAAGAGAATTACTTGTCATTCTTTTCAATGCAGTTAGTCCCTATGCGGACAAAGGCTTTCAAACTTTAAACGGGCACAAAAGTACCATAAAAGTACAAAGGTCCTCATGACTCATGTGCTAGTCATCTGATAGCTTTCTATGATGAAAAGACCAAAATTTTTTATTCACCAATAATCTTCCCCTCCAGTGAGCTGTTAACCGCTGTGACTGGATCACTGAGTCAGTGAGATGAACTTGAGAAACAGATCAGTCAGATTTGTGAATGAATCATTCACATCAGTTTTGTGAACTAACAATTCATTGAAAAGTTCTGACTCAAAAGAACAATTCATTAAATGAATCAGACATCTCTACTTTGGTCATGAATGATTTAAGCAGAGGTTAAATTTTGCTTAAATTTCTCATGTTTTATTTCACAGAGCTAATAGTTTTGGGTGACCTACAGCTTGGCCGTCTGCAGGATGGCGCACAGAACAATGAGGCAGATACGGATGCAAGCCATGCATGATTTAGAAGTAACACTAAAAATTATTTCCCCCTGTGAACGCTGTGCTATACAGGTGCTGCTATGAAACTGGAGAGGGGGATGATCTGCCTGTTTAAATATTTAGTAGGAAAATCTGCATATAATTACCACATGAATGTCACGTAAAAAGACACCTGCAAGTTCAAGTTTTCCTTTCCTAATAATATACACAATGAAATTAAAAATGATCTAATGCTGAACAGCTTCTTTCTTTATTAAACTATTCATCACAGTTTGGTAGACCCCATTTTTAATTACATAAAATTTAATTGCATAAAATTTACCAAATCTATGTTTTATTACATAAACTACTTAGACTCGCCTACTAGAATGTTTCATTTAAAAAGTAACCAATTACACTACCATTCAAAAATTTGGGGTGTAATCAGTAAAAGTAGGCTATTTATTTTATTGCTAATATTTTTCTTCATCTAGGATGCACATGCATTCTAACAGTCAGTTTATAAAGATATTCAGCTGAAGATTCCCTTCCCACATTTGTTCATATAGGGCATTTCCCACTTATCATATAAACTACCACAGTTATTCTTGTGAATCAAAGCTGAATTTTCAGCATGATTGCTGCAGTCTTCAGGGTCACATAATCCTTCAGAAATCATTCTAATATGTTGATTTGCTGCTCAAGAAAAATGTCTTATTATCATCAATGTTGAAAATAGTTCTTTCAATAAATGTGACCCTGGAGCACAAAACCAGTCATAAGTGTCAATTTTTCGAAATTGAGATTTATACATAATCTGAAAGCTGAATAAATAAGCTTTCCAGTGATGTATGGTTTGTTAGGATAGGACAGTATTTAGCCGAGATAGAACTATTTGAAAATCTGGAATCTGAGGGTGCAAAAAAAGTCTTTAGCAATACATATTACTAAAGTTTTGATATATTTACAGTAGGAAATTTACAAAATATCTTCATGGGACATGATAATATCTTAATATCCTAATGATTTTTGGCATAAAAGAAAAATCTATTATTTTGACCCATACAATGTATTTTCGGCTATTGCTACAAATATCTCTGTGAAACTTAAGACTGGTTTTGTGGTCCAGGGTCACAAATAAGTAAATATAGTTAAAATAAAATAATTTTGAATAGTGTATGTGCTAACTGAACTTTGATTGGTCCTGTACTTATGGAATATATTTAACAATTTATAGATGCCTGTACAGTCCTGACAATGGCAAAGCCACTCTGATTCAAAGTTTCAACAGAAAAACCAAAACCTACAACCCATGCTTACCTAAACCTTCAGTGCTAGAGTTTTACAGTCTTGTGAGTGCTGGTATTTCCTTGAGGAAATGCAAATCTGGTTTTCCCTGCAGTACTGCTACAAAAACCCTTTACTGTTCTAGGATACTATTATCTTGCAAATAAATCTCACTGCTTCAGTTTCGTACTGAAAATAAATGGACAAGTGGATGGACTTCACTTATCCATTCAATAAATATCTTTTTCTGCACATTTAATCTGCACATACTGGATTTCCTTCTGTTTGTGCAGGTCAGGAGCAGCAGTGCACTCTAGTTTAGAGGAAACAATGAAACTCAGATCAAACAAGCCTGTTTAGAGCAGTGTAAAAAGACAGAAAAATAAGTCTTTCTACCTGCTTCTTAAAGTGACAGCTCGGTGTGGAGGGGCTGATGACTCATACTGCAGTAATAAGCAGCAAGTTTCATTGAAGGGTGACAGTGGAGAGTATCCATCTGCGTGTCACAGGCATGTCCTGCTGAAGAGCTGGGGCTGAGCTGTCTGTCGTCTCATCACTTGGTGATGATGGAAGTCTTTGCCAGATCACCTCATGACATGTACGTGAGACCAAAGCCAAAGCATCCCAACAATGGGTTCAGCCAAAGCACCGAATACATGACAACCATCATTAAAGCATCTCTGTCAGGCCACTTTGTATCTCTGGCCCCTGCTTTGGCTCATCAGACAGACGTGATCATGATGCCAACTGGCCCTCGGAGCACATACGCTCTGATCAGCAGACAACAAGCATCCCAGTGCAACACTTCAGCACATACTGAGATACTGTTATATGCTCGTCATTGTTCTCTAAATAGATGTGCAATATGCTACATCATAACTTTTGGCATAAATGACACTCTCTTGAAAAGCTATGCATCATTCTCACATACAATGCCGTTCAAAAGTTTGGAGTCAGTCAGGTTGTTGTTGTTGTTGTTGTTGTTTTAAGAATTGAATACTTCTATTCAGAAAGGATAGTTGATCAAAACAATTTTGTAATAATTCTTAAAAAATAAGTTCGGCTACACTTTATTTTAAGGTGTCCTTGTTACAGTGTAATTATACATTTAAGTACAGAGTAATATTATTAAACTACATGTACTTACTATATGGTTAGGGTTTGTCTTAGGGTTACTTGCATGTAATTATGCGTAATTTATTGTTATTATAATAGTAAGTACACGTAACATGTGTAACAAGGACACCTTAAAATAAAGTGTTACCATAAGTTCTTTTGAACATTTACTGTTTAAAATATATATTTTTTGTCTTTGTTTTATTAAAATATATATGAATATGTTTTTTCATGATAGTAATTTCCGTAATTTTTAGCATCACATTTACTAGTAAATTAAATGTTAAATGTGTTAAATTATTCAATTCGTGCAGATTATTCAACACAAAAGGTTTATTAGTAAACTCTAAACTGTAACATATTCATTCTAATGTGGCGATTTGCTGCTTGAGAAACTTTTTATTATTAGCACAGTTGCAAATGATGGCACTGCTTAATGGAGTGTGGAAAGGCAATCCAGTGTCTTTTTTCAATTGCTGCCTTGCAGAGCCTTCAGTATACTTGCTTTTATTACCAGTCACAAGAAAAACGCTTTTTTAGAGACTCATCACTCGTCTATTGCTTTGTTGAAAGAACTGTTGTCTTGAAAGAAGAAAGCAAACTGGATATAAGCAGCACAAACCGTGTGGATGGTCCAGATTCACAGCAAGATGATTAGTATATAAGATCACACAGGTGATCAGAGACCCTGGGCATCTTTCTTCATGGTGTTTTAGAAAAGTCTCTTTAACGTCTTTCTTTTAATGTCATCTCTTTAAGTTATAACTGTGACCTTAATTGCTTACCGCCTTTAGTGTCTTAAGGATTGTTCCGCAGGTGCAGGTGCAATAACTGTTTATGGTTCGTTTAACAAGCATGAAAAACGTTTTTTTACAGAATTATTTTTAAAGTACAGCATCCTGAAAAAGGGACGTTTCTTTTTTGCTGAGTTTATATGGGAAGTGAGAAGTGGCCTACATGATGACAACGACACTGACTGCTAGAATGCACAGATGAATGCATGCTTGGTGAAGAAAAATGTCAACACTAAAATAAATACTATTCAAAAACATAAACATGTCACTGATTCCTAACTGAGCTAAAAACAGATTCATTATAAAGAAGACTCTAGTGCAAATCACAATCCTGTATGAGATCCTGGAGGTGCAGCTTCTGGCAGATTGCCACAGCACCATAAAAATGAGCCATGAGTGTATTTCACCTTGGAATGTTTATAGCATTCTTGAATTACTTAAACATATTGATTTACACACTGGCAGCTAACAGTGTGCTGTTTTCTATTTCTGCCACCATTACGCATCAGAGCAGCAATGTGTGAGCATGCAGATCTCAGTGGCTTCCAGACCTGTGACCTGCTGGGAGACTTACCTAACCACAAAAGCAGGCAACCCTCGTGCATATACACACTCAAAACACATACATCAGCCTTAAGTGCAGGTTGTGACCACTAATTAGACTCTGATGAATTGACTTTGGATACCACGTCAAGCAAGGAGGTTCTCCTGCTTATGCAATAGTCACATTGTCAGCACTGACAAGTTAAAGCTGTCGTTTATGTTTTTGCAGCACTAAATGTGACTGGAAGGCTCTCTTAAATGATGACTGTACATTAGGAATAGTTCACTCAAAAATGAAAATTTACTCACCCTTAGGCCATCCAAGATGAAGATGACTTTGTTTCTTCATTAGTACAGATTTTGAGAAATTTAGCATTACGTCACTTGCTCATCAGTGAATGGGTGCCGTCAGAATGAGAGTCTAAACATCTGATAAAAGCATCACAAAAATCTACTAATAATTTAAGTAATCCACAAGCTACGTGCTTGTAATAAAATCCATAATTACAATGTTTTTAACTTCAAACAGTTGCTTACAGCTAAAATAAAGGTTCTCTATTTATAACACTTCTCTTTCCAGTGAAAACACAACCTCGTCTGATTCAGGAGAGAAATATGCACAGATCAAGAATCATTTACAAGTGGGGGAAAAAAGCCCAAAATTGTTCTAAATAAATATGTCAGTGGATTTTGATGTGAGAGGACAACAGGGGATATTTCAATAGCGGAAGCGTTGTTATGGATTATGGACTCGTTTTTGGGCAGAAACAATAGTTTTGTAATGTGGGGTTTGGTGTTTGGGTTTCGTTTCATGTTCATGTTTTCATGTCTTTTATTTTGTAATTGTTTCACCCTGTTAGTGTCATGCTTCCCTTGCCCTCATGTATCTCTGCCTTGTGTATGTGTCATGTTCTGATTGGTTGTCCTAGTCATGTGTCTTGTTTCCCATTGGTTTGTTCTTGTCATGTGACCCTCATTGTCTGATATAAGTAGCCATCATGTTCCCATAGTTTTCGTCGTGTATTGATGTTGTAACCCGCTGTCGGTGAGTCGAGTCTGTTTGTGCCTCGTCAAATCTGTTCATGCCTAGTCAAGTCTGTTCATGCCTCGTCAAGTCAAGTCAAGTCTGTGTATATTGTTTGGATGTTTGGATCACACTTGTAAATAAAACTAGGGCTGCACGATAAATCGCATGCGGTATTTAATGCACATCTTATCAGTAAAGCCGGTTCTGTAATCAGCGGTAATCTCATCACGTGCGTGCTTTCACATTGAGCAGCATTAACTACACAAAGCCGTTGTTCACTGACCAGCTGCGCAAAACCACGTTCATATTCGCGCGATTTTTTGCGCAGCTCGTCAGTGAACAACGGCTTTGTGTAGTTAATGCTGCTCAATGTGAAAGCACGCACGTGATGGAGATTTACCGCTGAT
>NW_015650001.1:3395857-3410765 GCF_001515625.1 Sinocyclocheilus rhinocerous
TCTGCTACGCCAAAGCCTGCTCACGTCATGCCCGCTACTCCAGGACCTGCTCCAATCATGCCAGTTAAGTCAAAGTTTACTCACGTCATGTCTACAACGTCAAAGCCTGATCACGTCATGTCTGCCAAACCAGAGTCTGATAACATCATGTCTGCTACCCCAGGGCCTGCTCCCGTCACGTCTGCTACGCCAAGTCCTCTTCACGTCACGTCTGCCAAGCCAGAGTTTAAAGTTAAAACTTCTTAAGGCTGGATTTATTTCTTACAAACACACTAAATGATGGACTGGAGTGCTGTGGATTATTGTGATGTTTTTATCAGCTGTTTGGACTCTCATTCTGACGGCACCCATTCACTGCAGAGGATCCATTGGTGAACAGGTGATGTAATGCTAAATTTCCCCAAATCTGTTCTGATGAACAAACAAACTCATCTACATCTTGGATGGCCCGAGGGTGAGTAAATTTTCAGCTAATTTTCATTTTTGGTGAACCGTTCCTTTAAACATTTGTCTTTTTGAACTATTCAGGGTTAAAGTTCTTGAAAAATCCTAAAGCCAGAATTTGGGCAATAGTACTAGTGATACTTAGCAAATACCTCTAATAATAATGTAACCTCTCTGCACTCTGCTCTGCCTTACCTAAGCACAGTAAAATATTGCAAGCACTTCAAAGACTTTGGAGGGGCTTCAGAGGAGTCAGATGGGAGGCCTGGGACAGGCTTTTGTCCATCCTGTCGTCTGTTCTTCAGTCTCACCGAACTTTACAGCTGGTGGTTGAGTCCTCTGGGAGCGTCCAGAGGCGAGCATCCAGGTGTTCAGGAGTCGGCCTGCTGCGACCGTGGAGAGTGGCTCAGTTAGTGCCTGAATCAGTAAGTCCCATTAAAGCCACTGTGTGTCACGCTGTCCCTTTAAAGTCATGCCAACTCTCAACATTTGCTTGTGTAACCTTTTAGAAAAATTTGTTAAAAGTATACATCTGAGATCTCAGCCATAAAAAGCAACAGAAATAAAGCAGTCAAGTAAGAAATGCTCCTGGATTGTTGCTGGAACATTCCTATATATAAAAAAAATCATAGCCCAAATCAAGGCAAAAGGTTGGTTGATAATAATGTTATTCAAGCCATACAGCTTAACCATACATCTAACCTTAAACCAAACCCTAAAATCTGATAGGTTGATATCCCCATGTGGTTCTCCATGAGACGTTTCTGAGCATTTCTTCACCACAAACACTCACTCCCCTCTGAGATCTCACAAATCTCAGGCATTTGAGGAACAGAGAGTATGAAAGGTATTTTTAAAGAATGAGTATACTAAACCACAACTATTTTATAATAATATTCCAGTTATAAAATCAGTTTATTGTTATTTTCTGTTGAGTTGTTATTATTAATAGACAACTTAGAGATCATCATACACACTACTGACAGTGGAAATAACCCTCTTGAGTTCAAAATATTGGCATCAGCTGTGTGATGATGGATAACTACTCTTATTGTTGTTGTAGTAGTAAGTAATATCAGTGTAATGTGTAGGAACATCTCAGATTCTTAAAGGGGCACTAAGTAATTCTGTTTTATATTTTTCTTTCTAAAAATACACAATACAACCGCATCAGCCTCTGCTGTTTCTATTTCTCTGGAAAATGTCAGAGTTTGAGGTACGTTTGTTGATAGTTACCTTTAATTATAAGACACAACTGGTCATGTGATCTCAACATGGCAGCCCCGTTAACACTTTTTCTGAAAAGCACGTGAAGAACATCTGATTTTATTAATGATAAATCAAAGAATATCTACGTATTCAGATAAAATTTAGTTTTTGCAAGCAACATTTAAATAGCTATTATTTTATTATATTACAGCTGGACTCTTCGTGGACTCTTAAGCTGATGATACATGGGGCAACTTTTTGAGCAATGTTGCTTAGGCACTTTCCCACTGGGAATGGGTAACAAATTTCTATCTGGATACTTTAGATCGGTCGTGGGCCCTCTGTCTCACCTGGTTGCCCGTTGAAGACAATATTGCCCAAAGATGCCTAGCAACATTGCTCAAAAAGTTGCCCCATGTATCATCAGCCTTAAAGTTCACCCAAAAATGAAAATTCCACTGATCTATTCTATATAAATGACTCTCATGTCAGTCCAAATCCATAAGATTTATGACATATGGATTTCTTATACAATCTCTTTATGAACTTATTGAAACATCAAAGGTTTGGTTGTGCAGACTTTCAGTGGAGGGACAGAAATCTCTCAGGTTTCATTAAAAATATCTTGATTGTGTGAACCTCATGGGTTTGGAATGACATTCGTTTTTGAGTTAACTGTCCATTTAAAAGCTTTTCATGCCACAGCTCAGGATAGTCTCTAATGGATTTGGCACTGTTTGTGTTCTTCAGTCACGATATAAATTTTATGTACCTTTATAGATCGCCTCGGGTGCCAAGGAAATGGAGGACATGTAAGTATACATAATTTTAAATACTTCCAAAGTTCTTCTCATTTCTTTAGATGCAAAACTTTTGTGGGAGAAATGGGAAATTGCTTGCACAGCAGTGCACCTTATTTCAACTGAAGATCAGTCAAAACAACTAAAAACCAACAACCCTGCTGTCCTGCAACCTACGGTCACACACACGTCACTGACCCTTTAAGAGTGTCCCAGAATACTTTGCGTTTGCCAAAGATAAACAAACCCGGGCTACTGAAACTGAAGCTAAAGTATGAATCAGCTGCTGCTACTCCGTGTTCAATATACACCAACTAAATACAAGACACACAGAACAGTGTTTTGTGTGTTTTCACTTTTAAGCGTTTTCTTCCTTAAGACTGCAGTTACACTTATTCAGAATAATCAGCACTTATAGGAACACGTAACGTTAACATCTTGCTAAATATATTCATGCATAACGTTACATGAATAGCGACATAATACATTTATGATCATATGACTGTAATCTTATTGCGTGCTTTTTTAGACTTACTTTATTTAGCATTTAAAACATCTTGCACTGTGAATTATGTGCAGAAACAGCTAGAAAGTCCATTACAAACACGGTTATGGTTTGGCAAAAATATATAGCCGCCTAATATTCTTCTATCAGCCCTGCGCTGATCTGGCGAATTGAAGGCCTTTCTCGGCAAGGTAAGATGACTCTTGATTTCATATGAAAAGGTTACTGCTGAATTCAGAAATCAGATGTTCGCAAAATTATCAGGCATCGCTACTGATAACTAAAATGGCTAAAATTGAAATAAAAATAAATGAACGCTAGATGTAAAATATATATTTAAATAAATAAATAAAAATTGACAAAAGCACATAACAAAATTACACAAACCCAAATTTCAATAAAAGTGAAAATATTAAAGGCATGATTCACCCAAAAATGAAAAATTTGTCATTAAACCGTTTACGGTAACCAATAGCCATTGACTTCCATAGTATGGTAAAATACTATGCAAGTCAGTGGCTACCATCAACTGCTGTTGTTACAGTACTGAAATTATTAAAATATTGGTGATGAAAATAGAAAGATATTCATTATAGGTTTGGAACAATTTGAGGGTAAGTAAATGACAGAATTTTCATTTATGGGTGAACTGTCGAATTTATGTACCAATACTAATAGTAAGTATAATAGTCAAATAACACTTGTGTCAGGGGTGTAACTGCCATTTTGGGGGACGACTAAAGGGGAATTCATCCCCCTAATATTTAGATTAGTGCACAACAAACATTGTTTTATTGTTTTATTTTTTTCCTCAAGTGGCAGATACTTAACGTTTTACCCTTATATATTATAATCATAGTCAAAATTCTTGTAAACAAATTTGCAATCGTTTATAGAAGCACACATATGCAACCATAAAATGCTTTATTTAAAAATGGCATTTGAATTACGCACTAAACCGAGTTAAAGCCTTAAAAATGAGTATTTGTGACTTGGGGATGCAGTTGAGACACAAATTGCACCTTTCTTGGCAATAATTCCTGCATAATTTGTTTAACAAATGGTTAAAAATGGCATAATTTTCTATGAAGGATGTCTTTGAAGGAAAGGGTTAAGAGTGTAATCCAAAGCCAGTCAAAACTGTTTGCTGTCAAAAATGCCCAAAGCCTGTAAAATATTATTTACAGGAATTGTGTTGAAATCATGAAGTAACACCCAGAAATGAGTAACACTCCCAAGCACATACTCACTGCTTGGCAATAAAGTCAGTGTTCAGAATCCCAGCACTGATTTAATGGAAGAAAATGCTTCTTTAATGCCACAAAATTGTTGAAGCTAATGTAGTAATGCTTATAAAATGTGCTAATGTGCTGCTTTTAGATATAAAGTTGTCAATCACTTTGGCTTCAAGGCTCCCCATTTTGAATATAGCCCGCATATCAGCCGTGCTACACTGATTTATTCAGCAGTGTGAACACATGAAATACAGCTTAACCCCATGGAACCGCTTGAATGGCGGAGTTAAACGCAGGAAGTCTTTGAATCCAGACCACAGAACAGGACACAGAGAGGCCTAATTTGCATTTTAATGAGGTTTAAAATGGAAAGAAGGCTGCTGAAAACATTAAGGCTGTACTGAAATACCCCAACACGTTCTCACTCCCAACTCGTCACATATAGATGCTTGGTCAGGACCCCTTGGCGTCACTTTTAGACACACAGGGTACCCCTTTAGTGTCATTTTTCGACGTGCAGGGTCCTCCATTGCTTTACATGAAACCCTTGGCGTCCATATGCCGACGCGAAAAGGTACTGGGAATTTTATCGTCATGATTAAATTAGATATTGGGTAATAATATTGCCATTATTGCATATATGTTTGGATGTGATTTTTCAATGTAAACAGTCACAACAGTTTTATTTATAATACACCATTTACACAAATTTATGAGCAAGTAACCCAGCCCCTGCCCCTAAACCTACCATTTGTCAATAAAACACAAGGTATAACAGGCAGATACAACTACAGTCATAATTTATTCAAAAAAGTATTAAAGGCACAATATGTAAAAACCACTAGAACAGTGTTATATATTTTGCTGACTTGTGTACTTACATTATCCCAAATGTTTCGAAGAATGTTTAAATCCAGAGTTTTGAAAACACGCCCTCTAACGGCGAAAACTTACATATTGTGCCTTTAATATTCCAAGTCTTCCGAGGAAAAACAATTGATTTGTGAGAGGAATAGACGCGATCACCGTCTCCGTCCGCCGTAAAGCTCATCCTGTGTGATGTGCTGCAGTCTGTGCGCAAATTCAAAAAATTGCCACCAGAAGAAGCCTTATGTCCACTTTGGTTGTGAAATGCTATTGGCTCTTGTATGTCTCATGACCGATTGCGTCATGCTACGGGACGGGAGTATCTTTTTGAATGAGATGTATGTTAACGAAGCTGGGTCATTTTCAGCGATTAAAACCTTGTTTTACTCTCTTCTTCACAGAAAGACATCGTTTGTAATGCTTTTGTACTGCTTTTTTATGGTATGTTTTTGCAATAAAAACCTGTGACTGCACTTACAGGTACATCTAAAAAAATTAGAATATCATGAAAAAGGTCAATATTTTTTGTCACTCATTTCAGAAAGTGAAACCCATATATTATATAGATTCATTACACATAGAGTGAAATATTTCAAGCCTTAATTTCTTGAAATGTTGATGATTATGGCTTACAGATAATGAAAACCCAAAATTCAGTGTCTCAGAAAATGTGAATATCGTAAATAAGTTCAATATTGGAAAGTCATGGTGTCACACCCTAATCAGCTAATTACCTCAAAACACCTGCAAAGGAATTTCAAGAAATAAAGGCTTGAAATATTTCACTGTGTAATGAATCTATATAATATATGGGTTTCACTTTCTGAAATGAGTGACAAAAAATATTGACCTTTTTCATGATATTCAAACTTTTTGAGATGTACCTATATATTTGCCTGTTACGTGTTTTCTATTGTTCAGAAGTGGGTAGGTTTAGGGAAGGGGTGGGGTTAGGAGCTCCAATGAAAGTATAAATTTATATAACATTATTTCTATTTTTTACAAATGCATGCAAACCATTAAATTAAGACAAACAACTGAAAACAACGGAGGACCTGCACGACGAAAAATGATGCTAAAGTGGTACCTTGAGTGTCAAAAAGCGACGCCAAGTTATGTGACGAGTTGGTGTTGCCAGAAAATTAGCCACACTGTTACATGACAGTGCAGCGTTTCCATTTCAGGTTCAGTTAACCAGCACAAAATATGCCCTCGTTTGTTTTCAGTTTGCCAGTGTGTAAATAGAAAGGGTGTAATGAGAAGCATGAAAAGCCATTATCATGTTTGAAGGGCATCCGGTCTGACTCATAATAGGTTGTTTGGTGTGACCAAGCACTCGTCCAGCGTGACAGTCTGCAGCCAGCCTGGAGAAGGTGACACTTGTGGCTTTCATACTCTGTTGAGCTCATTACACAAACACAGTTCACAGCGGCCTTGTGTTCGCTCAAGCTCCCTGCACGACTGGCTGTAGCATCTTTTAGCGCCTTTTAAGCAGCCGTTTAATGGATAAGTGGACCAGATGAACCAACTTTGAATAAACAAAGACTTTAGAGCCAGGATGGGACCCATTCGCATTCCGTTCTTTTAATTGGACATCATCAGTAATTACTTTATAGATATACAGCAGCTTTATCTTCTTTATTTGAGCCATAAATAAAATAAGAGTGTTATAATGTTGAGTGGTAATCTAGATTTTTACATTTGAAATAAGTGGTGCTTGTCTGTGCTAAAGCTGTTGCAAAGATGCTCGTGTGTTCTGAGGTATTTTAGCACATTGTGTTAGTAGTTTCTAGGGTGGTTGGTTATCTAGTAAAAAAACACCCGTCAAGTTCTTATTAATATACACTTTGCCTTAATGTTGATTTAATATTGTTTTGAAGATTGCATTTAATGACTCTAAAATGTCATGTAATATATTTTTCTTTCACCTTGAACATTTCAAACAAACACATACACATATATATATATATATATAAGTGAAAAATTTAAGGGGGTCTGAATACTTTCCGTACCCACTGTATATATAAACAAAAATATTTTTTTTCGTTAATAAATAGTTTGCAAAACATGATATTTTACAACTGGAATTTGCCTTGTCAGGTAAAGTAATTATTGATATTTTAAGAGCCACACCGTCACATGATGCTATTTCCTCTATGTTTTTTTCTCCATGTTTGTGCAAGTTGGTTTACCTCATAAATTTGTTTTAGTTGAAGTTTTGCAAATATTATTGAAAGTGAACAGGGAAAGAGTTTTGTTAAAATATTTTTGCTAAAATTATAATAAAAGATGATGCAAAATTACAGTGTCAGTAAATTATATTAAAGAAAATAAATTAATGGTGACAGTAAAAACATTTGTAATGTTACAAAATATTTCTATTTGAAATAAATGCTCTTCTTTTAAACTTTCTATTCATCAAAGAATCCTGAAAAATGTATCAGGTTTTTCACAAAAATACTAAGCAGCACAACATTTTCAACATTAATAATAATAAGAAATGCTTTTTGAGCAGCAAATCATCATATTAGAATGATTTCTGAAGGATCATGTGACACTGAAGATTGGAGTAATGATGCTGAAAATTCAGCTTTCACATTACAGGAATAAATTACATTTTAAAATTTAGTAAAATATAAAACAGTTATTTTATTGTTTTTATGATCAAATAAATCTTACCGACCCCAAACATTTGAACAGTAGTGCATGTAATTTTTTGCCTGATTTATCAACTGCCAAAAACAATCATAAATCCAATAACCTAGAAAAACAGTAGCACATCTTTACTCCTTTACCACAGGATTTGAGATATCATTAGCAAGCACCACTAGCTACTAATATTTGTTGTCTAATGATTCTCAGTCAATATAATTTATCGACACATTTGCACTACCTGCTGGATGTAAGATGCCTGTACAGCCTCAGGGTGTAGCGAGTTCTGGAAAGAGTGACATCTGGTTTCTGTGTGTATTAGGTGTTGGTGAGGAAGCTAACTGATGGCACTGAGCTCAGAGGAAGGGTTGTGGAAACCGAAGCATATTTGGGTGGGGAGGACAAAGCGTCCCACTCAGCAGGAGGAAAACGCAAGGCGAGAAACACTGCCATGTTCATGAAGCCTGTGACCATCTACGGCATCTACCTCTGCATGAACGTCTCCAGCCAAGGTGAGGCTCCAAAAACCGCTGTAATTGACCACACGCACATATTAGGAATAGCGCTTCACAGGAGATGGAGCCGGAAGGCTGTAACCACAGATCCCTCACCGCTAGTTATGCAAGAAACAAGTGTTTTGTTTTGCTGCTGCTTTGCTTCTCTCCAACTGTTTCTCATTATAGGTCAATTTGGCACATTACATAGTGAACGCACACAGACACAAGCCAATAGGAAGGAGACGGCATGGAGCCTCACTAACTACTCTACTATATGTGGGTGCAGGGGAGGGGGCGGCGGTGCTTTTGCGCTCGCTGGAGCCTCTGAGGGGTCAGGACGTCATGAGGGGCCTGCGAGCAGCCAAACGCAAGGCGGGAGCCAAAATCCTTCAGGAAAAAGAGCTCTGCAATGGCCCGTCCAAGCTGTGCCAAGCACTAGATATACAGCGCTGCTTCGACCACAGGGATCTGGCCACTGATACTGAGGTGTGGCTTGAGAGGGACCCAGAACGAGAGACTGTTTGCGCTGGAGAGGTGGTGTCAGCGCCCCGGATAGGAGTCGAGTCTCATGGCGAATGGGCAACCAAAACGCTTCGCTTCTACTTGAGAGGACACCCATGTGTGAGCGTGCTAAACAGAGACGCAGAGCGCCAGATGCAGTCCTCCACTGATCTTCATAACACTGAGATGGAAAGGACAGTCTGATGAAATGTTGTTTAGTCATGAAATCACTCTTTTAAAGGTTCGTTTGCTCAAAAATGAATCATTTACTCACTATCATGTCGCTCCAAATCCGTGTGGTTTTTTTGAACACCAAAGGAGATGTTTAGCAGAATGTCCAAGCTGCTCTTATCCATATAATTCAAGTGAATGCTGACTAGGGACTGTCAAGGTTAAAAAAAATGATGAAAAGCACTCTAAAAGTATCATGACTTGTTCTCTATATTCTCTGTAAGTCTTCTAACGCAACAAAAAATGGGAAGTTTAAGTCATTATTCATCAATAATCTTCTCATCTTTCCTCACAAAGCTTTCCAATTGAGAAGAATAGAACACACAAATCTGCTACTGTGCTTGTTTTGTCCATTTTGGAGCTTGAAAACCCCTGGTGACTAATCATATTCACTGTATTGAGAACAAAAAGAGCAGCAAAATTACCTGAAGAAAGTCACACGGGGGTGGCATGACATAAGAGTGAGTAAATAATGAGAATTGTAATTTTTGAGTCAACTAACCTTTTGAGTTTGAGTCTTGTAACAGCATGTTTCTTTATTGCATACTCTTTGTTATTCCTGGTGCTTTATTGATTTTACAGATGTTTGGAAACCCATTTGCACTCCAAGGTAATTACAACCCCCTTTTCTCTTTCTCTGTTTCTCCACACTCAGTCTCAATGGCATGCGGCCTTATGGTCTGGAATTACCATCATGGCATGTGTTTTGGGTCTTGTTTGCTTGAGGAGATGATTTATGACATCAGGGAGCGATCTCCAAATAGGAGATGCTTGGGTGGAATACTTAAGCGATCCATTTTATGCCTGCCCAAGGATGAATCACATATCACGACCCCTGAACCGTTTATTAAAATAAACCGCATATGAGGTAAAATCATGATAACATAAAAATCTTTGGTCAGTACAGCTATATACAATAGATTATGTGAGTCTCACTTCATAATCCACTTATGAAACGCAGCAGGTTGAAAGCATTTCGCTTATTTAAGCCACTGATGATAAGCAAACACGTCACACCGTGTCGTCAGACTCACAGTAAGTTGAATGATCCATTTAGTCTGGTGGAGACTGGAACAGAGAGATGATGGGGTCCTCGTGGTTGGTTATCACTAAGACACTGCGAAACTTATCGAATAAAGTTTTCAGCTGCGAGCGACGCATGTTCTCATTGTACATGATCTCTTCCAAGTGATGATGGCCTCTGAAATAATGCAGCAGCCTAAAGAAAGACAACAAGATGCTAATTTACACGCACCCAAATAATCTGTTTATAATCAGACTGAAAAGCCAGATCGATCTGACTGAGCTCAATCCGAATGAAATTTTGAATAGGATTATTGAAAACATTAAGCATGTAAACACTTGAATCTGACTATTTTCTCAATCAGATTCAAAAATACTTTGTGCACATGCACAGGGCTGTTACATGCATATTTTAACACATTATACATCTTATGAACGTGCCTATGTTAATTTAGGCATGTCTCTTTCATATATCTTTATTCTGTCTGTATGCCTCATGTCTTAAAGGGATAGTTCACCCAAAAATGAAAATTGTCATTAATTACTCACCCTCATGTCGTTCCAAACCTGCAAGACCTTCGTTCATCTTTGGAACACAAATTAAGATATTTTTGATGAAATCCGAGAGCTTTCTGACCCAGCATGAATAAAGTCGTTATTTTTCTTTTCTCATAGCTTCATAAAATTATGGTTTAACCACTGATGTCACATGGACTACGTTTCTGGGCCTTGAATGTGGCATTGCATTGGTGTAGAGTCTATGCAGAGTCAGAAAGCTCTCGAATTTCATCAGAAATATCTTAATTTGTGTTCTGAAGATGAACAAAGGTCTTACAGGTTTGGAACGACATGAGGGTGAGTAATTAATGACAGAAATTATGGTTTAACCACTGATGTCACATGGACTACGTTTCTGGGCCTTGAATGTTTCAGTTGCATTGGTGTAGAGTCTATGCAGAGTCAGAAAGCTCTCGAATTTCATCAGAAATATCTTAATTTGTGTTCTGAAGATGAACAAAGGTCTTACAGGTTTGGAACGACATGAGGGTGAGTAATTAATGACAGAATTTTAATTTGGGGGTGAACTATCCCTTTAAAAACTGGTCAGTGGTTGAGACTGAATATCTACTAAATATTTGCTGAAAACTGGACTGAATTGATTCCAATTTACAAAAATGTGTGCATGTAAACCTACCCGCTGTTCTGTACAAAACTAGGTTTGAGATTGGAAAAACAAGCTATAAAAGACACTCCGTCACCTGGCAAACAAGCGCAGGTCCTCTGGGTTCTGTGCTGCTGGGACACGGAGGATGGCCTGCCGCTCATGTTCGGTCAGGCTGGCCAGAAGCGTTTCTGTCATTCTTTTATTGAGAGGGGAGTCTCCTCCAGTCTGGAGCTCAGCGCTTGAGTTATCCATACTGGGACTCGTGAGGGTCATGTCATCGCTACTTGCTGCAGAGGGAAAATGAGAGAAACTACCGAGACTTTATTTGATCATAAGAGTATCTTTTAAGTGCTAAGTTGGAGCTGACTGGGTTACATACTGGGAGAGCCGAAACTCAGGGCACTGGGTGTGCTCAGACTCCGGCCTGTAACGCGTGTGACTAGGGGTGGCTCCTCCTCCCGAAGACCAGGCTCCTCCTCAACGGGTGGGACCAGCAGACAAACATATGTGTGGAGCTGAAACAGCAGCCGGCGCTGGAGCATCCAGACCACCATCTGAATGAGCTGGGCCTGCTCAGATACACACACATGATGGTGTAGTAACAGCATCGACAACCGGGGTTAACTGACAATGCTCTTCGCACAAACCCTGACCCTTACTGAGATTAAATCAAATCCAAATGAATAAACGTCTGACTTTTCAGCAAATATTTGCTAACATCTCAAACACTACTCTAATGTCACTTTAATCTTAATTAACATTCACATACCATAGTTGCATTTCGCTGCCTAGTGGCAGTTGCACAGAACTTTCAAACTGTTTGCAAAGCATCCATTACTCCGTTTATTCACCATGGTAAAACAGTGAATGTATGAAGATATCCACACAAAACAAATGATCGCCAATATATATCTGAAGGAAAAAAAATTCGGTTTTCTAAGACGATTCAATGCAAATAATTATAAAATTATTTTATTATTTATATAATTATTATATAATATATATTTATATAATTATTATTTATTTATACATAATTATTTCTTTATAGTATATAATTATTTATATACTTTTATAATTTATAACATTATTTTTATTTATATAATTATTTCATACATAATTCTTCATAATTTTTTACAGAAATGTAAAATGTAAAAAATAATGTTTAAGTGTACTTATTTACTTGTCTCATACTTTTGATTAGAATGCATAACATCTGGTCACATATGGTTTAGCTGCAAAAATTAACGCTCAGATTGGATCTTAAATTCTGCATGCTCCTATGCGCAACTTCATAATGCCCCTGTACTACTTTCCATTGGAAATGAATGACTTCCGATCTGATGTTTGTCATAGATAGTGAAAAGATGGCCTTAGACTCTTACCTCATGCACAGGGGCATCCAGTGGATTCCTGAACTCAGACAGAGATACAGGAAGTGAGAACTTTGCTAACATGGAGGGCAGGTCATGACCTGGAAATTGGAGGCCAAACTGCTCAGCCAGAGGAGAGTAGCTGGAGGAGGGAGACACGAAATGATGAATAATGTTTGCATTGAGATTTTTGAAGGAATTACACTTTTTTTGTTAAAAATTATGAGAATATTTTACAGTCTGTACATCAGACAAAGCATGCCAATTTACAGGTTTAATTATTTTTTAAAGAACATACTTACATGCAGATGTTTGCGTGGGGAGACAGCATATACACGTTGTTCTCACAGAGAGGATAGATAATGATAGCTTTACCCCAGTACACCAAATGTGCAGCTATCTGGAAGACCTGTGGGAAGCAATGTAACATTTTGGATCAGTAATTTTCAACCACTAGGGGGCCTGAGCAAACCTCCAAGGGGACTCAAACAAAACAAGATTTAAAATAAGTGAAAACAACTAAAAAAAAAAAAAGAAGAAGATATTTTTTGTTTTAATTCAACCTCTCAACAATTGTTTTATTTTTATTTGAAGAACCAAGATTCCCGCATTCTTAGAAAACCTCAATATATGAGGTAGCCTAATTTTTCAAAGTTATTTGTAGACCTGGATTTCAAGTCATGTGTGAATTAATATTTTTTTTTAACTGCATGTGCATTTTTATAATGCTTTGACACTTTTTTGGTTATGCCAAGCTCTAAAATATTTTATCAGGTATAAATTATTCTTAAAAATCCATAGTATTAATTGTAATCCAGTAAACCATGAATGACGAAAAGTAAATTCAAATCATTCAAAAATAGGAGTTCCAGACCTTCTAATATTGTTGTGAACAATACAGGGCCTCAGAGTCATAAAGGTTGAGAATCACTTTTTCACTTTTGAATTAATTCACTTTTTTAGATTAAAAATAGTTCATCTGTATCCAAAACATTGGGCGTAATGTTATTACAACATCATTTTTTGTGTTGCCTGTCCACTAGGTGGCAGTATAAGACTAATTACAACAAAAACCAATGCTGTGACTAGTAGTATAATTTTTCACTTTACTCCCTAATCCTGTGGGTGTCAGCTCAGCATCAGTTTTTTTTGCCAAGAGTAAATCTACAGCTCCTTTTTGTCAAACCAATGGAACATTTCTATGCGTCAAACATTAAGGAGGACCAGGCTGATAAATGTGCAAGGCTGCATCTAGTCTTTGACCTGTAGGAGAGCCAGGTCAGCGTCTTGAGCCAGCTGCTGCAGGTTCTTGACGGCTGAGCAGGTTTTGATGAGCCGCACTAGAGCAGGAGAGCAGTCCAGAGGGAGCTGAGCTAGTAAGGCCTTCTCATTGTCCAGGAGCAGCAGTGCGTGATACGGCCTGCAGGGGGCACAGCATCCCAACACTACTTGTAGTTGAAATTACACTCTGGTCTTAATAGCAAGTGCACTTGATCATGCAGAAAAGCAGGAGAGACTAAGGCTATGTTCAGAATATCATATAACCATACTGGTTACAATATCTTACTACTTACTTGCTGAAGTAAACAGTCTACATACTGTGCACAAAGAATACATGGATAACCTACTACTATTTTTGCCAAAACTGAGGAATACTGCATCCCATAATTCAGTGTGATCAAACTGAAGAGCATTGGATGAAGCAAATTAGCCATTTTAATTTTCCAGAAAATAACTGGATGCAACTTGCTGAATTAAATGCAGCTTGATAAATAAACTGAATATAAGCTGTAACTCACCGAATGGCCTTTAGGCTGCGCTCAAGAGCTTCTGGTGGGATGTGTTTCCCTCCTACACGGTGGATTTTGTGTGGCAGGCAGAAACTGACCTCAAGCCAGTTATTAATGTGAAGCCGAACGACTCCAGTTGTGCAGAGGCTGAAAACAATACACAATAGCATCATGACAAAAATGAGCTGTTCTTTTAGTGCAGAATACGAACAAAAGCAAATAGCTGTTTGTCTGCAACATATTGAGTTTCATGCTTAACGATTTAAGTTCAAGCATCAAATAACAATCCTGAAACACAACTGTAATCCCTACAACATAACATGCTGCACGATTTAGCCCAAACAGGACATAAGGGTGTGTAATATATGTGCAATATCTACGATAATATCATAATTGTTGTTTTAATGATGTGGAAGCTGACATTGAGCACGTTTATTACATGCACACCAGTAAGTTGATAACTCACAAATATCAGCTTATTAAAATAACCAGTTTTCCCCGTTTACATGCACATCAGTAACCTGACAACGCAAGTAAGCTGCGTTTACATGACTTCATTAATAAATCAGGTTATTTCCCTGTAGTGACGTCAAAATATAATCATTTGCGTATCTGACTC
>NW_015650001.1:3411032-3418418 GCF_001515625.1 Sinocyclocheilus rhinocerous
GACGTTTGCTCGGTCTAGATGCGCTTAAATCTGCACTAACGATGCGTTCCTGTCACGTATCACACATGCGCACTTCAATAAGCCGACAGAAAGCGGGTTATTGCGTTTACATGCCGTGCGAACTCGGAATAAGAGGCAAAAAACTACCTGTTGCGACCGGTTTACGCTTACGCCGTTTGTGACCTTACTCCGATAAAAGAAAACGGGTTACCGCGTTTACATGACCAAGTGCGTTTTCGGCTTATTAAGCAAAATCGGCTTAAGAACATGCATGTAAATGCACTCATTATCAAGAATATCACTCACTAGGCAAAAACGGACAAAAACATGACTTTCAAAACAGTTCTGATGCAACAGAACTGTTGAGCATCTCTGAAAAAATCAGTGTGGTGTTTAATTCATGAAAGAATCAGCATTTTTGAAAGAATCAAATGATTCAATCATCCATTCATAAATACAGGTACTTTGTTCCTGAATGAATCAGCTGTTTGAATGAATTAGTTTAATGCATTACCCATTGACCATTTAAAATATATATATTTTTAAAACAACCATTTATTTCAATATTCCAAATATAATTTTTCAAACATTAATCTCAAGACATTTATGCAATTGTAACTGCAGTGTAAATACATCTAAATGTTAATTTAATTTGCTTGGTAATAGCCTATAGTGTCTTCTTATTCTAATAGAATTTATTAATTGTAAGAATTTAATATGAAAGATGCAGCACACATCTAACAAGGTTAGGGAAAAAAAGTAAAACTGCACCTGAAAATCATTTATGTGGCAAATATTGACTAATGAAAAAGTTCATTTTTGTCGCTGCTGTGAACTGACCGGTGCCACACAGAATATGAAGAATATGAAAAGTTAAACCAGCCAAGGTACAAACACAAAAGGATATTCAGCAAAATATCATCGAATTATTGTTATTGACAAAATCCCAGAAAATAGGAAGATTTTTTTTTGTAAACATCACACAATCCTAACAGAGCACGTTCCTTCTAATCAATTACAGCCCTAACTAACCTATTCCCTACTGCTGATCATAAAGACCCCTAAAATCAAAGGGAAATTTGTTGTTAAGAGTGTTGTTAAAGCCTCTAACCGCAGATGACAGGAGTGCTTGGGTAAATGTTGTTCAATATAAACCAACTCAGTAAACATCACACAATCCTAACAGAGCACGTTCCTTCTAATCAATTACAGCCCTAACTAACTGCTGATCATAAAGACCCCTAAAATCAAAGGGAAATTTTTTGTTAAGAGTGTTGTTAAAGCCTCTAACCGCAGATGACAGGAGTGCTTGGGTAAATGTTGTTCAATATAAACCAACTCACCTGTCATAGGCCTCTTTTAGGTCTCTTGCTAATTTACACTTGGGAAGGATTTGGCGAAACGGCGACTGTGGAGTGCCGTCCGCTATAACGACAGGTAAACAGCAAGGTGAAAATCATGCAGCACCTTCAGTAATTGCCTTTGCAGGACAAACACTAGAGATGTCTCACTCTCGGTCATGGTGGTGACCTCGTCCTGCACTGCCAGCATGAGCTTGGCCTCTCTGGTGAGGTACTGGCACCTGCGCTCCTCGTGCTGCAGGGCGATGGCAATGCGACGAGACAGGTTATGCATACAGTTGATGACCGAGGCGTCTGCATTGGCCTGTAGAGGGCAGAAAATCGAGATGAAAGATGGTTATTGTTCAGTTGATGAGTGGGTCAGTGACACGGCACTCATTTATTGCTCTTAACTATTAGTTCATTACACAACATTAAAAATGCAATAATTAATGCATACGCCTCTTCTATGATGACCATGTTTTTAATTTGTATAGAAATTCATTTTGATATTTTTGGGGGACATAAAGTAAAAAATGTCAAACTGTCCTGAAATCATTATGAAAACAGACTCTTTAAAAATATGAAACATTAGGCATAATCTTCTAATATTATTTCTTAGAGATAAATAAATAAATTTAAATATATGAATAAATACAATTTCACAAGCTCATTGCTTAATGTACTATTTGTATTTCCCTTTCCTGGACACAGTTCTTTGTCACTGACAATAAAATATTTATATTTAAATATAAAAATAAATTTTTTTTGCTTCTAACTTGTTTGACTTCACAATGCCTGAGATTTTATTTTCAGATATGGAGCCATCGTGCATGTGCAAAGCGCCACAGTTACATGATTATTAAATATATATATATAGAAATAAATCTTTATTAAACATATCAAAGAACTATTATAATCTGACGTTTATATAATCAAATAAGAGTATAATCTATTATATAATTATAATCTAATTTCATAACAAGGTATTCAGTTAAAAGTGCCTTTCAGAGTTACACACATTATTCCACAGGTTACTGAACAGTCAAACATTGATATTTTCTAAGTATTTGATGAGTGGGTCATGGAAGTCATGCAACTTTTTGTCTATGTCTATTAATTTATTTCAAAATTAAAAATGCAATAACTCATGACTTGAATACATCCCTTCTATGATAAACAATTTCTGTATTCAAACAAAGATCAAAAAACATCTGGTAACACTTTACTTAGAGCCTTTATGTTGAATGGGTTATTAAAGGGTATAATGCATTACTATTAGTCATAATGTGTATATTTAAGAGGGGGCATAAAGTACAACCCACTAACAACCTAATATTTTACTGAATATTCTCTTGAATCAAATGTGCACATATGGTAAATTTGCAGATTAATGGTGGGCATAGTGACAGAGGGAGAGTACTGAGAAAGGGAGTGGGCATGCTGGAGAACTGATTGTGAGTTTGCGTTTTCTGCAGCTGGAGCTCTGACTCAGCAGCACTCTGCCGTGTCAAGTCATGGTGGCACACGGGTGGGTCTGATCGTGTGCAGTCTGATTGTGCAGAGAACAGAGTCCCACCTCCCTGTCAGTCTGCCTGATAGACAGCACACTGGAGGCTTATCACAATCCGCACCCTTTCTGAGAAGCCAAAACTAAACTCTTGACCTCAGACAGCTTCACAAACAGCTGATTCACTATACAGTGCCTCCACAAAGTACTAAGACAATTCTAATTGTACACATTTTATTGCAATATGTGTCAAACCATGATCACACCAAATGATGAAAGTCTTCAGATACTGTACATTTTGCACCTTCATTTAGAACAAAGTACTGTTGTTTTATACTGCATTGCAAACTTGTATGCTTTGCTGGAAATGTGAGATTGTGTTTTTTTTTTTTTTCCGTTAAAATGCATTGCATTTGGTTAGATATTTGTATATTTAATGTCATGATAATCACACATTTGAAGTTTATCTTAATATTTTTGTTGGCCACTGTATCTCAAATAGTGATGCACAAAATATTTCACCTTATATTCGTGATAATATATTAATTGCTAACCTTTTAAATTGACAATGAAGTCAATTTATACATTAAAATGTACACATTACTGCATTGCAAACTTGTATGCTTTGCTGGAATGTGAGATTGTGTTTTTTTTTTTTTTTTCGTTAAAATGCATTGCATTTGGTTAGATATTTGTATATTTAATGTCATGATAATCACACATTTGAAGTTTATCTTAATATTTTTGTTGCCCACTGTATCTCAAATAGTGATGTGCAAAATATTTCAACTTAAGTTGATGATAGTATATTAACTGACAAACTTTGAAACTGACAATGAAGTCAACTTATACATTAAAATGTATATATTTTATTGCAATATATAACAAATCATGAGCAATCAAACAAACCATGAGCAAACTAATTGATGAAAGTCTTCAGATAGTGTACATTTTGCACCTTAATTTAGAACAAAATACTGTTGTTGTTTTATACTATATAACTTACTGCATAACAAACTTGTACATTTTGTAGGAAATTTTACTCTCTTTAAAATAAATTGCACTTGGTTTGATATTTTCTATATCTAATGTCATGATAGTCACACATTTTTAAGTGTATCAATATTTTTGTCTCAATTTTTTTTCATTTGAATTAATTACAGTATATTCATTTATAGACTTTTCCCATATATATTAATAGATTTGTGTTCACTAAGAGTTTAAATGTATTGTTTTCTTACCCTTAATGCAAAAACGACACTGAACAGGATCATGGTGGGCAGTTCTCTTTTGGGGGAGGGGTCGGTTTTGGAGACCTGGCGAAGGAACATCATTAATAAATGGATTTAGATTAAGCTCATTTTATGATTAAGCATGTATTTCAAGGAGACACATGTAATGATCATTTTAGAGCAATGATAAATAATGTTTCGCTTTCTTTTAACGTTGTATCATAACAGTAAGTTAACTGAATGTTGCATAAAGAGTATTGTAGTTCAGATTATAAAAAAGTACAGTCTTTTAAGAAACTGCATAGTATTTTTTACATTTGAGAAATAAATGTGAACTTTTAAGTATGTGTACGTCGATTATACCGTCATTGTGCAGGTTAGTATAACTGATCATGATGCATTTTATGATGCAGCATACATAACAGACAAAGTGATCTTTTAATATTCTGAATCAATACTGAATTTACTTGTAGCTTGACTTGATTTAGTATAAATCTTAGCTGTTAAATCATGTTCAATTTTCTGTTCAACAAATGCAAAGTGTTTGTTTGCAGGAGGAGCATTTCTTTCTACAGTGGACTCCTCCTAACATATTTTCTCTCAAACAGAAGGTGGAGCTCTTAGCCTGTGTTCATGATAGTCACCAGTGCATTGGCAACATCATCATACATCACACACAGACTTAAACATGAGATGTTTATGTGAAGAATAAATGGTTACCAAACTGCACAGTTCAAAAGCATTTCCTTCACTCTCAGACTATGCAACATAACAGCAATATAACATTCAAAGGTTTGTGGTCAGTATGTTTTTATTTATTTCTTATTTTATTTGTATTTATTCTTTATTTTTTTTGAAGAAATAATTGATAATTTTATTAGCAAGGATGTACTACATTGAGCAAAAGTGCCAGTAAAGACATTTATAATGTTACAAAACATAATTTTTCAAATAAATCTTCTTCTTTAGTACTTTCTATTTTGGTTTTCACAAAAATATTAGCAGCACAACTGTTTTCAACATCGATAATAATAAGAAATGTTTCTTGATCAGCATATTAGAATGATTTCTGAAGGATCATGTGACACTGAAGACTGGAGTAATGAGGCTGAACATTCAGCCTTGCATCACAGGAATAAATGACATTTTAAAACATAATAAAATACAAAAGAGTCATTTTAAATTGTAATATTATTCCACAACATTACTGTATTTTTTATCAAATAAATGCAATTTTACAATACAAAATCTTAGAGACCCCAAACTTTTGAATGATATCATATGTCTTTTAACTGGCCTGACATCTTGCAGACAGAAATTTAGCTTGTCTCACCTGAATAGTATGTGGAGGCTGCAATAAGGTTGGATGTCCGACGAAGCGCACGTTGTCTATTTTTAGTTCAAACTTCTTGCCGCACATATCAGACTTGGTGGCCAGAATGGTGGCGAGAATAATATCAGAAAACCTTTTAAGGGAAAGGAATAAAGAGAGGAATAAAGTACAGTGATCACAGAACAAGTGAAACTAAAATCAGTGCATTATAGTGGAGGGTCTGATTGGCTTTCAAGCTCTAATCTACTCAGCACTGAGAATTACACACTCTAACCCAAATTTCTAGGGGATTCACAAGGGAAGGATGATTGGACAAATGATTTGGTGATCTGGACTTTTTTTTCCTGATCTAAATCAAAGTCTCTTTAAGACAAGTCTCAGAACGCTGACTGTTTCTATAGCAACCGGGACTTCTAACGGCAGCTGCAGTGACGCGCTGACTTTACCGATTATCGATTGGCTCTTTCATTCAGAAGGCGGGGCTTCCTGCGATTGAGCGGCCATATTGAGCGTTGCATTTTTCCCCATTCAAAAAACTATACGAGTGACACGTCTTGGGTATTCTATAGTCTTTGTCTAAACGCACCACTAACCTAAAATGTGAGAATGTTTGGTGACTGGATCAATCTGGCAGAGAGATTAATCTGCCCTGTATATAGTTCATCCATTCAGACAAGGCATCTTAGAGAGAATTAAAACCCAAGAAGGCCCATGGTACAAAAGTCAGTGGTCTGATTTAAACATTTAATCGCTTTCAGTGGTGAAATTATTTTGTGAGGAAGAAAAATGAAAGGAAAACAGGTCTTTAAGTGTATTGAGTTTATGAACATTGCATTAATGCAGGCCCGTCACCTATACAGCTTTTGACTGAATGACATTTCTAGATTGCAAGATTAACCCACATGATTTATTATTATGGAATAATGTACTTCAAAGAATTTAACAAAATTATAACTTTTTTCAAATCTGTTACTGTGCCCCAAGTTTGAAGGTGATACTATGAGCTTAGATTACATAAATAGTAAATAACACACAATTACTCACAATTTACTAGATTACATTTGCCATTGAATGCATACATATGTGATCTAAAAATATACATATATGCCAGACAAATTATCAGGGAGAAAACGTGAACAAAGGTGGGGTGCTCTGGAGAAAGGAGAGGTGGTTCAGAATTGTGGTTCAATCTTACCCTGCTACCAACTGTTCATCAGTTAGTGGAGTTTGTTCTCTGAAATGGGAATAGGGCAATAAAGAAAGAAAGAAAAAAAAACGAACAAACAAAAAGGAAAAATGCAGCAGACAAGTCGGCAGGATGCATGACATACAGTAAGGGTGACAAAAACAAACCAAATTTTAAGATTTAAGATTGGTCAACCAGGACAGCAAGTTTGTTTTCTTTTTATATATTCAAATGTGGCGTCAACATTAAATTGTGATAACTTTTTTTTTTGCATTTTAAATTGTAATCTACTTTTAACTAAGTTCTCTTCTGGATCAGGTCATACATATATTGTGTTTCTTAAAGGTATAGTTCACCCAAAAATTTACATTTGCTGAAAATGCACTCACCCAGGACCATCCAAGATGTAGATGGTTTGTGTCTTCATTGGAACAGATTTGGAAAAATTTAGCTTTACATCACTTGCTCAGCAGTGAATCATCTGCAGTGAATGTGTGCCGTCAGAATGAGAGTCAAACAGCTGATAAAAACATCACAATAATCCACATGACTCCAGTCCATCAGTCAATGTCTTGTTTATTACAAACATGCAGTTTTTCACTTCACAAATCCATCAAGGCATTTTAAAGGGGTCATATGATGCGATTTCAAGTTTTCCTTTCTCTTTAGAGTGTTACAAGCTCTTGGTGCATAAAGATGATCTGTAAAGTTGCAAAGACTAAAGTCTCAAATCCAAAGAGATATTCTTTATAAAAGTTAAGAGTCAGCCACACCTACCTAAAACG
>NW_015650001.1:3418607-3427926 GCF_001515625.1 Sinocyclocheilus rhinocerous
CACGCTTGAGGTATTCGGCCAATCACAACGCACTGGATAGCTGGCCAATCACAGCACACCTCGCTTTTCAGACCGATGAGCTTTGTAGAAATAGACGCGTTTCAGAAAGGCGGGGCATAGAGGAGAAACAATAATGTACAGTATGTGGAAAATAATGGTTTTTTTTAACCTTAAACCGCATAAACACATTTCATTACACCAAATACACAAAATTATTTTTTATTATTATATTAATAATTTTTACACAAAATAAACTTTTTAGCAGCATCATATGACCCCTTTAACTTTAAACCTTCCTCCAGCAAAAAAAAGTCCATTCCCATGTTGTCCTCGCACATCAAAATCCACCAAAACATTTGTTTAGATCTGTTTTGCACTGTTTTTGCTTGTAAATGTTGTTCAATTTGTGCATATTTATCTCCTGATTTAAAAGAAAAGTTTTTTGTTTGTTTTTTTACTGGAGAAAGAAATATTTTAAATCAATGGTTTGGAAGCAACGGTTTAAAGTTAAAACACCTTAATGATGGATTTGCTTATTACAAACACACAGCGTTTCACTTCACAAGACATTAATTGAGGGACTGGAGTGGTGTGGATTACTTGTGGATCATTGTGTTGTTTTTAATCAGCTGCTTGGACATTCTGACGGCACCCATTCACTGCAGAGGATCCATTAGTGAACAAGTAATGTAATGCTAAATGTTCTGATGAAGAAACAAACTCATCTTGGATGGCCTGAGGGTGAGTACATTTACATTTGTGGTTGAGCTATTCCTTTAAGTACTCACTATAATATCCAGACAACAATCTAAAATCAACCAACACAAAAACATATGGCACAAAGGACAACCATACATCAATGGAAAGCTGGTTTATTCAGCTTTCAGATGATGTGTAAATCTCAATTTCAAATGAACCCTTATGACTGGTTTTGTGGTCCATGGTCACATACACAGACGTAAATATCAGCTACAGTCTCCAGTACAGAGGCCAGAATTACATACAGAAGAAGAGGAAGCAGGAACACTTACATGTTGCTGATGAAGTGTTTTCAGATACCCTCTGAAACGGGTATCGGAAGAGCAGTTTATTTCCTCTGCTGCCAGAGCTAACTAGTATAACACTTATGGGGCTTGTCTTTTCTCCATTTGGCTGCAGGCTGGATTCAGACTGTTTCCACATAAGCTTAGCATCTGCATTTAAATCTACAGACCACTGCTTGTACATCCTGATGCGTTTTCTTAAGTATATATAATCTCAAGCGAATTCAGTTTGCAGCTGGAGCTAAAAACGTGCAATGTAGTATTTACATTACAGGTTTGGACAAGTGTGGACAACTAAAGGCTTGCACTGCATGAGAATTTAACTGAATGAGTATAAAACATCTGGTGCATTTGTTCAACTGCATCTCAAATAACATGGGGAAAAAAAAGAACTGAACTAAACGAATTTGTGAGATAATAGCAGCATGACCAATTCTGTTAGCCTGCTCGTTAGCCAAAACCACAACATTAACGCAAACCAGTTAACGTTAGTGGTATCAGTCACAAGATAGTAACGTTAAATCAAAATATTTTATCCATCAGTCACCTTCTGACGCCATGTGAATATGTGCAACTAATCTAACAGTTAAGTTTAGCAATGAAAGCTAAATAAGTGCTATCCTTAACTGAAACATACAGCATTACAGCAGATCAGTGTTTGGTGTTACACTACGTGCGCCGTAGAAATACAATGACTAGATGCAAAGGTTCCTTACATCCCTATCGTATTTAACGAATGAATGAAGTTCGTTTTACACGTTTTAAACTATTTTTCTACTTGAAGCACTTTGTCCTAGGTTTTGATTTTTAATAACTGACAAGTTGAAAAAGGTAAAAATAAATATAGCCTAATTTGGTTATATTAGTGTCTTTTCTAATTTACCCTTTAATCATGATATAGGCCCACTGTCTTATCTCGCTCACTTTATACTCCTAAGATTTGAACCACCCTGTACAAGTGAGAACATGTAATTGCGTGAATTTTAGGAAACATGAAATGGTAGCTATAAAATAGCCTAAATTAGCTACTTAAATTCAAGTGTAAAATAAATAAATAAACTTACAAAAAGAGTAGGATTTTCCTCTGGTACATGCATTTGTAATAAATAAATAAATACAATTATTATTATAAAATTAAAGTGAAAGTCGTGACATTTGACAGTATGGTAACCCATACTTGGAATTGGTGCTTTTGGTTGTCTTGAAAAAATTGGGTGCTAACAAATGGCTAAAGGAGGTAGTCAGGGACATTAAATGACATCAAAAGTTTATAATCATGCCCTTGCAAACTATTCTAACTGAAACTTTCAGGGGAAAATGTATTTTTAAATGAAGACTGAAAGATCCGGAATCTTGACTGGTGATAATTTGAAGTCATGTGACCATGGTGTAGTTTGTTTATAGCCTAGCCTTTAACTTCATGGCGATTGAATTTAGGCTTTAAAATTACTAAAAAAAAAGTTGTGTTCATTTGCGAAGATTGTAGGATTAATTCACTTCTGTTGGTCACAGAGCATTTTTTTGCAGCAATCCAAAAGCCAGTAGACATTTAGAAGTTTTATTGGGGGAACTGACTTCCGGATCAGCCTACAGCAGCAAATAAATACAATTATTATTATAAAATTAAAGTGAAAGGCTTACTCTCCATTCTAACAAACCCTAACTCCTCTGTGCCAGCTGAACTATGGGGTGAGGCAACACATGCTGCTGTGACTTGAGATGAAGATTAGATCAAATTTTGACCAATTTATGCAGAAATCTTGGTAAACCCACTGACTATTCTGACATCCCACGCTTAAATTTAGACAAACCATTGTTGTCTTATCTGCATATTTGCAGCTTTATATAAATAAAATATAACCTTGTATATAACATTGTGTGTGTACACTTCTGTACCTATGCAGCACAATCCTGCTGATTTTAATGTGATCTTCACACAGTTAAAAAACACTAACAAAGACTTGGTGGTACAGCTTGCTGTTACTCTCTTCTCAATGTGAATCAGTTCTTTAATGCAAAAAAGCAGGAAAACTCTCACAATATGTACATAAAACACAATAAAGAGGTATCCATACTGAACCTGAATTATTAGACTAACAAATCTGAATTAAAGGAGAGGGACACAAAAGTTTCCTAATATCTTGCATATGCCATTACCTGAGGTACCAGAACTTTGAGATCCAGAACCATTCTAATAGGCTAATAATGTCTATATAATGCACATCTATCTGCATATATGGCCCACCTTGCATCATAGAGCTGGAATGGGACCTGCAGAGGTATCCCATTCTGAACCCATGTCAGAACCATCTGCCTGTCAGGTTCCCCTCTGCAAGTCTGTTTATAAAATTGAGGTCTAATAAGATCATTTTAATAGTAGGCTATTTTGAGTGTAATAAAATATTACTCCATAACCACTGCTAATGCTGAACATGATGACAAATGAAAAGATAAATGAAAAAATAATGATAAATGAAAAGACTCAAAATCCATCCCTTGATTGAATGCTTTATTTATTTACTTTTTGAAATCTTTAATGCATTGAATCAGGATTGAGTTGAGGCAGGGATCTCGAGCAGGACTTCAGAAGTAACGGCTGGAGAGAGCGGACACAACTACGGACAGGAATTTCTGCCAGGTGGCCTGAACAGCGGGGCTGAACGCGGATCCAAATGCAGTCGCAACGACGATGGTCAGACAATCGGCCAACAGCTGTGTGAATCAAGAAAACGTGCATTTGTTAGGTAACAACCGTCTGTCTAACTGAGGTGCTGCGATATCCTTATTAATAAGCTCAAACTTGGAAAATAAAGAAGTAGCATTTACCCTGAAGTTGTCTGGATCAACGTTGAGTTTGTCGCAGTGCAGCTGGCTGAGCTCAGAGTAAGTGCCTTTGATGCCATCCAAGTTCTTCACGGCTTTGTCCAACGCATTTAGCACAGTTTTCCCATGGTTTGACACCTTGGGATTGCCCAGGATTGCAGCCGCACTGGATAGGTTTCCAAAGGAACCGAAATACCTCTGAGTCCAGGGATATATGAACGCGGTATTGCCTAATCGTCAGTGAACTACGGCTCTGTGTATTAAATGCCGCTCCATCTGAAAGCAGGTGATGGAGATTTACTACTAATCACGGAACCGGCTTTACTGACGAGATGCACATGACAATCGCATGCAATTAATTGCACAGCCCTACCACCAGGGATTACTGCATGCAGAAAATTCTGACAACAACAGAATGCAAAGAAAACACAACTCTAATATAATTTACAACAACAACATGCATAGTTCTAAAGGAACTTACAAAAGGAAAAATAAACCCTTAATTCTTGTCTTTGCATAATACCTTGAATCACCATCCTGGTCCTCTATAGAGTCACCTGAAGTATTCAAGGCATACGGACTCCGCTGTTTTGCTTTGATGAAAGAAAATACACACCTTGAAAAGGACAATTCTTTTGTGTATATTGTGTATATAGTGTAAAGTAATATGACTGAGAGTGGAAATACAAAACAGTCTTTTTGCAATGTGTCATGACAGTGTGACCGTGTCTGGTTGATACTCAAATATGTGACCCTGGAGCACAAAAGCAGTCATAAGTAGTACGGTTATATTTGTAGTAATAGCCAACAATACATTGTATGGGACAAAATTATCGATTTTTTGTTTTTATGCCAAAAATCATTAGGATATTAAGTAAAGATTTTGTTCCATGAAGATATTTTGTAAATTTCCTATCGTAAATATATCAAAACGTCATTTTTGATTAGTAATATGCATTGCTAAGAACTTCATTTGGACAACTTTAACGGCGATTTTTTCAATATTTCGATTTTTTTGCACCCTCAGATTCCAGATTTTCAAATAGTTGTATCTCAGTCAAATATTGTCCTATCCTAACAAACCATACATCAATGGAAAGCTGGTTTATTCAGCTTTCAGATGATGTGTAAATCTCAATTTCAAATGAACCCTTATGACTGGTTTTGTGGTCCATGGTCACATACACAGACGTAAATATCAGCTACAGTCTCCAGTACAGAGGCCAGAATTACATACAGAAGAAGAGGAAGCAGGAACACTTACATGTTGCTGATGAAGTGTTTTCAGATACCCTCTGAAACGGGTATCGGAAGAGCAGTTTATTTCCTCTGCTGCCAGAGCTAACTAGTATAACACTTATGGGGCTTGTCTTTTCTCCATTTGGCTGCAGGCTGGATTCAGACTGTTTCCACATAAGCTTAGCATCTGCATTTAAATCTACAGACCACTGCTTGTACATCCTGATGCGTTTTCTTAAGTATATATAATCTCAAGCGAATTCAGTTTGCAGCTGGAGCTAAAAACGTGCAATGTAGTATTTACATTACAGGTTTGGACAAGTGTGGACAACTAAAGGCTTGCACTGCATGAGAATTTAACTGAATGAGTATAAAACATCTGGTGCATTTGTTCAACTGCATCTCAAATAACATGGGGAAAAAAAAGAACTGAACTAAACGAATTTGTGAGATAATAGCAGCATGACCAATTCTGTTAGCCTGCTCGTTAGCCAAAACCACAACATTAACGCAAACCAGTTAACGTTAGTGGTATCAGTCACAAGATAGTAACGTTAAATCAAAATATTTTATCCATCAGTCACCTTCTGACGCCATGTGAATATGTGCAACTAATCTAACAGTTAAGTTTAGCAATGAAAGCTAAATAAGTGCTATCCTTAACTGAAACATACAGCATTACAGCAGATCAGTGTTTGGTGTTACACTACGTGCGCCGTAGAAATACAATGACTAGATGCAAAGGTTCCTTACATCCCTATCGTATTTAACGAATGAATGAAGTTCGTTTTACACGTTTTAAACTATTTTTCTACTTGAAGCACTTTGTCCTAGGTTTTGATTTTTAATAACTGACAAGTTGAAAAAGGTAAAAATAAATATAGCCTAATTTGGTTATATTAGTGTCTTTTCTAATTTACCCTTTAATCATGATATAGGCCCACTGTCTTATCTCGCTCACTTTATACTCCTAAGATTTGAACCACCCTGTACAAGTGAGAACATGTAATTGCGTGAATTTTAGGAAACATGAAATGGTAGCTATAAAATAGCCTAAATTAGCTACTTAAATTCAAGTGTAAAATAAATAAATAAACTTACAAAAAGAGTAGGATTTTCCTCTGGTACATGCATTTGTAATAAATAAATAAATACAATTATTATTATAAAATTAAAGTGAAAGTCGTGACATTTGACAGTATGGTAACCCATACTTGGAATTGGTGCTTTTGGTTGTCTTGAAAAAATTGGGTGCTAACAAATGGCTAAAGGAGGTAGTCAGGGACATTAAATGACATCAAAAGTTTATAATCATGCCCTTGCAAACTATTCTAACTGAAACTTTCAGGGGAAAATGTATTTTTAAATGAAGACTGAAAGATCCGGAATCTTGACTGGTGATAATTTGAAGTCATGTGACCATGGTGTAGTTTGTTTATAGCCTAGCCTTTAACTTCATGGCGATTGAATTTAGGCTTTAAAATTACTAAAAAAAAAGTTGTGTTCATTTGCGAAGATTGTAGGATTAATTCACTTCTGTTGGTCACAGAGCATTTTTTTGCAGCAATCCAAAAGCCAGTAGACATTTAGAAGTTTTATTGGGGGAACTGACTTCCGGATCAGCCTACAGCAGCACCATCTGGCTTACTGTCCATTCTAACAAACCCTAACTCCTCTGTGCCAGCTGAACTATGGGGTGAGGCAACACATGCTGCTGTGACTTGAGATGAAGATTAGATCAAATTTTGACCAATTTATGCAGAAATCTTGGTAAACCCACTGACTATTCTGACATCCCACGCTTAAATTTAGACAAACCATTGTTGTCTTATCTGCATATTTGCAGCTTTATATAAATAAAATATAACCTTGTATATAACATTGTGTGTGTACACTTCTGTACCTATGCAGCACAATCCTGCTGATTTTAATGTGATCTTCACACAGTTAAAAAACACTAACAAAGACTTGGTGGTACAGCTTGCTGTTACTCTCTTCTCAATGTGAATCAGTTCTTTAATGCAAAAAAGCAGGAAAACTCTCACAATATGTACATAAAACACAATAAAGAGGTATCCATACTGAACCTGAATTATTAGACTAACAAATCTGAATTAAAGGAGAGGGACACAAAAGTTTCCTAATATCTTGCATATGCCATTACCTGAGGTACCAGAACTTTGAGATCCAGAACCATTCTAATAGGCTAATAATGTCTATATAATGCACATCTATCTGCATATATGGCCCACCTTGCATCATAGAGCTGGAATGGGACCTGCAGAGGTATCCCATTCTGAACCCATGTCAGAACCATCTGCCTGTCAGGTTCCCCTCTGCAAGTCTGTTTATAAAATTGAGGTCTAATAAGATCATTTTAATAGTAGGCTATTTTGAGTGTAATAAAATATTACTCCATAACCACTGCTAATGCTGAACATGATGACAAATGAAAAGATAAATGAAAAAATAATGATAAATGAAAAGACTCAAAATCCATCCCTTGATTGAATGCTTTATTTATTTACTTTTTGAAATCTTTAATGCATTGAATCAGGATTGAGTTGAGGCAGGGATCTCGAGCAGGACTTCAGAAGTAACGGCTGGAGAGAGCGGACACAACTACGGACAGGAATTTCTGCCAGGTGGCCTGAACAGCGGGGCTGAACGCGGATCCAAATGCAGTCGCAACGACGATGGTCAGACAATCGGCCAACAGCTGTGTGAATCAAGAAAACGTGCATTTGTTAGGTAACAACCGTCTGTCTAACTGAGGTGCTGCGATATCCTTATTAATAAGCTCAAACTTGGAAAATAAAGAAGTAGCATTTACCCTGAAGTTGTCTGGATCAACGTTGAGTTTGTCGCAGTGCAGCTGGCTGAGCTCAGAGTAAGTGCCTTTGATGCCATCCAAGTTCTTCACGGCTTTGTCCAACGCATTTAGCACAGTTTTCCCATGGTTTGACACCTTGGGATTGCCCAGGATTGCAGCCGCACTGGATAGGTTTCCAAAGGAACCGAAATACCTCTGAGTCCAGGGATATACAATCAGCAACCTGTCATGAGAAACAATGAAAATACATAAATCCAATGTCTGTTCAAAATGCACCACTGAATGAACAACATGTTGTGTATATCATCATTTACACACTGTTAAATTACCTTGCCAGAGCCTGGGGTCCGATTTCACCGACGTTGATTTTGCCCCAGACACTCGCAATAGTATTGCGCTCGGAATCTGACCACTCCACCATTGTGATTATCTCTTCACTTTTTCAACAAGTGTGAATGCTGCTGAACATAGATAGATGCGCGCGGAGTTTTTATTTATACTTGCGTTCTCCGCCCCACATCAGCCGCTAAGACTGATTGGCTATGTGTGGTACCTAGTTGGATCCGATCCTAGTTAATGTTACATTTTGATTAGAAACTGCGAAGTTAGATTTGTCAGAAATATATTTCAAACATCATCAAATATGTGTGGATCTATCAATCAACAAAATCACGATCTTTATGTGTATTGTGCTTGTTTAATCAAGGCTTTACATGTGATTTGTCTAAATAAAAACTTTATTTACACTATAGTTATTAGCCTACTCAAAACCAATAGGCAGATGAGAGTCATATTAACAAAATGAATGGCAAATAATCAAAGTATTCGAATTAATATGATAATATTTGGACACATTAATCAGTGGCAAACAGCTGAAAAGCTCAGGTGTGGTAGGCTATATACATTTAACATCGAATTAACCAAAACGACCCATCTAATAACTAATTTAAGTTTTTTAGCCTATTTGAACGAGTTCCCGTGCTTTTTCCTTTATCTGGACACTCAGACCCGCTCCTCCCATTTCAAAATGTTCTCAATTTGGTAAACTTTGATAACCGTGGATGTCCTGTTCTTTTTTAATTTGTACCCTTTCAAAGTTATACTGCCAGTTACATGAAATATTTGCGCATGACGTTGCAAGTTCATGCACTCATTTCGAAATTATATAAAATATCCAGCCAGGGTTGAATTTAGTTTGCAATTTCAACTATTTCTGAAGTGCTTCTTGCTGTAAGCAATGGTATCAGAATGCCCCCCCTCCCCCATCTCTACTGAGTTAAATAGAAATGAGACATCCAAGATGTGAAATAAAATGCGAATTATTAATTCATAGTGTATTAACTGTTCATTTACTACTTTTTGGGTTATTTTTTCAGATTCT
>NW_015650002.1:0-1371 GCF_001515625.1 Sinocyclocheilus rhinocerous
GATCCTTCGCTGGCTGTGCTGATTTAAATCTAGCGGTTCTTTTGGGTTGGTGTCGCAAGTTCAGTGACACAGGTAGTGACGATTCTCTCCGGCCAATCCGTGATCAGCAGAGTTTACACGTCAAGTTTTGGTAATGGTACGGTTCACTTGGAACCCCAACCGAGGTGGTACTAAAAAAAGTACCAGGTACTGTACCCAGTGGAAAACCCCCAAAAAGTGAACCGTACCGTGCTGTACCATGCAGTGGAAAAGCGCCAATAGTGTCCGACGCAACCAGTTTGTCCCTTTAAATCCAGTTAATCCGGATGACGTCCTACCACAGACACTAGTCAGTTACCTACAAATATTTGTTTACTTAGTTAGCATGAGCTGTTTGCTTTGAGAAGCACCTCTTGAGTGGATAAACAGCTGACACAAGTAAACACAAGCATGTGACTTGAAATACCCTAACTACTGATTCTAAACCTGTTGAACAGGCTTTTATTACTTTTTATTGTCAGAGATAGTAGATTAAGATAACAATTCTTGGTAAAAGAGGAGATATCAGTTCAAACCTGTCTTTCCCACATGATCACCACAGTGTTTCCAGAGCAGAATTTTGACCATAGACATTATATAGACCTTAGAATATGTTTCCTGTCACAGATGATACATGAGATAAGCTTCCTTTGATAATGTTGGAGACATAGCTGTGCCTTTGTAAAGACCAGGCCTACTGTACTGTCACCTTCAGTGGAAAAGGCGACTGGAGCCCTCTGATTTGATATGATGGCTCCTTGACTCCGTTTCTTCTCCTTGATTGTACACACCGTCTCCTTCTCAATGTGGTGTTAAGTTGAATGTGCCTCTGCAAGCTTCTAGCGCGTTATGCCAGTGGCGTGTGTTGCAACGGCTGCAGGTTAACTGCAGGATCCATCTCTGATCTGACAGGCTTTCGCTGGGTGAAACCAACCACCCAAAGAAGCTTTGTTCAGTGTGAAGTCTAATATATGTTACACTCAGAGCTCCAGCTGCTGACGTGAGAGCTTGTCCCCTCAGACTTTATACTAAGGGCCTGGAGAATCATTTGAAATTATATATGAAAAAAAATGAAAAGATGTTTGGAACATATCTGTAGGAACTGTATTGGCATTTATGGTACTTTAAATAAAATAGATAACCTTCTACTAAAATTAAATATTAATGTTTTACACATTATACATACACAATATTTTATTAAAACAAAATATTGAAAGATTTAAATAAACAATATAATATATAATGCTATTATTCAAATATATATATATATATATATATGTTAATATGTATATGTATATATAATGTATCTATAGAAATGTTTTAATACATATATAAATATATTATATATATATA
>NW_015650002.1:2100-13821 GCF_001515625.1 Sinocyclocheilus rhinocerous
TTATATATATATATTTTTTTAACTAAAAAATATGAATGACCCCAACATTTTTTCAACAGTAGTACTACATATACCATATTGCCATTATCATGTGACCTACAATGTCAGACATGTTGCTATTTTCCGCCATTTATGAATATGACTCCTACTAATTTGACTTCTTCTAAAGTATCCACTGAATGTGCAGTTCAGTAAATAATCCAGGTGGTTTTGCCGTTCATATTGTTTATGAACACTGCATATTTTAACATACTACTTATTTAAGTGCTTTACATTCTGTTTAGTAGCGAAGTAGGCATATTAGTTTGCTAGTTTAAAAAGAACCCTTGAAATGGGAAAATTGAAATGGCACTAACAACCATATTTACATAATGTGACATTTAAAAAGGGGATATTCAAGAAAAATCCAGTGACATTAAGCAGAAAAGGAATGCTTTTTTCTGTGGAATAATATGTGCTGATGCATTGTTCACACTAAGACCAGGAGCGCGAAAGATTTTATTTCATGTTCACTTTCACAGTGTGGTCACATTAGCAAACTCACTTGCAAAAACAGGTTCATTGTCTGTTGTCAGTAGCAACCAAGCAGCTTTCTGTTGGTCCCTTGTGAAATCTGCAGGAGTAAACCTTTCGGCCTTGCACAAAATTCCTGATCACGTGGATTCTTATTGAAATTTTGGATTTTACCCTTGAAAATTCACTGTAAATGTGACCACAGCTTAAGACAAAAAAGACCAAAAATGTGTTCCAGTTCCAGTCATTGCTTTAGGAAACCAAGAAATAAGAATTGTAATGTTTTGCGCTGTGATCCTGAGCTTCAGACATGACCTTCACACACTCCCAGAAGGCAGTGTCATGACTACTATTGTTCTCCTCTGTATTCGATGCTTCCCGAAATAAGACACCTTTGACCTCTCCTGTGATGGTCTGTTCCTTCTCAGAAAATGCCCATGCAGAAACAAGGCCCTTTGGGTGGAAGGAACAAACAGGAAGGCTGCACCACCTTCTGTTCTGTGCAAAAAAACGTGGGTTCTTTCTTTATTAAAGAGCCAAGAGTGTGAGAATATCTCTCTACTGTACAACATCTGTTTCCTCTGAAGATAATCTGAGGCTTACATGATCCTCAAACGGACAGCTGTTTCACTGAGAGAGTACAGAAAATATTTACCGCTTTCTTCTAGAAGTCTCCTTAGGGAAGTGTCCAGGTGAGGTGCCCTGTGTCATCTTTGTGTAAAACAATGCTAGGTACGCTAACAGAGCCGTCACTATTGTGTTAACCCCGTTGTGTTGGATAAGTCTGGCTTTGCATAACTTTTTTTTAGCCTCAGTGGAATGGATTATCATCACTATGAAGCTATGATGTTAGCGTGTAATACCATGTGTACAGCAACACCTGAGGCCTGGATTTAAGTTTTCACATCAAGCAGTTTGATGGATAATATGGGACTCAAATGTGATGCCTTGAGCTAAGCAAGTGATTTGCACACAAGTAGGACACATTCCTGGATCAACATCCTTCCTTTGACCTCAAACAACATTCCGGTAAAACATGCATTAGTTTTCTATAATAATGTAATGTAGTGTAATGTAATAGAATATAGTAGAGTATAGTAGAGTAGAATAGATATTGTCTAATCATAAATTTTTTAGTATTTATATATTATTATAGGTTTTATGATTCATTTGCATTTAATTTAATAATTTTGGTTAAAATTTTAATTTAATTTAAATAATTTAATAGTTTTAGTAGTTTAAATATTACCATTGAGGTTTTATTACAGTTTTAGTTTTTATTTATTTATGTTTATTTTTTATGCTTCAACTGAAACTTATTTCAGTTAGTTTGTTTTTCATAAAATATTTATATATTATCTTATTTGAGCTTTATTTCAATGAACGAAAAAGGTGTTTAATAGTTTTGGTCTTAGTTAAGGGTAATAACCCTGATAAGTATATACAAATGACGTTGATCCATGAACATGTGCAGCTTGTCCTGGATGAGCACTGACAGTATAATTAGCAAATCAAAAGCTTGTATCCTGAGAAGCCTTGGACAAATTAGTTGAATCTGATTTATGCACGTAGTGGAAGTACTTTTAATATCATCTTTAATTTCCTGCAGTCTTTTTATGGTGTTTGTCCAATGATCCGGCTCACAACAACAAATCTCTTTCTCAAGTGTACGACCCTCTTAGTGTATCTACTGCAACCAGTTTTGCTGACGTCAGTTTTTCTGGCTTCTATTTTAAACAATTCTCTGGCGATTCATAGACTCTAACTGTTATTTATGTTATTCATAGCCATAAATGTTCAGGTCAGGCTAGGACGTGCACATTTGCCTGCTCACAGCCAGCCATAAAAGATATAGTATATGAGTGGGCGTGGCCTCCACTCGGCTCATGTTTAATTCCTCTGTTATTCTGTGACCCCACCCCTTCCTGCAGTGCTGGAGCAGCATGTGCTGTTTATTATGCCGCTGTATCAAGAGCCAGCCCCAGTGTGTCCTCATTCTGTCTCCTTCATTGGGAGAGCGACCAATCAGCCTCCTCGGCTTCAAATCCGCAGATTTGCACGAGCGCTCTTTGATATAACATTGCTTAGATGGCTAGCATACTTCTCTCCTCACGGTTTGTGCGAATTCTCCATGCAGGTGGAGAAGCAGACAGAGTGATAGTGGAAGGAGGGATGGATAGATATATAACACCCTGTGCTTCACTGGAGTCTTGGACACCCCCGGAGGAGCTGGTGGATTCCAGCACTACGCTGGATTATTAATGAGTGTCTAGCTGAGAGAGAAAACCCAACCCCAAGAGCGCGCACATACTGAGAAAAAGGAGGGAGTGGCTGAGAGAAACAAGCTCAGGAAACAAGATAAAGAGAAAGAATTGCAATGAAAGAGTGTATCGCAATGGGATTGAGATAAAAAGAGCGATTGAATGTGCTACTAGGGCGAGGAAAAAGTAAAACAGAAATGCATTGTGAACACGCACAAGTGTTTAGCATGCGCTGGCTGGTCCACAACACCCAGCAAGCAGGTGAGATGGCAGCCAGTATGGAAATCAACTTGTGATAAAACATTCTGTGTTTGTGCGTGTTTTAAGGTGTGTCGTTGTGCTGGGGGGGGGGCGGCGGAGAGTAAAATGTGGCTGTGCAGTTGAATGTTGTTTACACTAGCTTCAATAAACGGTCTTTGTTAGCATGCACAAAGGACCTCATGGATGGAGCTGAAACATTTATGAGTTCTCTCTGTTTCCCATCTTCTTCACTCATGATGTCACGTCATGTTGTTTAGATTCTCGTCATGGATTAACGCTCTCGAATTCAATCCTCTAGTTGATTTCTGTCAGGCACAATCCATCTGCGGATCACAACCTACAGGGGCTGTGAGACGTAAACCTTGGTACTTCAGTCAAAAGCAGCTCTTGAATCAGCATTTTTAACAGCTAAGAACTGATTTTAACTTGACACTTCATCCTAAAAACACAATGCTTGTTGTGAGATGTTCAAAAAGCATTTCATTTAAAAGGGTCATATGACGTTGCTAAAAAGAACATTATGTTGTGTATTTGGTGTAATGAAATGTGTTTATGCGGTTTAAGGTTCAAAACACATTATTTTCCACATAATGTACATTATTGTTGCTCCTCTATGCCCCGCCTTTCTGAAACGCGTCAATTTTTACAAAGCTCATCGTTCTGAAAAGCCAGGTGTGCTCTGATTGGCCAGCTATCCAGTGCGTTGAACAGTGTTGTAAATACAACTTAACCACTGATTTCTAGTTGTGTCCTCTTTTGGAAGGCCAAACAAAGTAGTTTCGCTTTCACAACGAAACACACAGCGTCACACACAGCGGGCATGAGTAAGCGGAGGCCGGCAGGCTAGAGTGAGGAACGGCCGGCGGGCTTGAGAACAGCGCGGCCGGCGGATTTGACGAAGGAGCATCCGGCGGGCTTTCGGCAACCACGTGTGACGACCCCGGGCTGGACTCCGCTTCGTCCACGGTGAAAGCCGATCCGGCGATCCACAGAGCGAAGTTGATGTATTTCCTCAGCGACCAGCACGGATCAGCTCAGGACAAGTCTTAACTTTTATAAAGAATATCTCTTTGGGTTTGAGACTTTAGTCTTTGCAACTTTAGGGATCTTATCTATGCACGAACAGCTTGTAACACTCCAAAGAGAAAGGAAAATTTGAAATTGCATCATATGACCCCTTTAAAATATCTAAACATATTTGAAAGAGATAAATTTGCTATATGTACTGCTAGTCATAAAAATTTTTACTTACATTGTACGTGCATCTGCGCTTTGTTGTTTATGATGAGAGAATTTGTGGAATTCAGTCAGAGAACGCTCGCACACTCAGATTTTCTGAAATTAGGTCTTAGTACCCTTTGTGGTTCATCTCAAGTACATTTTTTACTACTATTATTTACTGTTTACTAATATTTTTAGATATTTTTTTTACAGGTAAAATAATCAAGACTCATTAAAAATGCTTTAAAGACAGACCAAAAATCGAAACTGACTTTATAGAGTGCTGCAGGGATGCCGTAATTTTGTAGGCCAGCCTGGATATTAGCATCAGCCTGGTTCTCTCGACCTAAGAACAATAGGATCTTTTCAATGGCTTTTGGATTGTTGCAGAAAATAAGCTCTCTGACTAACAGTTTTTGATTCTTACATGTTTGGTTCATCAAAAACGTAACGTATTTTTCACACATGAACACAACTTGAATGTTGAAGCCTAAATTCAATTGGCAGAAGTAAAAAGTTAATATTAGGCTATAAATGAACTACACCACAGTCAGATGACTTCAGTGTCACCACCACTTGCAACAACTCTTTCAATCTTTATTTAAAATTGAAAAGTTGGAAAGTTAAACACAATGAAGTTGTAAACACAATGAGGATGTAAAAATAGACTATTGAGTAGATGAGTTTTCATGTTTGTCTGTAGATCCATTTAGTGGGTTTTACTGATGTATTTTGAGTCATATCATAAAACGTGAACATATCTTGAGCTTGTGTTAACCACAGACATTATTTTGGGCATTCTACAAAAATGCATTAAAAAAACCCCACTTATCTTCGGACAATGGAATCAGAAGTTCAAAAATGCTCATTTCCGGGTTTTAGGACTCATTCCAACTGCACTCCGTTTATTTTCTTAATGCATGCAACAATTAATGTGTGTCTCCATTCAAGTATGCAACACTCACTTTTCACAATCTAATCAGCAACTGACAGATAAAATCAAGTCCATGCTATGTATTTTTCTTGCTCAATAGCGGTTTCACCCAAAAGCATGCCACAATACGGTAGTAAAGTGGGTCAGAACTTCTCTTTCTTGCATGATGAAAAAAATCTAGAAAATTAAGTTGTCGTATACAGGCTTATCGCTGCAAGGATCTTCCCTGAAGAAGCAGTGTGTAGAAAAAAACGACACAAAGCACTTAAACCAGAAGAGCCTAACCAGTGGAAACGAATGAAGGACTGAACCCTTCTTGGCAGCTTCAAACCAGATGTACATAAACGGCTCTGAGTCAGCTTGATGTTTGGGGTCTTTTAAAGAGTAACGGCCGAGAGCTATTTATCAGTGTTTCCTTAAAGTACCTCATTGTTAGTCATCAGTTAGTCGGTCGTCATTGTCACACTTGTTTTAGCTAGAAATGGCTAATAAAACTTTTGAATCTTAAGCGTCTTTGTCAGGCAAGGGGTCTTGCTCGTTACGTCCCCCCTAATTGTTTGCAAGGCTGTTTTACTGAATATTTCTTCCAGAGCTGTAGCTCACTCACTGGGACATCATAAATTGCTTGCGTTATCATCTCCGAGTTCTCTGGTTGGCTAGTTTCATATGATCTAGATTCTCTCTAATGTTTGGGCACTGTTTCAGTTGTTGCAAATAACTTAAGCTTGAAGCAAGCTTTTGTTTTATGAGGATATATTATTTTATACGCTTTGCACACTTGTCTGTCCATTTAATGTCAACATGAAATGACATTTGGAACCAATTTTGCTTCCGCAATGTGTCAGATTTCTTAGTGAAACAGGATATTCAACGGACAATAGGAATGTGTATTAGGGAAGTAAAAGGGTGACATTTATCTCGCTGTCGAGTAAAACTGCATGTTAATCCTCCAGGCCAGGGGTTTCAAGCTGGGATCTGTGGAAAATTGGAGGGAAAACAATTATTTTTCAAAATGTGTTGTGTCAAAGTGAAAAACAGCGTCCCGTACTCCTTTTCTCCTTTCTTCATCCTTTTTGTTCTTCTCTACTTCCTATCCGTTTAGCCGTTCCTGACAGTGACAGTGCTTCTGCAAGGTAGTCACACCGGTTTAACAGCGGGGACAAGATGGCAAGAATGGATTCACACGTTCCAATGAGATTCTTAGCCCAGGAAGATTAAGAGAAGGAGATGGTAATGCATTTGCAGTAAAACATTACAATTTCCTCAACTTGCAGTTACATTATATAGCATCACTTTAGCTCCACTTCTGAGACACACTGTCTCCACATAAGTCAATGAATTTGTGTCTTTTCTCAGGTCTTGTGCCAAATGACTGAAGTAACGCTGATGCATAGATTTTCAAATAGTAGTGTATTTTATTGGCACTCCAGAATTGATGTACGAAGATTAGGATTGGGGTCGAGTAAAACTGCATGTTAATCCTCCAGGCCAGGGGTTTCAAGCTTTTGCGGTAAAACATTACAATTTCCTCAACTTGCAGTTACATTATATAGCATCACTTTAGCTCCACTTCTGAGACACACTGTCTCCACATAAGTCAATGAATTTGTGTCTTTTCTCAGGTCTTGTGCCAAATGACTGAAGTAACGCTGATGCATAGATTTTCAAATAGTAGTGTATTTTATTGGCACTCCAGAATTGATGTACGAAGATTAGGATTGGGAAAAAAATATAAGTAATACATTTTTCACATTTTATTAAAGTTTCATGTGTGCTTGTTTGTAGGGCTGCACAATTTGGCCAAAATATTTTGTTAGTGTGTATCAACATAGGCGGAGCGTCCCCCTGGCTATGGGGACTTGGGGCAAAAATGCCACTAAATTGGACAAAAATGCCCCTGCACAAACAAATTAAATCCATTACGTCTGTTGCTAACAAAATGAAAATGAACAGACAATGTCAATTGTGGCATCAAATTAAGATCTGCTCATGTTGCACAGTATTTCATTTTAGACGTTTTTAAAGTGTTGTGCATTTTAACCAATCACACACAATTCTGTTGAGCTGAGGAATGCAATGGCCAATCAGAGGCGTTCAGATGAGTCATCGCTGAAACTGAGTGTGCGCGCGTTCTCTGACTGAATTCCGCAAATTCTCTCATCATAAACAACAAAGCGCAGATGCACGTACAATGTAAGTAAGTGATTCATTTCACAGTGTATACAGCTTCAGTGATTATAATGATAGTTTTTTTTTTTTAAGAGAGTGCTTAGATCAAAGTTAGTGATATATAAAGGAAACATTATATAGCCTAATTATCAATTTCTAATTTTTTTATTAAATTGTAATCACGTTAAATACAAATTCAGTCCCATTAAACATTCTCTGACTGAATTCCGCAAATTCTCTCATCATAAACAACAAAGCGCAGATGCACGTACAATGTAAGTAAGTGATTCATTTCACAGTGTATACAGCTTCAGTGATTATAATGATAGTTTTTTTTTTTTAAGAGAGTGCTTAGATCAAAGTTAGTGATATATAAAGGAAACATTATATAGCCTAATTATCAATTCTAATTTTTTTATTAAATTGTAATCACGTTAAATACAAATTCAGTCCCATTAAACATATTTTATTAGCCTACATGACACCCATGTCTGGTTTTTGCCTAGTAGAGCAATAAAGACAGGTTTATGATGTTTAATACATTTGACTGCTTTTAGCCTTACCGTGGAAGTTTTTTCACCCTCTGCCTATGTGTATCAATGTGACTATAAACTATTATTACTACTACTACAACTGATAATAATAATTACTACTGCTACTACTATTACTACTACTAATAATTATAAAATATTAAACGAAACAACAATTATTATTATTGTAATATTTCACTGTAAGATATAAAAACAGAGAATTTAAGAACAAATCTAATAATAATAATCTGGCCTAAAATACAGGGAGCCCTTTTGCTGACAATAACCGGTTTATAAGCGCTTCTCATTACAAGTTTTTGAAGCTGGTTGGTGCATGTTGTTTTCTCAAATGCACAATATAAGTAACTTAATCTCAGAGCACATGCAGAGATGAGTTTGTGTGGAGCAGCATTTGCTGTGAACTGAGGCACTCTGAGACACAGAAAACAAAGGCTCATGAGCTACTCGCATGTAAAAGAACACAATGCCATGCTTCGTTCTGAACCACGCAGCGCATAGATTTATTTAATTCAATCGTAGCATTTACGATGTAAGCCATATCATGATTTAGGTTTTGTTTGATTAATCGTGCAGCACTAACAACTATCTTAATTCCAGATTATGAACACACAGAATCACAATTTAATGTAATCAAATGTGTTACTGAAGCATTAGGGCGAGAGGAGAACAAATAGAAAGGAATGGAAGCTAAAAAGTGAAATACAGAGAGAAAATGAAAGAAGGGCAGAAGAGCGAGCATTCAAGGCACTGTTGTAAACAGCCACCTTCAGGCACTCATTCAGACACATTGTTCTGATAAAGCTCAACAGTGACGCATAGAGTGTGTGTGTATATGTTTGTGTGTGTGTGTGTGACCATTTTTAAACTATGTTCCAAACCTGGTGATCCTTATGCAGGCTTGCTAGCATTAGCCCTGGAGGCTGATAACATCTGGAGTGGTTCAAATCGCCACCGTCCTTCCCCCACTTCAGACTCCAGCAGTGGAATTCCTCCCTCTGCCATGGGGGGAACGTTTAACATCTAATACCACTCGAGAATCACAGCAAAGCGGAGCATGATAGCAAACCCCATTTCGGCTCCAGAGAGCCCCTTGTGATGTAGAAATTGTGTCCCTAGGAGTCGTACGCCACCATGGAGCGGTCAAAAGAAGTCAATGACCATTTCCTCATTCTCCATGGTACTGTCATTTCTGGGTCCTTTTGAAGTGACTAATGACTTTCAGTCTACAAATAATGGCGTGAGAACGTAAAAGAAGGCATCTTCACGCAACGCTTTTATAGGGCACCAGACTGTCACTAAAATGGTCACAAATGGTTTTTGAGACTACGATTTTCATTGCTGATCAACATTTTTCATTTGCATAAGCCATAATGTCAGATTCGTGAACAATTATGAGTCCGTGTCAAAATTTTTCAAAGTTATTTGTCCATTGTGGTATTTTTTCCACCAGGATATGATTAGATAATTAATTAGTAAAATTATTATATTATATTATATTATATTATATTATATTATATTATATTTATTATATTATATTACCATTTAAAAGTTTGGGGTTGGTAAGATTTTTTAAAATGTTTTTGAAAGACATCTCTTATGTTCACCAAGGCTGCATTTCTTTGATGAAAAATACAGTAAAAGTAGTATTATTGTGAAATATTATTACAATTTAAAATAACAGCTTTATCTTTTATTATCTTCGAAAATATAATTTATTCCTGTGATGGCAAAGCTACATTTTCAGTAGGCATTAATACAGTGGGTATAGAAAAGAATCACCCCCTTTTAAAATAATCACATTTTGTTGCTCAATGTGATGGTGACAGTTTGAGGACTACAGTCTTCAAGTCATTCCACAGATTTTCAGTGGGGTTTAGGTCTGATCTCTGACTAGACCATGCAAGACATTCACCTTTTTCTCCTTCAACCACTGTGTGCTCAGTTTTGCTGTGTGCTTTGAGTCAGTGGGGTCATTCTTTTCTATACCCACTGTACATTCTTAAGTGCCACATGATCCTTCAGAAATCATTGTAATAAAATATGGTGCTCAAGAAACATTTCTTATCAATGTTGAAAACAGCGGTTCTGCTTAATATTTTTGTGGAAGAAAGAGATACATTTCTTATTTATAAAATTTATTTGAAGAAATGTATCTCTCTTTTGACCCCGTGACATTTCTCTATTGTAGATGTTTCAACATTGTGCTGTTAAAGGCCTTTGGCTGCCTAGAATCCTCTGTCCAGCAGCACTTTACTGAAGACCACTTTCAACTGAATGTTAAATAATTATGGCCTGACATCCTCCTCTGCAGAAACTCAGAGAAATAGTCTCATGAATTGTGTGAAAAGAGAGATAGAGGTGTTGATGATCTGATGTCTGATGTTCCTGAGATGTGACAACCTCTCTTTTCCCTAAAACCCTTTATTTCTGTAGGGAAGGGAAGAAAAATGTCTTTTTTCATAGCTTTCTCTGTCTTGTTCTCTCTCACTTTCTCTCCCAGTTGGTGAGATTTGTCCTTGTGAGGGCACAACGCTCTTCACTGTTTCAGCACACTGTGCTGGCTAAAAATACCCTCCACCCCCTTGGCTCAGCATCCACTGCCCAGTATGGGCCAAAGAAAAGAACGAAGAAGGGAGACCAAAAGGCGCTGAGGGTGGGTGAGAGATAAGAAGCAGGGTTTGAGTGACCTCGAGCTCTTTCTTTTGAGTTCCTGCTGAGAATCTTCCACCCCCACGTATGACGGCGAATATGGGGCTATTTTGATGGAAATTTGTCATACTGAGAACCTACCAATACATGATGCAGGCGTTAGACAGTAGCTACAGTCTAACATTGTGTACTAGCCAGGTGTGACGCAGCAACTCTCTAGCCTTGAGTAACTTTTCTGCCTACACTCAATTTGAAAATCATGCGTGAAGGGACAGAACCAGTCATCTGAGCCAGTCACATTTGATGTTTAGGATTTCTCTGAGGATGGGCACCTGGTGTGACGTAACAGAATTAGATGCCAAACTACTGACAAAATGTCATGTCCCTTGAGATGGGGACTGTTCAGAATATGATATCATTACAATAAATTCATCCCTAAACCTTTTCAAATATTGAATTTTGAGTAGATGTAGACCAATAATTGGTTTTCTGTTCAAATGCCAAAACAAAGATTTTGAATTTAATCAAAACCAACTATGCATAGATTTAATGGCAACAACAACAACAACAATAATAATAATAATTGTTAAATATATAGTGATATAAACTACAATAATATAATCTTATAATATAAAATTATTGTTATTGATGATAATATAATTAATAATAATAATAATAGTTGTTTTTTTATTTTAGATCATTATTATTATTATTATTATTATTATTATTAGTAGTAGTAGTATGTAAGTTTTGGTTATCTAATAATCAGTTATTAAAAATCAGTATCTGTAAAATCTGTATCTTTCTATATCTATATCTGTTTTGAGCCTTGTTCTTTCAAATATGATATTGTTGCTGAATCTACAGCACCATGTTAAAATGCATTATATTAGAATTCTATTTTAGTTGTTGGTTATTGTTGTTGTGGTTCTTGCAGTCCGAACTGACAATGTGACAACATGTCTGTCATGAACAGATTAGTTTGATACACAAGAGATTCTTTCTATTAAAGGGGTCATATGACGTTGCTAAAAAGAACATTATTTTGTGTATTTTGTGTAATGCAATGTGTTTATGTGGTTTAAGGTTAAAAAAACACATTATGTGTTGCTCCTCTATGCCCCGCCTTTCTGAAACACGTCGATTTTTACAAAGCTCATCG
>NW_015650002.1:13850-25495 GCF_001515625.1 Sinocyclocheilus rhinocerous
TTGCATCGCGCCGCGTAAACATAAAACCATGTCTGCATTTGTGATCGGCAGAGAAATGACAAACAAGCGCTACTCTACACTGCTCAAAACTTGCGTATGAATCATCAGTGGCAAATCCTTTAAATATGAAAACATACTTACAAGCTGTGAGTCAGAACAGACGGCATTGTAGGCTACTCTCCCAGGTTCTGGAAACAGTCCTCTGTAAAATGCACTGCACTCATCTGAATATTTGGGTTGAAGTGTTCTGGAACAGTGTTGTAAATACAACTTAACCACTGATTTCTAGTTGTGTCCTCTTTTGGAAGACGTTGGAAGTTTCGCTTTCACAACGAAACACACAGCGTCTCCACGACATGGCGGCGGCGGCGGCAACAATACTACAGCGAGAATCAAAGTTACACCTTCTTTCTTTGTGTGAACATTTGGGCGGTGTTATGCAAATCTTCCCACACAGTGACGTAGACGTGGGGGCATGTTTAAACGAGGCGTTTTAGGAGGGCGTGGACGAGTCTTAACTTTTATAAAGAATATCTCTTTGGGTTTGAGACTAGTCTTTGCAACTTTAGGGATCTTATCTATTCACGAAAAGCTTGTAACACTCCAAAGAGAAAGGAAAACTTGAAATCGCATCATATGACCCCTTTAAAGAATTGTCAAAAGACTCAGAAACTCAAAAGTTTTTGGCTCGAGTCATTCATTGAAATAACATCTGACTCATTTACTGATTATACTTCTATTAGCTTGTCCTAGCAACAAAAGGTGTGCTTTAAGGAAGCAGCTATGCTAATGGAAAACCATTTTACTGTTTTACGCGTGTGTATTTAAGGTCAGAATTGATGAATCAGAGAATTTGGACTGGAGGAGAGACGCCTTCTAATGGACATGCTAATGAGTCCTTAATTGAGTTGTAGAGAGACATCTCTGTTGCACCTCTCACCACAAATGAAGACATCTCAGGAGAGCGATCATGCAGCTGGTTTCTCAGAGGAATTCCTCTCAGAGATCATCTGTGAGACAAATCCGGTTGCAAGTTAACTAAAGTGAATCAAGGCATTAGTTTTATTTAAATGACGACCACGTGACTGCTATCATATGCAGACAATAATGCTGCCAAGAAAATTTATGACGAAAACTGGATTTCATGAAAGATGAAGACAAAATGAAAAAGTCCCACTATGATGATCATTTTAATTTAATAAATGTAAATGTATTCACATTTATGTTGACATTGAAGTTATTTTCCAGGTACAATAAATAATTCTGAATATGACATGAGTTAAAGGGCATTTTCATCAAATACAAAAACTATTATTTTGTGAAAACCAAATGTAAAAGTGTCTGGTTTGTGTGTGAAGTGTAAAAAAGCATGAACTAAACTCCACACAGAGCTTTGGGTGTGTCATCTTCAGGTTATTCAGGTCTTTTCAAATCATGTCTTGTCTGTATTTTGGTTACGTGACTCATTTCCCCTCTATATTGGTTGCAAAAGCCCTGTTTTTCCTATGAATTTCATCACAATATATTTAGTATGTAGTCACTTTCTGAATCAGAAGATGTGTTCAGGTAGTTTTTAATTTTTCCGGTCTGTCTAGTATTGCGTTATATGTTCCTGCGTCTCTTTCCTACTATTATGAGATGAACGGATTCATATGACTCACTAAAATAAGCTCAAATATCAACAGATGTGTAGTTGTGCATACCAAAGCGTTGAACCTTCATAACTAGTAGCCTCAAGTCTTAACTTCCCTTGGCTTCTAGATTATGTGATTGATTGATATGTATTTTGCTTGATCCAATGGGTCAAACACTCAGTATGTGAGAGCAAACAAGCTTTTCACATCTACACACACCTGGAGGAGACTGAAGTATCTAGTTTCAGAGAAGATTTGGAAAGCGACCATGACAATGGCTCATTTCAGGTTCGGTGAAAGGGACTAGACACAGAATATCACCATGTTCCTTGCCAAGAGCACTAGTTGACTGAGTTGTTATGAAATTAGTGATGGATTTGCAGTTTTGTATTACCTCTATGTGTCATCGCTGTTTGTTATGACCCTTGCGGGGAAGTTCCTGCCTTTTCAACACGTCATGACATGATATTTATCGACTGTCTTTTTCTAGAGTGGAACCATGCCCTGAATGTTGTGGGAAAATTTATTTTGCATTGAATTATGGTTAGGTTATGTAGTAGATGTTCTGCTCATAGCAACCCTCTACATTGCGAGTAAATCACTCGCATATGCGACTAAATCTTACTCTGGGCGACTAAATAATGTCTAACATTAGCCATTGGCTAATAAATTCTTAGATTTTACACGCCAGTGTGTGTGTGAGAGGCGTTCAACACAGATTTTCACTCGATAAACACGCTGACTGAGCGCTTGAGAGTTTCACTCTCCGTCAAACGATCTGTACTATTTGGATGCGCTCAATAGATCATGTCATGTACTCAATGGATGCACAGTATGTAGCACGCAGCGCACCTGTATTTGAAAACCGCATAAACACATTTCATTACACCAAATACACAAAATAATGTTCTTTTTAGCAGCATCATATGACCCCTTTAAGTAGGCGATTCCTCGCCAGAATGAGCAACAAAGTTAGTTAATGCCGTTTCGTTTAGTATTTAGTTTAGTCCAACCTTGTAAGATTACCCAACAATTGGATCAAGATCACGCTGTCCTACTGACTTCCATCTCAGTGTGACCTTTGACCGTCTCTTTGCACATACAAGAGCTCCAAGGCTGACCTACATTGTCATTGAGGGCTGGGTGTGAAATTGCAATTTTCCGCCTGGTTGATGCAGTAATGAGAAATTGATGTAATGAGACAGCATTTAGGAGGAGGAGTTTACAAGAGCGCCCTTTTCCAAATGCCACACTTTCAGCATCTGTTGTCACAGGGCACTCGTGGTCTAACTTGTAACCCGAAGGTCACTGGTTGAGTCTCAGTACCAGCAGGAATTGTAGGTGGGGGAAGTGAATGACCAGAGCTCTCTTCTCTTCAATACCACGACTGAGGTGAGACCCTTGAGCAAGGCACCGAACCCCCAACTGCTCCCCGGGCGCCACAGCAAAAATGGCTGCCCACTGCTTCAGGTGTGTGTTCACTACTCACTGCTGTGTGTGTGCACTTGGATGGGATAAACGCAGAGCACCATACAGAACACCATACTTGGCTACGCGTTACTCACTCACTCACTTGAAGGCCTCCACTTTGAAAAACCTAATCCATGCCGTTCCCTTTAAATGAAAGTACAGTTCAATACCGTTTTTGAAGCAAAGTGTATGTTTAATACAACTCTAATGCCTCTTATTTTTTTTCTTGGTAATGCAGCTAACAGCAGAAACCTTAGTGCCATTACCTGGACACTAGTTGGTTCTTTGGTAATTTATTGTTTACGATAATTAACTTTGTTCCATTTCTCCTATTTTCACTTGTTTTCCTGCCAAATTAGGGGGCATGTTTTATATGTGTAATATTCAGAACTCCACAGCTCTTTGACAGCATAATGACAGCTTCTCTCAAATGTGTTAACATGAGTTCACTCTACAACTGCAATGTTTTGTAGACTGGAATTTTAGTGCAGTTTCTTTAAGGTTCATAAGTTAAAGCTTGTTATGGCACAGATGGATGTAAAGCACAATTTTGTTTGTCCTACCGAACTGATGATTTGAGAGATCTCTGGATTAAATGTCTCGGGGCGTTGCGGCCCGGCGGGTGTCCTTTTGAGTCTCCCTTATCCCTGAAAGGATGGCAGGTTTGTGGGAGGGTAGATTGCAGTTTGCTTCAACACAGAAACAGGAAATAAGTTGCCATCTATTCATGTTTGCTAATAAAACCAAGAAGCATTTAACAAAAGATTGTTATAGAGATACAGTACATAATCATTCCCCAGTCTCGGCTTTTAACTTTCTATTTTTAATGTGGCAGTAATGATTCAGATGCAAATTCTCGTCATTATGATATGCCTGCTACTTATTTTCGCAGTTATAGTTGACAGGCTAATCAGTTTGGATTAAATAATTGAAGTAAAATGCTAATTGTACAATTTCATTAAGTACCAATCCTCTAAAAATGTGACATTTTAATGAGTCATAGAGACATAAAAGACTTTATTTATTTATTTAATCTGTAATGTGTAATTATTTTTATTTTCATTTATAATTTCATAATTTATTATTCTAAAATAGCCAACTACGTTACATGATTTTATTTATGTATTTATTTCAACTGTAATGTGTAGTTTTACTTTTTTTACTTTTATCATCAGTCTAAAATATCCAAGTTGCATTCTTTTTCTTTCTTTCTTTCTTTCCTCTGTAATGTAATTTTTATTTTTATTACTTTTATCAATATTATTCTAAAACAGCTGACTGTTACATGCTTTATTTATTTTGTCTATAATGTTTGTAGTTTTTTATTTTAATTACTTTTATCATTTTTATCTTTATTTATTTATTTAGTTAGTTAGTTAGTTAGTTATGTTCCATTTATTATCCTTTGCATATAACTGAGTAAACTCGCCATCCAGGTTGATGTTGTTATTAATGAGATGAGTAGTTTATTTATTGCATAATATTTAGCAAATCCAGTATTACAGTACAACAATAGTCAGTCTGCATCATTTCTTTATCTGTCAGCTCTTTTTGTTTAGAGATATTCTTCTGATCTGTACAGCTCTGCCACTGGCCCCTCTCTTACCGTCCTTGCCTTAGTAAACCCACAAGACTCAAGTCATAGCAGGTGCCCCCTGAAAGACAAAGCAGATCAGGATGTTTTTGTGTGTGTGTGATTGTGATTGTGGATGCCTGTAATGGCCTAGTGGCCAGCAAATGTATTGCTGTTTTTGTTGTGATAAATGTGTTTAGCTCTAGGGACAGTGGCCAGTGAATTTGTCACTGCCGTTTTGTTGTTAGGAGTAAGATTACATGTTGACCTTGTGAGGAAATTACAGGTTCTGTAATTGAGTATACTACATGACAAAATACAGAATGTCCCTTAGTTCAGTGATTCAAACCTAATAGATATGTGGACTTGTTATTAGTTTTTCATCTTAATATCTGACAGGGCCTCTTTTTATGACTATTGTGTCAAAACTTTGATTGAAAATACTTTTGATGTATTTTGTCAAGTATTGTGGAGGCCGCCTTCTTATTGTGTTCTTGAATATCATGGTTCAGTTTTGACTTCTGTCATTATTAACTCACCCATAAGATTTTCTTTCTTTTGAGAACAAAATAAGATATTTTGAATCCTCTTCCAAGCTGCAATTTTCTATACAATGAATTCATGTTATTAGGAATATTAAGCTCCAAAAGATACAAAAAAGTGGTCCATATAACTCATCTGCTTTTTTCAAGTCTTCTGAAGACTTTTCTATTTCTTGTTTAAAAGTGAAAGAAAAATCATGTTGATGGAACAGAATTTAATCAGATTTCATCTGCAATTTCACAGAACTAGACTACAGTTTTACAGAAACTGTCATATTTGTCATAAAAAATGAATGTCCTCTATAACCGATGTATGATTTTGACAGTATGATATTCCTTTTTTTGCAATTACCTTTCAAGTTTCATCACCTTGAAAATTCAAGGCAGCTGTTTGCGCATGTCAAATTTACCCTCAGCCTCACACATCCTACAAAAGATGGATAGACTGGTGCTACATCTTTCTATCCTTTCCTCCCCTACTTCCCAACATGCTGTAATCGAGATTCATCAGTTCCGAGGCAGATGGTTTTCCAGGATGCCAGCCGCAGCCCCCCTCCTGACCCTCTTGCTGGATCCTGAGCCCTGGGCCCAAGTGTTTGTCTAGACTTGAGTTATCCACCTCATCTAGTAATGACAGGGCCCCTAACCTCCCCTCCCCATTCTCCTCCATCCCTGCATGTCCCAGAGGAATTAGGGTCATCCATCCTCAAGAACCCCTATGCTGCTAAAAGTAGCTCAACACATGGTGGAGCTTTTTGTAGAACTGCATCCTGTCTTGTGGGTTCCTCAAAATCTCCAAAAATCCATAGCAACAATGTCTTTTTATACCTCTGATAATGGTGGCGCAATGTCGGAGTCCTCAAGGGTTTCTGAGTGCTTTCGAAGAAAACCTTTCTTTCATACAATGAAAGTCTGGAGTAATGAGACAAGGCCATTTTTTAATTTAAACCACAAGACTTGAAAAGAATAGAAGGGCAGGCATGACGCGGGCTCTCGTTATCAGCTGGCTCGTGAATTGGCCGTAGCAAGTGGTGGGACACGTGTCTCTCTCTTTGTTTAGTCGGAGCCTGAATTGGCGCCTTGGATGGGACCTATTCATGGCTGGACATAAGGCTGCCTTTGAGAGCGGCAGTGGCTTGCTGGCCCTCATTATCCTCATTGTTGCATTCCATTACACCTCATTTTTTGACCCACTTCAACAGGGACTTTGGACAAAGCCCGCAGTGTGAGAGGGAGCAGTCGATCCAAAATCTGCAGAACTTTGAAGGCGATGGAATTGTTAACACCTTAGTCTGTCGGAGGATCTCATTATCTCCCTGCTATCACATTAAAAGTATTGCAGAATCTGATATTAGAATATTATATTAGACAGCCAAGTAATATAATCCAGTCTATGTTCCTCTCTTTTTGATATGCTGTGGATGTAAGAACTTTGCCAGAGAAGTCAGCTATTGTGAGTCATAGTGTTTACGTGACGGACTCGCAGTGTGTTTGCTGGGTGGTCATGTGCTTAGAAAGTTGTGTATATGGCTTGTCTTGGTGGATTTGGATTGTGGGTCGGGTCACACATTACGAGGCTGTTGCAGATGCCTTCAGACATCCATAATGCAATCAGCTTTTCTATTTGCTGTTTCTGAATTCAATTTCAACTTAATTTAAAAGTACAAAATTGAAAGCGCCATGATTGTTTTGCATAATGTACTGCCTGAATACACACACAAATTACATGAATTATGGATGTGTGTGTGTGTGTATGTATATGTATATATTAAAAATTGCTATATAAAATATGTAAGAAAAAGTATAGTAGCATTTTTATAATCATTCTCCTTATAGATTTGATTAATTTGTTCTTCTGTAATAAAAACGAATGACTAAATAATAAAAATAAATAATAAAAAATGAATAAAGTGCCACTAATGCTATTATTCTTTTTATATAATTATATATTATATAAAATGTATGATTCTATTCAATTTAAGTACAAATGTGAAAGGGACATGATTGTGTGTATGTGTGTGTGTCTGTGTGTATATATAATATATGTGACCCTGGACCACAAAACCAGTCATAAGGGTCAATTTTTCGAAATTGAGATTTATACATCATCTTTTTATACATCATCTTTCCATTGATGTATGGTTTGTTAGAATAGGATAATATTTGGCCGAGATACAACTATTTGAAAATCTGGAATCTGAGGGTGCAAAAAAATCTAAATATTGAGAAAATCGCCTTTAAAGTTGTCCAAATGAAGTTCTTAGCAATGCATATTACTAATCAAAAATTAAGTTTTGATATATTTACAGTAGGGAATTTACAAAATATCTTCATGGAACATGATCTTTACTTAATATCCTAATGATTTTTGGCATAAAAGAAAAATCAATATTTTTGACCCATACAATGTATTTTTGCCTATTTCTACAAACATACCCCAGCGACTTAAGACTGGTTTTGTGGTCCAGGGTCACATATGTGATTGACACAAAACGTATAGATTTTATTAATTTGTCCTATATAATAAAAAACGAATAAAGTGCTACTAATTATATTATATTGATTATATAACTATATTATTGTTAAAAATCAACATCCAGCAGTACTATATTGAACATTAAACTAAACTCTACATTAAGCTCTCGGTCTCTTTCTCTCTCCCGCTGTTTTCTTCGTGTGTCACCGAAATATCTGTTCTTCTCACCGCCCAAATCGAGTTAACTCAGACTGTGTGTCATCTCTTCACATAATGGCAGTTCTGTTCCTAACATCTCTCTTGAGTGAATTTACATGTGTGACAGATTTCACATTCTTTCTGCCTACGTCCTGAGGTCCATTACGTCGCCTGTGTAGGAGTCAAGGGCTGCCCTTAGACAAAGTGAACAATCTCCCTATCCCTCCGTCCACCCACTCCTCGCCGCTTGACTAGAGGGACAGTCAGATACGGGGCGGCAGCATACCAGATGTTATTTCAGTAATGCTGCTGAAATGAGAGATGTGAGATACCTGCTGTGTGAAGCCTTGATTGTTATCCCCTACATGGATAACTACAGCACTACAGTCTTTGATGGGATCTGATGGCAGGCTAACTTAAATGTCACTCGAGCCCTAATGCTGATCATGGCTAATGCAATCACACTTAGATTAGATTATTTCTGTGTCAGTTAAAGAAGTTGAAATCACGCTGGCATCCAATCTGCAAGTCCTCCTATCTTTGTCAGGCACTGAAAAAAGTGGAAAGGAAGTGTGATTTTTTTTTTTGTGATATAGTAAAAAGGGTACTGACAAAGGATAACAGGCACCGTGGCGTCCTTTGATTAATAATGCACAGAACACTGGAGATACGTGCTGCGTCCCAATTTGCGTACTTATACTATGCCCTAAAAGTATGTACTCTTTTTGTGAAGAAAAAGTACATACTTTTGAGTATGTAGCAGAATAGTAGGCAAACATTGGGACAAACTACTTCGTCATAACTGCGTCTTTAACGGACGCTCTATTGCTTACGTATATCCTGTCACCGTTTAAACGGCACTCTCAATCATCTTGTCAAAGTTAACATTATCCATATTTCGTTTAATTTAATTTCCTACCGTATTGGAGAGAAATTAAGCGGCACGTTGATCTGCCAGCTGAGGGTTTATCATGCCGAGAACTCTGCTCATATGTTTGCATAATGATGCATTTAAACGTTAATGACCAAACGTACCATTATAAAGTTCACAGTGTTGCTGCAGATGAAATATAATGCGGATAACATTAAATAAATATATTTTTCAACGGGTTAGATATTGATTATCAGTGGTGGAAAGAGTACTGAAAAAAATATACTCAAGTAAAAGTACCATTACCTTCCAAAAAATGTAGTGTGAGTAGAGTAAAAGTACTTGTCCAAAAAACTACTTGAGTAAGAGTAAAAGAGTAGCCTATTTAAAAGTACTCATGAGTATTGAGTAGTGAGTACTGATCTGTGGATTCCACCCCCTCATAATAAACGCTGTACACCGCAATTGATACATTTTAAAAACGTTGTACATTCTGTAATTCACATTATCTTGTTTGTCATAAAGAATGAAGAATATCTATCATCCAGCAGTTTTAATTTTGACTGCCAACTCTTTAAAATACATCAAAACACCACGGAAACAGTATTCAGTTGAATAAAAGATGAAAGTTATTATGTAACGACCACAAACGGAGGAAAATAGCGGAGTAAAAGTACCGATACATCACTTAAAATGTACTCAAGTAAAAGTACACAATTTTTAAACTACTCAAAAAAGTACAATTACTGATAAAAACTACTTAATTACTGTAACGTGAGTATTTGAAATTCGTTACTTCACACCCCTGTTGATTATTTATCACTCAAATCCCTTTCTCTACCTGTCCGTCGGTCTCGCATATCCCCCATGTTTGTAGTTTTTTAACACTTTTCATGCGTGTTTGTAGTTCTAATCGAATCCTTGTCCACCGCACATTGTGTTGTGGGCAATATTAGCCGTTAAGAGTATGCACGGATCTGCACTTCGAATTTCTACCGGAAGCAGTAAACCATCCAGGTACCTTTGGAATACTCATTTCAACATACTACGATTTGGGACATACTAATTCTAAATTCGATTACTATTTAGGACGGATAGTATGCGAATTGGGACGCAGTGACAGTATGTTCTTATTTGCTTGCTGATCGTGTGTCTTGTTACCATGGTGATCCTCATGTTATACATACATCAAAGGATTTTTATAATCAGATTAGTGCTGAGGCTCACAGAAGATGGTTCTGTTAACCATCTCTTTGTCACACCGAATGAAATACACAGAAGAAATGTAGCTGCCCAGATCAACAGGGACACATGACAACACCCTAGGTGGCTGTTTTGTTTTGTCTGGAATTTGTGGATCATCCACTCACCTGCTGTTATAGGGTCTTGTGGTTTTACCTTAATTTCATTCTTATTTTTATTTTATTTAAAAATTGTTTTTTTTTTTTTTTAACTTTTTTTAACAATTGATATTTTTACTTTATTTTTAATTTTTGCTTATTTTTATTTTATTTTATCTGCTTATGTTATATTTTTGCATTATATATTTGCATTTATATTTTATAATTTTATAGTTTCCTGTATTTATTTATACTTTTACTTTGATTTTTTAAATTATTTTTTTTTGCTTATTGTATTTTTAGTTTTTTATATTTTTGTTATTTTTCATTTTTTAAGTTTTGCTTATTTTATTTTATTATTTATGTTCATCCTATTTTTCGTTTTTTAAATAGTTGTTCTTTGTACTTATTATTTATTTATGCTTATTTTTTTATTTTATTACGTTTTAATTTTGGCCATGGTTTTGAATAATCACTTTAGGGGATTGTGAACCAGGCTCAAACTTGCATCACCCACATGAGCACCACGGCTCAGTGTGTCAGAGCATGTGCATTAACCACTGGGCCACACTTCAACATTTTATCAATGTATAGGTGTACAATGACCTGCATGAACTGCTCTTTATTCCTTGTTGCAAACTCTTGCTCAGGACATTAGAGAGAGCAATCTGTATGATGCTGAGTCTTGGCTGCGCCTCCCCACCTTGCCAATGACATCCTGCTGCATGTTGCTCCATTCTCACTGAAGCAGTTGATGTGTCTATTTGTGTGGGTGTGAATATGTATGTTCTATGCTTTAAGCATGCCATTTGTTTTTATGTTTACAAGATTATGCATAAGCTTATATGGAACATTACTGTGGGTGAGAGCATGTGTGTCTCTCTCTCTCTCTCTCTGTTTCAGTTTCATTGCACTGCATTGGAATTACACCTAATTGTACATTCATATTGTTTGTTGCTGCTGAGCTGCATATATAGAGAGCATCAGCCTGGGTTCCAGAAGTAAAAATCCCATTCATTTTCTCCTTAGAGGAACTGATTTTTAACGATAACTTATAAGCTTTTCAAGACAGATCTGCTATGAGTTACGAGGTTATTAATCAATTTTATATAGTTTTGTTGTAGCCATCAGCCCACAATAATTTTTTCTTATTTTCCACATAATCTTGTTTACCAGCAGAATTCCTCTTGAAATCTACATTATCCATGATTCTGCAAAGAAATGAACAAATTGCGCCAAAAGATCTCTTTAATGCCTGATCACTCCCATGATTCAACGCAAATGACATGGTCCGCTCCCTACACTCTATATCTACTTAGATATTTGTGTATACACACACACACACACATATATATATATATATATATATATATATATATTAGAGATGCAACGCTTATAGATTTTGTTGGTACGATTATTGTCTGAGGAATAATCACGGTGGTTTTACGATTATGACGATTATTACGCATTTATTCATTTCCCAACATTACTAATGTATAAAATCACATGAACACTCTTTAGATATTTTAGATATATTTATT
>NW_015650002.1:27366-30308 GCF_001515625.1 Sinocyclocheilus rhinocerous
CATTTATATTATATTATATTTTATTATATATTATATTATTTCTATTATACAGTGCACAGCATAAATGAGTACACCCCCTCTGAAACTTAACAAATTCAGCAATTACTCTTTACTTAGAAGACATGTTAGGGTTCTTTGGAGATGTAATGTTCCAACAAGCCTGCTTGATCAATTACCAAAGAAGAATGCCAAAATTATTCAGCAAAATAAGATTTTCTTATCAAAGTGATAAAATTTTGTGTTGCAAAAATGAGTACACCCTCCTGAAAGTTACTAAATAAAACTAAAAAAAAAAATTATGGTGTAAGGTTAAGGCAAGTATTGATCAACCGGTAAGTATGTTGAACCAAAACTGTTAAAGGTAAGTAATTTCTTGATAATTATGTTATATGGCCCACTGAATCATACTCAGACTTAATGCTGGCAGCAGTGGAACCACTTGGGAGAGAACTGCCAGGTGACTTATTTCTTAGCATAAAAGAGGACAATGGTACAAGAGGAATATCAAATTATTGTTTTAAGTGTGAAAATATAGCAGAAGTAGCACCAACATTCAAAAACAATGGACTTGTGAAAAGGCAGCTGAAATAATCAGGTCTTCACTTTAAGCTTTCATTTAGTGATGAGTGAGTTTTTGCTAGAAAAAGAGCAGGAGAAATAACATGCAAGTGTCTCAGAGCCGGCAAAAGCTATGAAAAGAGTGACACTTTATCTCACAGAGTATGACGCAGCCTGCAGAAGTGACATGCATGGTTGTTGTCACCACTAGAATTACCTACTGTAGCCAAAGCACAATAAACTCATTTAACCTCTTCCAGGGCCCATATTTACAAAATAGAGACTTCTGTGAATCCATACTCTGGTCTCAAGAGGCCAATTCAATCATTTCGGATCTAACGGCATCCAAAATGTTCTGGTGTTGCTAGAGGAGGAGTACAGAGAGAAGTGCCTGGTTCCCACAGTGGCATTCAGTGGTAGTAAAGCTCTTCTATAGGGATGTATGAGTGCTGAAGGTGTGAGGGAGTTGTGCTTTATCAACGCTGTCAAGTGTCAGAGCAGTGTACTTTAAGTTCTGGAGGACATACTAAATACTAGAATATTATACATTTTCTGAATTAAATCTAGGGTGTACTCATTTCTGCAATCCTTAATATAAACAAAATTGGCTAATTTACTTAACTTACAGAAAATATTGGCATATATTTTGTTTGTTTTTTTATTAAGTATATGTTTAATTTGTTTCAATTTTGCCATCTTTCCATTTATTATATTAATTATATTAGTGATCATTAAGAAAATACATCTTTTATATTTATTCAGAGGGGGTGTACTCATTTATGCTGTGCACTGTACATACATACATACACACACACACACACACACATACACACGCGCACAAATATTAATGTAGTTTGTGAGTGTAGGGTAGGGAGATTGACTCTAATATATTGTTTAATCAACATCTTTAAATGTTTATATTTTTATAGCATTTTTTAATTCGATTGTCAATTGCATTGCTTCATGGAATTGTAGTTTTTTTTCCCCCTTCATTTTAACCTTTGACCTCAGTTGTGTAATTTAAAAATACTTTTTTTCAAGTTTGTGGTGTTGTGATTTACCTTGTAGCTGATTGGGTAGCTGACTGGATATAGTTGAAAATGAGTGGGAAAAATAGGCTGCTACTTGTTGTTAAAAAAGTGGGTGGGCAATGTTACATCCTATAGAGAGAGTAGTATTCTTAAATTATAAAAAAAAACAAAAAAAACATATAGAGCAGTTTAAAATAATAAAGAACATTAAACATTTAAAGAACAAAAATAATTCTAAACATTTCAGGTGAAATGTGTAATTTCTGAACCACTAATATAACCAAACAGAGTAGAGATGTTAAGTCATGATTAGGGCTGCACGGTAAATCGCATGCGATATTTAATGCGCATCTTGTCAGAAAGCCGGTTCTGTAATCAGCTGTAAATCTCCATAACGTGCATGCTTTCACATTGAGCAGCATTAACTACACAGAGCCGTTGTTCACTGACGAGCTGCGCCAAACCACGTTCATATTCGCGCGATTTTTTGCGCAGCTCATCAGTGAACAACGGCTCTGTGTAGTTAATGCTGCTCAATGTGAAAGCCCGCAGGTGATGGAGATTTATCGCTGATTACAGAACCGGCTTTTCTGACAAGATGCACGTTAAATATCGCATGCGATTTATCGTGCAGCCCTAGTCATGATGTTAATTTGTAGGCTAAGCCAGAAGGCTAATTCACCATGTGTTCCCAGTGGGTTTTTAGAATAGTGGTTCTGAGTAAATTAAGGTCTCATTACTTGAATAGACTTTGACATTTTGTTCTGCAACATAAAGTGCACTGTCATTCCTCAAACATCAGTTTTGAAGCTTTTTTTTCATTGTCCGTACTGGAAAAACACTCACTTTCTTGCTAAATGTTCAGGCAGCATCTGGCTATACTGAACAATACTTTCAATTTACTCACTTAAATGTCACACCCACTTTAAAATGTGCATGTTTTGAATCATATAGATTTCAGATCCCTTTATTTTCAAAAGCAAAATATTGTTATCTCCTCAGAGAAGCTGTTGATAACATCGGCAGATATCCCTCACACACAATCTGCAGGTAACGTAAGGTAACATGTTTTGGCTATGGTTTGCAGTATCTGTGTCCCTTCTCTGTGCTGTAAGGGGTTCAGGTATCACCCACACAATACACACAACAGGGCCGTATATCAGCACGGAAAGACGAGAAGTTTGATTGCCCACTGCTCTCCAGGGCCTCTGGCAGCCGTCTGAAAGGTGCATTTGCAAAAAAGCAAAGTAACTGAAACCGTGAAATGCTGAAAAAATACTTAAAGGGGTCATATGATGTTGCTAAAAAGAACATTATTTTGTGTATTTGGTGTAATGAAATGTGTTTATGCGG
>NW_015650002.1:30418-53315 GCF_001515625.1 Sinocyclocheilus rhinocerous
CTAGTCGTGTCCTCTTTTGGAAGACCAAACAAAGTAGTTTCGCTTTCACAACAAAATACACGGCGGGCTAGAGTGAGCGGTGGCGGGCGGCCTTGAGAACGGCGCGGCCGGTGGATTCGACGGAGCGCCCGGTGGGCTTGCGGCAACCACATGTGACGACCCCGGGCTGGACTCCGCTAGTACTATGTAATTTCTGCACCACCAGCATTACCAAAAATTTACTCGAACGAATAGAGAGTCTCCACAACAGTTAGCAATAGACTGAAGCTTGAACCATGCATTGTAAATTCGGCCTAGGTGGTTGCTGAGGTTTTTTGGGTGGTTGCTTGGTTGTTACTTACTGTCCAAAGTAAAAAGTAATGGTCATCCCTGCCGAACGCATAGTCACTGGAATAAAGTGCCAGCTGAACACCAGACTCACTGGAAAAAATGTGTTGGTGACATTTCTTCAAAATATTACAATTCTTAGCTTGTTTCACTTAAGAGAAATGTTCAATGGCCATTCAGTTTTATCTGAAAAAGATAAACATGAATTCTTTATTACGTTGGTTGTTTTACATATCGCAGCAATTAAAAAATTAAAGGGCTGGTGAGAGGCTACCCTACCCTAAACCTAACTGATATTAACAAAAGCAAATGTGAGAGAAAATTACATATTCTGAAGCAACCATGCCATTCTAGCTCCTGCAAGTCTTTGAGCTTTTTTATCGTGACTTATCTTTCACAGGACGGTAGGTACCCAAGTGCTCCACATCAAGTTCAGTGCTGCACTAGGTGAGCTACTGAGCAAGTTTACTATACAGAAAAGCAAAACATATGGAATCGATTTTGCGATGCAAATATATTATTTAACAAATCATGCACTCTTTTGAGGCAAGTCTTTTGAGGCTTATTGTGCAAGGGGCTGCGTGAAAATAAGTCTTTATTCATTTTATTAATCGATAATCTTCCCCTGTAATCATAATTTGTGTGAAAAGAAATAAAAGTTATTGGTGTTTTACTGCCACTAGTGTTCATTGCAGCTGGAAACTGCAGTGAATTGTTTGTATAGGTACTTTTTTGGAGTTTAGCAAAATTGTGGGAAAAGGTCCTTTTCCTAATAAGCCTATGTAGGTAATATTAATAGTGTTTCTTGCCCTAGCAAACATGGCTAACTGTGCCATCAGATAATTGATGCTCTGTTTGCTTTGTGGTGTTTTTATGTCAAGAAGTTGGCAGCTGTTCTACTCTCATATAATCCACCTCTCTCTCCCCCCCCCACCTTAAGGTTTAAATCTTAAGGAGATGGGACTTGGGCTTCTGCCCAAAGGTGAACGTTTCAAACTCTGCCCCTATAGCTGTGACCGGTTTGCCGTGAGGCCCCGTACCCCCTTCTAATGGTGAGTTGACTTTCTCTATCTTTATGGGAAAAACAGGTTGTACAGTGAGGAATCAAGAATAAATCCCACTGTTTTTGTTTAGTGAAGTTTTGTAGATTGGTTAACCGATCACTTCCAAGGTTTTACTGCATGAAACAATTGCTTGCTATGCATATTTCTGGTAAAGTTTGCAATCAACCAGGTAAAATGTCAAACTGTCAACCTTGATGTTCTTATCACAGCTTAACCAGGTGTGAAGTTTCCAGCGACAAATAATTTGTCCATCCGCATTAGTGAAAAGGACTGTTGAGTACATTTGCTTGCGTCATAAAGCAAGATTTTGGAGCAAAATTTAATTGTGGTTGGGACTATCCATAATGATACAGAGTAACTGCAAAATATCCTACCACTTGTCGCAGCTGCTGCTGCTGGTTAGGCCAAAAACTCAAGAGCGATCATTTTTATTGCTTTTTGCCTTATTGCGCCAAACCTGGTTAGGATGGTTGCATGCTAAAAGTTCCAACATTTATGCATCAGTCAAACCCAATAGCCTCAGAGAAACTGTTACATATCAAAATGTTGAATTGCAGTTGGTACAAATAATAAAAAAAAAAATTAAGTGGAAAAACTTTACCTTGGCTCTGTATGATTGCTGCCTCATCAATTAACCAAAACATGGTTGTAATCTGCAGAAGCCATTTAAATTTACATTCTCCTCCATCCAAAGAATTTGTTCTGCATGCAGCCAACAAATAGTAACAGCTCCTCTGACAGCAACACTGGCAAAGACAAAAGCAGCTACCATGATTGCATATGTGTCACAGTTTTACAATCCTCGTATGGTTCCATAACTATTAAACAGCGTATGCCATTGCCAACCTATGTAGCTGTTGTTCAAATTAATGAATTTAATTTTTTTACTCGTGTAGACGAAAATATCATAGAATAATATAGAGACTCTCATAGGCAGCTTTTGATATAATTAAGATTCTTGCCATGATATGAATCTGAATTGGAACTATTTGGGGGAAAAGGGAAATATATCATGAAATGCCTGGGTCATATTCCAATAGAGAGAGAGAAAAAACGAAGCCTACTTCAATGCAAAAACACTTCAGTAATCTAGTTTATTTATTCATTTATTTATTGCCGATAATTCTGATTTTTTAAAATGCTTTTTGCTTGGTTTCTTCACTCAGGATTTCGCTTCATTTTTTGCATGCACTCTAACTTTTGAAGTAACACAAAAAAGTTGTTATACTTCTTGACAAAGAGTGTTTTGTACCCTCCCTGACCCCTTAGTTTGCAAAAACGAGGCCTTGTTCTCTGTCCGAGAAGCACGTTGTTGCTGTGTTGTTTCTCTGGGCCCATCTAATTATCCTACTGGCTGTCCATCCGTGAAATAGGCATTACACTGTAAAACTGAGCCAGTGTAGCTTTCCTCTGAACAATCATGATAGCTTAGCAACAATGTGGCAGCCTATAATGACCATAACAACAGCAAGGGCACACCAGAGGATTATGGGGGATTATTACCTTTGATCTGCTCCAAAACAGGATGGGCAAAGAGTTGGAGGGAGTTATTAGGAACCAGGCAAGTTTATTCTATATGCTCTTTCCTTTGTTTCTAGACATAGCTGTTAAGGGAAGATTGTTATTTCTTAAAGTAGAGGCAGAGAGAACAAAATGTAGTGATAAAAAAGAAAGGGGAAAAACAAAAAAAACTCTCATCAAAGTGTGGAGTCGGGAGCAGGGCGCAATGGACTCTGTTCAATGTCCACTGAGTCCTGTTTTATTAAATCTTATTTGCTATTTGTGGGCAGCTGCAGTTGCAGCAGAGTTCAAAGCGTGAACTAGTGTGGGTTGTTTTTGGGACAGTAAGAAACAGACTCGGCCAGCAATCTTAACGAACAGCATTTCTCTGGACATCAGATAATCCACACTTGCCTGATATGTGTTTACGGGTGATTAATTGTTCTTGGTTAGAGCTGCAGGCTGTCTCCACAGAGCAAGGACACAGTTCAAGGGCTCTTTAACGTTGTAGAATCCCAAATGAGCAATTTGAGTCATGCAGTTCCAGCACTGGGACCACAATGTCACTCTTACACTTTCTGGGGTGAGTCCCATCAAAACTGCCATGAAATGTCCAGGTGTATTTCACAAACAAATCAAGAGCTTAAACTATGTGTTACATAAAGAACATGAAGCCTGTTGTAATGCTAATAAATAATTAGTTTGTCTGTCTGTCTGTCGTTCTATCTGTCGTTCTATCGCTCTATCTATTGTTCTATCTATCGCTCTATCCATCTATCCATCTATATATCGTTCTATCTATCTATCGTTCTGTCGCTCTATCACTCTATCGTTCTATCTAATGTTATATCTAAAGTTCTATCGCTCTATTGTTCTATCGCTCTATCCATCTATCCATCTGTATATCATTCTATCTATCTATCGTTCTATCTATCTATCTATCGTTCTGTCGCTCTATCGTTCTATCGCTCCATCTATTGTTTTATCTATTGTTCTAATTTTGGGATAAAATATTACCTGGATATTTGTTCATATGATTTAGTGATTTGTATTAATTTTGTATTACTCGGTATCAACAAACATGTATCTGACTAATTAAAACAGTACGGCTAGAAACAGATGCTGTTTTTAAAAAATATTGCTGATTAAGTTTGGAACTAACAAATGGTGCATAAGGGGCATTCAAAAAGGACATCAGTTGGAACATTTTTCTTGTTTTTAACATCGGCCAACATTTAAATATTGAGTGGCTGAAGTTTTATCCGCTCCTGATGAGTTGTAGATGCAGATATCTGTGCCATGTGTTTAGAGTTGAAACAAACAGCACAGACCCTTTGAGATGTTTCATTTTAGAATACCTCACGTTGCTCCTTCTCATGCAAGACAAGCGCCGCCTGCGAACTGATCTCAAAAACTTTTTTAAGGCAGGATATCTGTTTCAGCTGTCTGTTGCTACTAATTTATTTTTATTTTTAAGATGAGTCAGTGTGTTATTATATTAATAAAAATTAATTATATTTTGTTCTTATGCTTCAGAGATTATTTAGGCCTGTATTTTTTGGACGGGCTGTTTTCCTCAAGCAACACATCAAGGCCAAATGTTTGGCTATGTTCAAAATGAATATTAGTGTGCTGCATGTACTACACCATATAAATGTATTCAAGGAAGGAAAAAATTGTGTGACCTTGGGAGATTACATTTAATATAATATTTTTCAATCAGATACTGCAATGCAGTCTGGGATACCTTAATCTGTGCATGTGCGCTATGATGTTTACTGCTCATATACTGGCACTGACAGTAGTTAATCCATGTGTTTTATGTATACAGATAAACATACAGTTTGAGGTTTGCATACTGTAAACAGCAGAAATGGTAAGAGTAGTATGTAAGATGGTTATATATAATTTTAAAGAGAACAGCTTTAACCAATCAGGTTTTCATACTACTGACAAGATGAGCAGGGTGCAGGATTGAGTATCACCTTTTGCATAATGGTGCTTTCATTTTTAAAGTTCAAGACCTTAAAAAGTCCCACACTATCGCTCTTTAAGGAGGGGGAAATTCTCACATCAGTTCTGTTTACCCAGAGTTGCATTACAAATTCAGTATAACGTTGTTGATTTTAGAGGGTTTCTTCTTATTTGTTATTCTGATGATTCATCCGCTGCTTTATCAGTGATGGTCGATTAGATACAGAGTGTTGAAGCCTTCATCTGTTTACCCAGAAGCACTCAGGCATTGGAGTGTTTATTAGTCGGGCTATTTGACATGATTGCGACAGCTGCTGGACAAGGAAGGGCTTTGATCGACAGAAACCCTACATTTCTCTATGGTCTGATGTTTTAATATACTCTCTAGTATGGTATCATTTGTTTGGCAGACTAGGGCCCTTATAGTGTAATAAAGTGATACCTGTTCCTAGGTATCTTTATTTCCAGCAGTACTGTAGTCTCTTCCTCAGATTGCTCACCCATGGACTGTTCACAGAGCGGCTGATGCACATTGCACACAAAAACGTGAACGTGTTCCAGTCTGATTGACCGACCTAAACACAGTTTGAAGGATTTATGGTGTTCACGTTTTGATCAGTCCAGCGTTAAACAGTTGTTTACAAGGTAGTAGACAGAAACTATAATGATAATTTAATAATGATAATTTTTATGTGTATAGTAACAACAACTATTATTATTATTATTATTATTATTATTATTATATACATCAATTTAAATTTAAATTTGATAGCATTCTTGCTTAATAAAAGTATCAATTTCCAAAAAGAAAAATCTTACTGTCCTCAAAATTTTGAACCATAGTGTACATATATTCCATTGTCAGTGCCTTAAAAACAACCATGCTTTCTACACATAATCACAGAAGGGAAGAAAGTATGTTCTCATGATTATTGTCTGTAAACCACAAACATTCAGCCATGTTGTTTACATTGAAGGCAGATTTGTTTGGACCTTCGTCATCGCCATGGAGGAGTTTGAGTGGGTGCTGTCACCGCAGGGGTCTTAGTCACAATCCACTGCCTTTCTGATTCCCTCATTGCCATCTTCTGTAATGTCTCCACTGCGTCGTCATGTTTGTTGCTGGAAAAACTGATGGTTAAAACTTACAAAGGCATGCATTTCAACACATACACAATCAAAGCTTTTGATGGAATTGGGGTTTTGGAGTGCTTTAAATTATGTGTTTACATTTTTAGTGTTTGCAGAGCTGAATAGTTGAATTGGACAAACTCTGAAGTCTTGTTCTTGATAATTTATGTGTATTGGACCGTTACGGTTTCATTTAAAATGGCTGTGGGAATGAATGATTGCAGCTGTAATCCTGACATTCAGTTAGTCTCCTCTTGTCCGTCATCTGCCCTTGGTCAGGTGACTACGCCTGTAATGTTAAACTCGGCACACGCTCTGTCCTCTTTCAGAACCTGCTGTGGCTGGCTGGCTGACGGAGCGGAGGGGAGTGTATATGTGTTGCTCCACAGGGACCGGGCACACCCGCTGCACGGGTTATATTACTTTTCTTAAAATACCACGAGCGCCAGGCGTGTTCAGGGCACGTGGAGGACATTTTAGTGACACTGTCAAACCTGGGTAACAACATAGATGATGTTCATGCTAATGGGTTAACGTGAAGCACCATAAGATAACCACATGAATCAGCATGGTTAAGTGATTTATCACAACTGTTTCTCAGGAGGAATTCAAACCTTTGACCAAACCTTTGATCTAGTTATTTTGTTAAAGGAAGTTAGATTTTAATGCTCTAGGCCGGGTGTAGCACGTTTCAATTAAAAACTCCTCAAGTGTCTCACAGCCAGGTGGTTACAATAATATTTAAAATACTTACTTATTTTTTTATATATATTTATTTATTTGTTTTGTTTTTTGTTAGGTTTGTTTTATTTTGTGGTTTGTTTGTTTAGTTCCAATTGGTTTCATTTGGTTTGTATTGTTTTGTTTTGTGTTTTTGTTTGGTTTGATTGTTTTGTGTTGTTGTTTTGACTTGATTTTTGTTTGGTTTGATTCTTTTGTGTTGTTGCTTTCATTTGGTTTTGTTTGGTGTTGTTTGGTTTTGTTTTATTTGAACTTGTTTTGCTGTGGTTTGTTTTTTTGTTTGTTTGGTGTTTTTTTGGTAACTTATCGGTTTTATTTGATTAAAAAATTACTTTTTCATCTTAAACATTTTCAATTATCGTACACTTAGTGTGTAAGGTGTTTCTCATAGCTGTTTTCTCAAGCTAAAGAATGGTCACTGTAGGGATTTCTTAATACCACAAACCACAGGACTGTGATATGCCACTGAATGAACTCATCATGAGGCTCTGGATTAATCTAATCAAGAGATGCCACAGAGATCTTTTGTATGAGGACTGAAAATACCGCGTGATGCCTCGTGATCCAATGAATAGAAACCAGTGTAGACACAGGAAGTAAATTAACGAGTGCCCTCAGGCCTGTGAGCACGGGACCACTGCATGACTACTGTTAAGGTAGTATGGCACATTGCAAGTCTGTCCAGCACATTGCATGCCGCTTTCTCCATATGATTTGACCTTTGACCTTGACCTGAACTTTAAACCTTACTAATGGGACTTTCAGTGTATTCATGCACCTGCAATTATCATTAAGGACAGTTTAGTAAGATTTATGTAACATCTAAGCCTTTTCTTTCTTTCTTTCTTTCTTTCTCTCTTTCTTTTTCTTTCTTGCCCAGTGTCTCTCTCTCTCTCACACACACGTTTGCTCGTTTACTTGGCTATCTAGACTATAGTTTTTATAGATATAATTACTATAAACTACACATAACACTGTGCCTATAAGAACTTTGCGCATTTTGAGAATTATTTAACCATTTTTATTTCTTTTTATGAATCATTTTTCTAATTCAGAATATCCCCAGCTGATCCCTGAACAAAGTTTTGTCAGATTTAGCTCACTTCTGGAGACTATTTCCTCCCTGAAATATAGCTGAGCAAACCTTAAAACATGCACACAGGTTGAACACACATTTTTGGTAGGATCTCTGTGGGCCTGTCTGAGCTCCCACAGTGTAATGTTCTTTCCGAATAAAACAGGGAACACATTTGAAGCGATTCTCTGTTAGTCTACATTACCAAACTATGTTAACTCAATGTATTTCTGAGTGAAATGGGATATTCCATGAGAAAATGTAGGGTGTAATTTGGTTTTATTCATTGAAAATTAATTGGATTTTGATAGGTGGTCTACTGTAAATGACATTTTGTTGGAGGTCTTAAATAAGAGAGCTTGGTGATGTAAACAAATGTTTTCATGGGGCAGAGCAAATTATAATTTTTTGATGAAAAATTATGAAGATAAATAGATTTTATGTTGACTTTAAGCTGCCTTTTTCCGTTAAGAAAGATGGATAACACCTTTTTAATAAGGCGAGGGCATTTTATACAGAAAGTCAAAAGGCATTTTCTGCAGCTTTGATACACTAGTCCATTGCCGTAGATTTGACTAGTGGTTTTACAGATATTTTAAGCTCTTTCATACTTTATTTCATAGTAAATCTTTAAATAACTTTAGTAAAATTATTCCAGCTTTGATGTCCACTAACATGTCTCTTGATGCCTGGAACTAAGTTCTGCATTTATTATGTATGTTATTACGCTATTTTTATCTTCAAATGCAATGTGTTACAGAACCATTTCCTTTTATCTGAGTCAATGACATGCCACTTATTTTTAATGTCCATATCTTTTGAAAATACATTAAAAATGCAATTAATACAGGCCTGGACTTGAATACATTTAGTTTCTGAATTAAAAATTAATTTCGGCTTAATTAAAAAAAAAAATCTAGGTGAAAAATCTAAGTTGTATACTTTTTAAATATTAAGATTTTATTTAGTTAGTTAGTTATGCCAAATCAAAGTTGGAAAGCCATTGGAAGCCTTTTTTTTTGTACATTTTTAAAATTTTCTTTTGATTTTTTTTTCTCTTCTTGTTTTTTGAATTAAATACTTGTATAAAAATAAGAAGGAAATGTGACATTTTTTATGAGAAGGCTAGGTTAGTTCAGGTCAAATTGAGAAACCCTCATGATTAGTGTTGTCAAAAGTACTTTTGTACCAAGTCAGTAGTTAAATTTTAATAACGTAATGATACCAGCCTTTCCACAGTACCGGTAGTACCGAGTACTGAGCCGCAGACAGGCGGCTACAGAGCTGCGTCTCTGGCAACGTGTGAACCCAGAACGGAGTTCCTTCACGACATCTTGCGCTTTAACAGACATTTTAAAGCGTTCAAGCGCAAGAAGCAGTGAATAGTAGTGAATCTCCATTCAGTGTGTTCTGTGAGCACAGCGCACACACATAGAGCCGTGTCTCAGGCAACGCGTGAGCCCCTTATTTTCTTTCCGCATCTTCTTGTGCTTGAACGGACAAATACATACAAAAATATGTCACATACCCTTCTTGGCGATTATCCTTGAAAAAACAGTTGGTTGCATCTTAAGTGAACTTAAGATGTGAACAAAGAAATGCGATGTGTATCACTATATTAAACCCATGCATTGTGTTTAAAGTGACTGCACCTAATTTACCAGCTGCTGTCGGTGTCCTTAATGTAAAAAAAAAAAAAACCTTGGGATTTTACTGGTATTGGTAACAACTACTGAAATGTATGTACCATGACAACACTATGCTAAACGGTTTCATTTTATTTATTATTTGAAGGCCATGTGCCACTAATGTTATGTTTTTGTAATGTTAAAAGGTTTAAATTCTTTCTCTCTTTCTTTTTCTTTCTTGCCCAGTGTCTCTCTCTCTCTCTCACACACGTTTGCTCGTTTACTTGGCTATCTAGACTATAGTTTTTATAGATATAATTACTATAAACTACACATAACACTGTGCCTATAAGAACTTTGCGCATTTTGAGAATTATTTAACCATTTTTATTTCTTTTTATGAATCATTTTTCTAATTCAGAATATCCCCAGCTGATCCCTGAACAAAGTTTTGTCAGATTTAGCTCACTTCTGGAGACTATTTCCTCCCTGAAATATAGCTGAGCAAACCTTAAAACATGCACACAGGTTGAACACACATTTTTGGTAGGATCTCTGTGGGCCTGTCTGAGCTCCCACAGTGTAATGTTCTTTCCGAATAAAACAGGGAACACATTTGAAGCGATTCTCTGTTAGTCTACATTACCAAACTATGTTAACTCAATGTATTTCTGAGTGAAATGGGATATTCCATGAGAAAATGTAGGGTGTAATTTGGTTTTATTCATTGAAAATTAATTGGATTTTGATAGGTGGTCTACTGTAAATGACATTTTGTTGGAGGTCTTAAATAAGAGAGCTTGGTGATGTAAACAAATGTTTTCATGGGGCAGAGCAAATTATAATTTTTTGATGAAAAATTATGAAGATAAATAGATTTTATGTTGACTTTAAGCTGCCTTTTTCCGTTAAGAAAGATGGATAACACCTTTTTAATAAGGCGAGGGCATTTTATACAGAAAGTCAAAAGGCATTTTCTGCAGCTTTGATACACTAGTCCATTGCCGTAGATTTGACTAGTGGTTTTACAGATATTTTAAGCTCTTTCATACTTTATTTCATAGTAAATCTTTAAATAACTTTAGTAAAATTATTCCAGCTTTGATGTCCACTAACATGTCTCTTGATGCCTGGAACTAAGTTCTGCATTTATTATGTATGTTATTACGCTATTTTTATCTTCAAATGCAATGTGTTACAGAACCATTTCCTTTTATCTGAGTCAATGACATGCCACTTATTTTTAATGTCCATATCTTTTGAAAATACATTAAAAATGCAATTAATACAGGCCTGGACTTGAATACATTTAGTTTCTGAATTAAAAATTAATTTCGGCTTAATTAAAAAAAAAAATCTAGGTGAAAAATCTAAGTTGTATACTTTTTAAATATTAAGATTTTATTTAGTTAGTTAGTTATGCCAAATCAAAGTTGGAAAGCCATTGGAAGCCTTTTTTTTTGTACATTTTTAAAATTTTCTTTTGATTTTTTTTTCTCTTCTTGTTTTTTGAATTAAATACTTGTATAAAAATAAGAAGGAAATGTGACATTTTTTATGAGAAGGCTAGGTTAGTTCAGGTCAAATTGAGAAACCCTCATGATTAGTGTTGTCAAAAGTACTTTTGTACCAAGTCAGTAGTTAAATTTTAATAACGTAATGATACCAGCCTTTCCACAGTACCGGTAGTACCGAGTACTGAGCCGCAGACAGGCGGCTACAGAGCTGCGTCTCTGGCAACGTGTGAACCCAGAACGGAGTTCCTTCACGACATCTTGCGCTTTAACAGACATTTTAAAGCGTTCAAGCGCAAGAAGCAGTGAATAGTAGTGAATCTCCATTCAGTGTGTTCTGTGAGCACAGCGCACACACATAGAGCCGTGTCTCAGGCAACGCGTGAGCCCCTTATTTTCTTTCCGCATCTTCTTGTGCTTGAACGGACAAATACATACAAAAATATGTCACATACCCTTCTTGGCGATTATCCTTGAAAAAACAGTTGGTTGCATCTTAAGTGAACTTAAGATGTGAACAAAGAAATGCGATGTGTATCACTATATTAAACCCATGCATTGTGTTTAAAGTGACTGCACCTAATTTACCAGCTGCTGTCGGTGTCCTTAATGTAAAAAAAAAAAAAACCTTGGGATTTTACTGGTATTGGTAACAACTACTGAAATGTATGTACCATGACAACACTATGCTAAACGGTTTCATTTTATTTATTATTTGAAGGCCATGTGCCACTAATGTTATGTTTTTGTAATGTTAAAAGGTTTAAATTGTTCTTTATTTATTATTGTTTTTTTTTTTACCATGGTCTCGACTTGGGTATTGATTATGGTGTACTTTTGGTGGTATCAGTACAGACCACTAGATTTTTGGTATTGTGACAATCCTACTCATGATATTAAATTATTCAGAAATCATATTGATATTTCTGAGGTTTTATGCAAAAGTTCTTGTAATCTTGATTTGAAAAGCAATTTACTGGCCAGGTCAGAAGGTTTGAGAGTCAGTGTTGTGTAGGGCTGTCACAATAACTAATTTTTTGTTGTGCGATATATTGCACCAAAATTAATTGCGATAAATGATATTATTGTCATTTTAAGACCATTTTATGCCACTGACTAATGACAGTATGACAATATAATATCATAATAATGCAAGTACACTCTTTCAAAGAACAAAAATGTTTTAATCTTATTAAGAATATTTAGACATTGGAATCGGAATGTGAAAAAATATATCCTAAATAAATAAAAATAATAAAAAATAAATTAGGGATGCAACGATACCATTTTTTTTTTTTACCGATCCGATACTGAAAATCGAGTATCGGGCGATACAGATAGCCTACCAATCCAATACCAGCACTTTTTTTTAAATCAACGTAGAATTAATGTACTTCTGTGTGCTGACCTGATCGTCACTTCTTTTGTGTGTTAAACACAATCTACCAAATATAGACAACTTCATTTTAATGAAAAATAACAAATAAAAAATATATAATCATAATCTATGAAAATAATACTATTTTATAAACTAGGTTAGTGGATAATTCAGTAACATAGGTTATTCTAGAAAAATCATCAGTGCACAATAATTTTATAAAATGTAAACATTAAGTGAAATAACATTAGTGGGGAACAAATAAAAGTGATTAAGTGTATAGGACTAAATCTGGTAAAACGTTACACATTGCTCTTTGTATAGTAGTAAAATACATTCATGAAAAACAAGTAAATATATTTATATATAAATATATACTATAAAATTAAAATACATTTCTTTTAAATGTATAGCAGTAATGAGACATCAGCATATGATAGTTAAGAGTCCTATCTATCATATGTTGCTGCCTCCATTACTGAGCTATACATTAGATTATTAATAGCCTTTCTTGTTCTGTCCTATCATTCGCAAAAGTATTATAATACAGTATGAAAGGCTCAATCCAGAGCGGCACAAAGCGCGTATGCGCATCCCGTGCGCAGAATGATGCACTTAAAGCAACACGGAGTCACTGCACGCAGCGCTCCGCATAGAAAAGTTTAAAGCAGAAAGAGAATAGATATTGATGCGTAGTGTATTAAATCTGTTCTGTAGTTTATTGAGCCTTTTCTTTTAACAGTTTTAAACTTAAGTTACTGTGCGCTCTCGGAGAGAGTTTCATCGTCTTGACTGTCGTAACCGAAACGCGACACGCAACTTGAAAGCTGCCTGCTCTCTTTGTGTGTGTGTGTGTGTGTGTGTGTGTGTCCGCCTCCGCCACAGAGAGCAGACGAGATAACAGAGGCAGCGCGATCGACTAAAATGTTGGTGACATTAATTTTTCTGTAAAAATTAATATAAATCATTATTTTTAATTATAAAAAAAATTATCAGTCGCAATATATCGCGGCACCAAAAATGATCATGCTCATTTCCATATATCGTGCGATAAGTCGATATATTGACTATCGCGACAGGCCTAGTGTTGTGTTGATGTGGTTTTCTCTGCTCAGATGCAGTGGACTCATTGCATGCCTATAATGTAGTTGTTAGAGGAATCGTTCCAGTGTTCATCTCTGTAGCAACCATAGACTGTAAAAAAAGATGGGACGACGCATCTCCTATTCCTTCCACTATATAAAAGTGAAGCCAAAGCATCTCAGTATGGCCGCTGCCATCTTGAGTAAATGACGTCATTTGGAGCCAGAGCCTCCGCAGTAGTGTCGTGAGGTGGAGCCGCGGTATCAAACTCCCGCAGACCCAATCAACCATAATGACACGCCCCGTTTTTATAGCATCAAATTACTAGCTAAAATCAAACTTATCACAAAAACGAACAATTGAACATATATCAGCGTGATAACAACTACCTTAAATGACCAAAACCATCTTTCGGAAAATTGTATCGGAAGTGTAATTTATTTTTTTATTTTGACTCAAGTCCCATTCGTTTACATGGAGAGGGAGGGGTTTATGACCTGTACTGCAGCCAGCCACAAGGGGGCGATCAAAGAGCCCGCAGCTTCACTTTTCAGGACGTGTGAGGCACACTCAGTAGCAACAGTGATGTGGACATTTAGTTTCCCATAATGCTGTAGCAGTTCATAAGCAATTAGAGGTGAAAGTCAGTCAGTCAATTTCAGCTTTTATTTATCTGAATAGCTTCTTCAGACTTTAGTTTGGTCTTATGTTGTCATTTTATTTGCAGCTTGTTTTTTTACACTCAAGCACATTTTTGTTATCTGTCATGCTGCTCTGATAATAAATAAATCATCATCTATCTACGTCTGTTGTCTCATATACAGCACTCTCACACACATGCAGTATAAACAAACAGTACATGTACAGTCTACAGGTTTACAGCATTTTTACCTGTTTCACAGCCATTGCTGGTCATTTAAGACGTTCCTGTGCGTCCGGCTCCTGTGTGTGTGTGCGTGTGTGTGTGTGTGTGTAAAAGTAGCACAGGGGATTTGTTGTCTAGTCTGATTGATTGACAGTTCATGCCACCAAGAGGCCTCATGGGAGTGTACAGCCACAGGGGGAATTTGTTTAACCCTGGGATTACACACGTTCAGGCCATAAAGGACCTCATGTATATTCATTAAGCCAACACCCCTGTCACTTTGACATGGATTTGTGTTATTGCATCAGTCTCTGAGAAATGTTTAAATCATAATGGGCCGCTCTCTCTGTGCAGTTAGTAGATGCAGAACACAAGAAGATCATTTGAACAGCGTTTCTGCGCTATAGGGATGGGTGTGTGATTAATACAAATGCTGGTTGAGATGACATGTCTATATATATTTATATACGCTATCTGGGATATATTTTCTCTGTTCACTCATGAATAAATATTCAAACATATAAAAATATACTGAATGTTTAATGACCTTATTCAGGAAATGACACTTTTTCTGGGCTCCAGGTTTATCAGCTCTGATAAAGTGTCAGTTTGAAAGATCCAGTGATTCTGGATACTTGGCTACATTGTATGAATGGTAATATAGTGTGACGTTAAATAATATTGTATTTCACACTGTAGGATAAATCCTTCATGGCATGCTGTACAGATTTTATTTAAGATCAATTCTAACACCGAAGATAATATTTTCTTTGACTTACGAAATTATAGTCGGTGATCAGATTTTTTTTTTTTTTAGGTTTTTAGTTAACACCTGCACTGTTTTTCTGTATTGCATTTCCCCATGGAAATTTCTTATGTTTCCAGTCATACTTAATTCAGTTGTGTTTTTTCCCTGCATGAGACAGATATTAAAAAGAAAAATTAATGTCATCCTCCGAGTATTAGACAGCTTTATTTTACGTTACAAAATAATACCAAAGAAGTCTAATTATATTATGATTATGTGTTTTGCATTGTTGTAAACAAACGCTATTCAGTATATTTAATCAGGGACCTGATTTTTATACAATATTAATACAATACCTTTCAAAAGTTTGTGGTTGGTAAGATTGTTTTTTTCATTGCTTTTGAAAGTCTCTCATTCTCACCAAGGCTCCATTTATTTGTTTAAAATGCAGTAAAAACATTAATATTTTAAAATGTATTCCTGTGATGTCAAAGCTGAATTTTCAGCATCATTACTCCAGTCTTCAGTGTCACATGATCCTTCAGAAATCATTCTAATATGATGATTTAGTGCTCAAGAGACTATTATTATTATCAATGTTGAAAACAGTTGTGCTGCTTCATATTTTTGTAGAAACTGATAGTGTTACATTTAATGCATTCTTGCTGAATAAAATAATTAATTAATTTAATTTAAATGTATTTATTTTAAAAAATCTTACTCAAATCAAATATTTAAATTATGTATATTTCAAATGTACCTGTATAGAAAGGTTTTTTTTTTTTTTTTGGACAATTGTCATGGTTTCCATCTGTTTTTTTCTCTGGCTTTTGTTGTGATTCAGCTCTTTGGGATTTTGGTCTCAGTTTTAGACCCTCCAGATGTCTTAGTGTGGCCACCTGATACCTGACCTGGGGTCAGATAGTAACTCCGAGCCAGATGCCACTTACAAATCAGCACTAAACCCCCCACCCCTTTCCTAAAAACCTGCTGAGGTAAATGAAGAGGACAAGTGGTGGCTCGCCCTGTTGCCCTGGAAACACTAATCATGTCTTCCAGCTTGATTGTTACTTGTGTCTCGGACTGTAGACACAGGGAGCATCAATCCGGCGTTCTGATTGGAGAATCACTTATGGTCTGTTGGTCTGGTATGTTTTCTAATTCTGATTCAGTACAGCAGTATTTCCATAATCTATTCAGCTGCTGCAAACACTTAGATCTACGGTACATCATGAGCAAAGTGGTCACACACTTTTTTAGCAGTCTTTTTAATCTGGAAGTATTTTTACTCATTATGTTTCTTTATGGGGATAAAAAAAAAAAGTTAGCCTAAAGGGATAGTTCACCCAAAAATTAAAATTCTGTCATTAAACCCCCGAACCCATAAGAACTTTGTTCATCTTCAGAACACAAATTAAATTGAGGTACAGTCGTGAACACGTATCAAAGACTGACATGGAAGAAAAACAATTGTTGAAAAAAGTCATTATCTTAGCACAAAAAGTTTTCTCTGAGTTTCATAACATTACGGTTGAACCACTACGATGTTCTTACTACCTTTCTGGGCCTTAAATGTGTCAGTTGCATTGCTGTCTATGCAGGGTCAGAAAGCTCTCGGATTTCATCAAAAATATCTTAATTTGTGTTCCAAAGATGAATGAAGATGGGTTTGGAACAACATGAGGGTGAGTAATTAATGACAGAATTTTAATTTTTGGGTGAATAATGTACCACGCAATTCATGAATCTTTGCTAAGTAAGTAATTGAATCAAAAATTATGGTACAATTTAAATAATGCGTGTGAATCCAACTATTGATCATGAATGTAAAAATATAACGTTGTTTGAGAATTTAGGGCAGCTTTGTCAATAATGACAATTTGTCAATTAAATCATTGGGCGAGTTCTTTTGGTGTGGTTCTTGTTTTCATGGTAACAATGACTCTCTTCAGGATTAAGTTGTAGTTGTGTTATTTTCATTATAATTAGCTTTATTTGCAGTTATAATTAACTATAATTAACTTATTTTTATATTTGCAGGATTCATTATCATTTGTTTTTATTTCATTTTTAGTTATTTTAGTACTTAATCGTATCATTTATTTAATCTAAAGTTATTTATTTAAATTAGTTGCTAAGGGAACATTCTAATTTGGTGTAAAATCTAATTTAAATTGATGTAAAAATTTTCACTCAGAAATTGCTATTCAATTTTTTTGACAAAAAAACAAAAACAAACAGCAAGTACCAGTAAATTAAACTTTTAATTAAATTTAAATGGCAAATTAAAATTAAAATTGTAAGTAGAAAAACTGAAATTGTATTTCCTTGTAAAATGTAATCCAGTAATCTTTATTTACACTTTTTTTTTTTTTTTTTTTTTTTTTTTTTTTTTTATAACATGAGTTTTTTTTTGTCACACACTTTTTTAGCAGTCTTTTTAATCTGGAAGTATTTTTACTCATTATGTTTCTTTATGGGGATAAAAAAAAAAAGTTAGCCTAAAGGGATAGTTCACCCAAAAATTAAAATTCTGTCATTAAACCCCCGAACCCATAAGAACTTTGTTCATCTTCAGAACACAAATTAAATTGAGGTACAGTCGTGAACACGTATCAAAGACTGACATGGAAGAAAAAAAATTGTTGAAAAAAGTCATTATCTTAGCACAAAAAGTTTTCTCTGAGTTTCATAACATTACGGTTGAACCACTACGATGTTCTTACTACCTTTCTGGGCCTTAAATGTGTCAGTTGCATTGCTGTCTATGCAGGGTCAGAAAGCTCTCGGATTTCATCAAAAATATCTTAATTTGTGTTCCAAAGATGAATGAAGATGGGTTTGGAACAACATGAGGGTGAGTAATTAATGACAGAATTTTAATTTTTGGGTGAATAATGTACCACGCAATTCATGAATCTTTGCTAAGTAAGTAATTGAATCAAAAATTATGGTACAATTTAAATAATGCGTGTGAATCCAACTATTGATCATGAATGTAAAAATATAACGTTGTTTGAGAATTTAGGGCAGCTTTGTCAATAATGACAATTTGTCAATTAAATCATTGGGCGAGTTCTTTTGGTGTGGTTCTTGTTTTCATGGTAACAATGACTCTCTTCAGGATTAAGTTGTAGTTGTGTTATTTTCATTATAATTAGCTTTATTTGCAGTTATAATTAACTATAATTAACTTATTTTTATATTTGCAGGATTCATTATCATTTGTTTTTATTTCATTTTTAGTTATTTTAGTACTTAATCGTATCATTTATTTAATCTAAAGTTATTTATTTAAATTAGTTGCTAAGGGAACATTCTAATTTGGTGTAAAATCTAATTTAAATTGATGTAAAAATTTTCACTCAGAAATTGCTATTCAATTTTTTTGACAAAAAAACAAAAACAAACAGCAAGTACCAGTAAATTAAACTTTTAATTAAATTTAAATGGCAAATTAAAATTAAAATTGTAAGTAGAAAAACTGAAATTGTATTTCCTTGTAAAATGTAATCCAGTAATCTTTATTTACACTTTTTTTTTTTTTTTTTTTTTTTTTTTTTACAGAGTAGATCTGTTTTTCTACGGAGAAAATGAATTAAGGACCCGATTGTTGTGTTCCCTGTAATCCAGTCATTTAAAGTAATCTGAATGAAACACCTATTTGACTCTCATTTTATCCTTATTTTTGTGACAGATAAACAAGAGACTTCAATAAAATGACAAATCATAACATTTCAAATGTTGTGTCATTTCAGTTTAGTGTTGTTGTTGTTTGGTTGTATACAACCAGCCAATAATAATATGGTACTATTACTTTCCTGCACTATTCATTACTTATTTATGGCCTTGTTGGAAAATGAATGGCTTAAAAGAATGAAACGGGTTGTATTGGCCTCAAAATAGCTTGACTGGATTCCACCCCTAAGGCTTCACTCATTCATTTACAAAACGTGATTAAGATGGCATGAACAATCATAAATCATTCATTCAGCTGTGATGATGTCGATGTATTTGGCCCTGACTGTACTTTTTCTGCCAGCGCTTAACACTAACATTCATCTTGATGTAACTCGATCCTCTGTTGTGTTTACATAGCGTAGAACATTCTTGATTCCGTTGCATCGTTGAATCTCCTGTAGGTCCGTTCCCCATCATGCATTATCTTGACTGCTTTACCAGACCGAAATGAACAGTCTGAGTCCATGCGGTATCTTCTGCCTGTCTTCTTTCAAAACCCCAATGGTGATCCTCGGAGGCAAACGTTCATTGTTTAGTACTAAAGAGGTACGCAGATGTTATTGATGGCCGTTCTAAGTAGCACAAGGAGGAGGAGGATTGCTTGGAAAGAGAATCTAGGTCAGTCTGGCCAGCGTGATTCATTGATTCTGATGTGTGTCCATTTGCTGGTTTCTCCCTCTGTCTCTCTGTATTGTTAATTGCTGGGTGACTGGTCGCCCTAAATCTTTCTGTGCCCCTCTGCCGAACAGGAATTTGCTAAGAACACCAGCCCTTGGGCGTGCTTTTAAGCGAGCGGAGGCCTCAGCCTTTTGCCAGTGCATTGTGGGAAGGATGGCTGGAGGAAAAAGCACAATAGACTGAAAGTGGACAAACAATGAACCCATAAGAATGTTACTGAACTAGAACCAGGTCACTGCTTTGTTTCAATATACACTACTGGACAAAGCTTTGGAACAAATCAGAATGTGTAAAGTTTTTTTTTTTTTTGCTCATGTTCACTAAGATTGCTTATTTGAAATAAATATACTATAATAAAACCTATTATGAAATATTATTACAATTTAAAATAATTGAAATTATTCTAATATTTTGATTTGCATTAAAATGTCACAAAAGATTTCGATTTCAGATAAATTCTGTTCATTGAATATTCTATTCATCAAGGAATCTTGAGAATCTTGATCATGTATCAAGGTTTCCATTAAAGTGTTAAGCAGCAAAACGGTTTTCAACATCAATAATAATAACTTCTGTTAATTATTGAGCACCAATAATTATTGATAATAATTGAACATTAAATCAGCATATTAGAATGATTTCTGAAGTATCATGTGTCATTGAAGAATGGAGTAATGATGCTGAAAATTCAGCTTTGCCATCACACGAATAAAATACATTTTAAAATATATTACAATAAAAGAACATTATTTTAAATTGTAATAATATTTCACATAATTATAGTTTTTACTGTATTTTTTATCACATAAACACAACCTTGCTGCACATAAGAGCCTTCTTTCAAAAAAAATAAATAAAAAAGTTAATTATTCCAAACTTTTTGCTGGTATGTCTGCTAATTTCACTGCTTGACCATCTCTGATGATTGCACACACTAACAAAGTAAAAGTGCTAATGGAAATGGGTCACATCTGCATCATCTTTTAGCCAGAAAAAGGAGCTTAATCAGTTAAATAGGAATTTGGTTCAGATCTGTGTCTTGTTCGTATTTTTCTGCATCTAAATCTGAAGCTTTATTAGGGAAATGAATGAGCGCACAGACTCCTGACCAAAGGAGGAAATCCGGCCGTTGTGTGTCCGATTCAGCGCTCACCCCCCACCTCACCTCCAAAGCGGCAGCTGCAATCTCACAGAAAGACGTAAAGGAAGTCCGGGTGAGCTTTTTAATGTCCTGCCAGCTGCGTACATTCACTACAAGCCGTTTGGACAGTGTTATAAGCTGATGTCTTTCTGGTCGGTTTTATTAATGCTCTGATAATCATAAAATAATAGGTTTGAGTTGGTCTTGCATCAGTGTTTGAGAATCCATTGTAAAGAAAAGAGGTATCTATCTATCTATCTATCTATCTATCTATCTATCTATCTGTTTTGTTTTGTTTAATTCTGTTTGGTTCATCATCCTCAAGACATTTTGGCTCTCTTTGTTTTGTTCAATTCTGTTGGATCAGCATATTCATAAGACATTTTTGATTGTTTGTTTTGTTCAATTCTGTTTTTTTTTTGTTTTTGTTTTTGGATCAACATCCTCATAAGACATTTTTGGCTCTGTTTTAGCAGCTGCACATATATGGATACGGCATGACATTTACACAATATACTCTACACATACTATATGATGTACAGTATTGTTACCTTTATTGTGTATTGTATTCTCCATAGTTTTTTTCTGTGACAAATGAGGAGACTTTTGGTTTGTAGTTGACTTTCAGCATCCATTCTGAGCAGATACTGGATGGTGGTTACAGTTCCAAAGATAATTTAAGCATCAGTATTTCTTAAAATAGATGTAAAGATATTTTGTCTCAGCAGTGCACCAGTGTCCCTTTATCCTGCAAGTCTGTTGATTTCTGTCCGTCTCTGGATTATTCATGAGAAATCGAATGCAGCACCTGACCAGGTTATTTTTGCCCGTCGTCCTGAAATCGAACCCCAAGGAAACACAATAATTTTTTTTGTGGGTGTGTGTTCACGAGGAAGCCAGAGAGATGTTTTAACCTCTAAGACTGCTTACCACACAGAACACCTTCTCCTTGCTTTCCTTCACATAATCCCAGGATCCAAAATGTCCTTGCATTGTGACACACATTTTTTGTGATTTAGCATATTTCCCCTATTTCTTTTTTTTAGCATATTTCCCCTATTTCTTTTTACGGTAATGCAAATATTATTGTTATTATTGTAATGTGTGTGAGTGTATAATATATTTATTTGCTTATTCATTTATTTATTCATTGTTTTACTGCCTCATGCTATTTTTTTAATGAAATAATCATTGTATTACAGTTGCTTTTTACTATGAGAATCATCAGTGAGAATCATGAGAATTTAAAAAATCAGCACACATTAAGAAATTAGTCATGAGAAATAATGGAGGAAATGATAATTAATTGGCAAGAAAATAATGTCACAATTCCGAAAATCTTAATGGTCGTACAACAAGCTTCATGCTCTTTATACTAAATATATATATTTTTTTCTTTGATTTGGAGTGAAATATGAATCTTTACAGGTTTTGTGAGATTCAAGGGTAGAACAGGAAACCATTCATGAAATCGCTCCTGGGTGCTTCATAGTAATATGAGAGTATGAATTATATAATGTCAAATGGCAAGATAGTGGAAGAACAGAAAGGTACGGCAGTGAGACACAAGCTATCGTATAACAAGACACTATAAGACTCCTCAGTAGTCAGTTGGTCTCTGAGGACAGGTGTAAGCATGCTTCTTAAGAGACTTTAGCACAAAAAAGCTTCCCAATGTCATATATAAATGCATGTGAAGGCAGTAACAGTATATGATGTGGAGGAGCTAATGGCCCATCTCATTCTAGTTTCTAGTCTGTCTATTCATCGTGACCGAGCCCCTCAAACGCTCTCAGTCTTACCCCCACCATTTTCCACCAGCATGATGATTCTACTGTTGCTATGCAACGTTCTGCTGTCGCTTAGTGAAGCATTAATTATAGAGTTACATTTGAATACCGTCGTTATCGACTCTCAGAATTGCCACGGCTGGCATATTTGCACTCAAATTTAAGATTCCACTACAGGGGCTGGCAAAATGGCATATTCGATTCTGTCCATCATTACTGCAGGGTTTTGGACCATATGCATGGGTAGAAACTAATGTCAAGAAGCCTTTCAATTTACATAATCCTCACAAAATTGACAAAATTATAAAAAAAAAACATGGATCATAGGGAAATATTTTATTTATGTATGTTAGGCTTGCCGCGATAGACGGTGCTGACGGTGATACCGTTGTTAATCCGCAACAGCGGTTACGTCACTTGCCCACCGCGACACCGACCCCCCCCCGTCGTTTTGATTTTTTTATAGTAATAAAAATAATTTAGTTCAGTAAAGAACAGACACTACAATTAAAAACTGAA
>NW_015650002.1:53650-54679 GCF_001515625.1 Sinocyclocheilus rhinocerous
ACACCGGTTACGTCACTTGCCCACCGCGTCACCGACCCCCACCGTCGTTTAGATTTTTTCGCATCACAGATCAGATTTCATTTGTCCAGTGAGGAGAGTGAGTCGAGCTGACTGACAAGAAGAGTGGGGTGAGACAGACAAGACGACCGCGGATGATTTAGTTTCGAAACTAAATGCAAAAGCGCCTGGTTGGCAGTATTTTGGATTTTGAAAAGCCTGTTGACTTTTGCCGTTTATCTAAGGTGATTTTGGGAGTTTTTTTAAACATTCGTTTCTTATTTAATTGGTTCCACAGTGTTTGCTGATTTTTGCATTATTTAAACTTTGTGTAATTTATTTATTTTATTGGACATCAAGGTATATGCCGTGCCTCCGAGCTTTCTTATTCGTTTTGCTAATACACTTTCTACGTTTCTTATTTATTTGGTTATATATTATACATGTTTACTTAACCTATTTCCAGTTTTGTATACCTATTTAAACTTAGCTAATTCGAAAGTGAAAGTAAAATGCGCATGCTGCACTGTGCTTTTAAGCTATTTAAAAGCGAAGGAAAGCGAGGAAAAGAGGGAAAATTCAAACAAACTAAAAATGAACAATTGCTTTAGCCGAATTGCCGCTATTTGAAAGTGAAAGTAAAATGCGCACGGCGCTTTTGCAAGCTATTTAAAAGCGAAAAAAAGAGGAAACACCCCTGCCCCCACGGTGATACCGGTATTATAGGTGTTGTCACACGTCGATTAACCGGTGGGAAAATGTCCTCAACGTCACAACCCTAATGAATGTATGTATGCATGCATGTACTGGGCAATTTATATGATTTTATTTTTAAGATTTGATCTCTCTATATCATAATCATCATCATCATCATTAATGAATCAATTTATTTATTTTTTGTGTTTCATTTAATTATTTATTTTTTTGTATTGGACAGTTTATATGTATATGGTCATAGGGTGTATTCACACCAGGAAAGTCCGCTAGTTCACTTGCTTTGGTCCGGACCAAATACAATGTTGATTTTTTTTT
>NW_015650002.1:54712-55456 GCF_001515625.1 Sinocyclocheilus rhinocerous
TAGGGTGTATTCACACCAGGAAAGTCCGCTAGTTCACTTGCTTTGGTCCGGATCAAATACAATGTAGATTTTTTTTGTTTGGTGCGGTTCGCTTTCACACCGCCCTTTTTGCAAGTGAACCAGAAATTGTAAACAAAACAACACGTGTGCTAAGGTCATCCATTCATTGGACAGAAATTCTCAAGAAGAGAAAAACATGAAGTGCAAAAACAGGCTAATCATGGAGATCATTCATAGTGCAATTTTTATTTTACTTTTACTGATTTGGTGTTATCTGCTAACGCAATATGAATAAAATTATGAGCATCATATGAGACAATGTCATATGATGCTGTATTTAGGGCTGCACGATAAATCGCATGCGATATTTAACGCGCATCTTGTCAGAAAGCCGGTTCTGTAATCAGCTGTAAATCTCCATCTACTGATAAGATGCACGTTAAATATCGCATGCGATTTATCGTGCAGCTCTAGCTGTAATTATGACTTGCAGAAAATAAAATCTATAGATATAAAATACTTAAAGCATATAACAATGTTAGTTTAAACATTTAACCTAGATAAATATGCGCTATTAAGCACATATCCAATCATTTGTGCGGAGAGTGGAATCTGAAGTGCGCTTCAGGACATCAGTGGAAACAAATTAAAATACGCCGTCATTTTTTCTCATAAAGGTAAGAATAATACATCGTTCGGAACTGTAAAGGGTCTATTTTTATTTGTGTGCACTCACAATATCAA